>NC_068439.1:5449029-5487133 GCF_023373465.1 Oncorhynchus keta | reverse complement strand
TGCAGGAATGTCCTCCAGAGCTGTTGCCAGATAATTTAATGTTAATTGATTTACCACACGCCGCCTCCAAAGTCATTTTAGAGATTTGGCAGTACGTCCAAACTGGCCTCACCACTGCAGACCATGGTGGGGGGGGTTATGGTATGGGCAGGCATAAGCCTACAGTTTCATGTGAAACTGACTTACACGACTTGTAACTCAGAAAAATCTTTAAAATTGTTGAATGTTGCATTTATATTTATATTTGTGTTCAGTATAGTTTTTATTTTATGCTTCATAAGAGGTTGGAAATATATAGTTATATTATTTTATAATAATATATGTATTATATATATATATATATTATATATATTATTATTATTATTATATGTTATTATAATATATATTATTATATATATTATATTATTATATTATATTCATATAATATTTACGTTAGATTCTACAGAAAGCACGTTTTTAATTAATTAATGTATCAGTAGGTTTATGGACGTTTGTAAAGATTTTTGCCAAAACCCAGTTTTGATCTATTCTGTTTAAAAGAATTCATCACCTTTCTTATCACCTTTCTGTTCCCCAGCCAATCACCACACACAACTGTTCCCCAGCCAATCACCAGACACAGCTGTTCCCCAGCCAATCACCACACACAGCTGTTCCCCAGCCAATCACCACACACAGCTGTTCCCCAGCCAATCACCACACACAGCTGTTCCCCAGCCAATCACCACACACAGCTGTTCCCCAGCCAATCACCACACACAGCTGTTCCCCAGCCAATCACCACACACAGCTGTTCCCCAGCCAATCACCACACACAGCTGTTCCCCAGCCAATCACCACACACAGCTGTTCCCCAGCCAATCACCACACACAGCTGTTCCCCAGCCAATCACCACACACAGCTGTTCCCCAGCCAATCACCACACACAGCTGTTCCCCAGCCAATCACCACACACAGCTGTTCTCCAGCCAATCACCAGACACAGCTGTTACCCAGCCAATCACACACAGCTGTTCCCAGCCAATCACCACACACAGCTGTTCCCCAGCCAATCACTCACACACAGCTGTTCCCAGCCAATCACCACACACAGTAATTCCCCAGCCAATCACCACACACAGTAATCCCCCAGCCAATCACCACACACAGTAATCCCCCAGCCAATCACCACCACACAGCTGTTCCCAGCCAATCACCACACACAGCTGTTCCCAGCCAATCACCACACACAGCTGTTCCCCAGCCAATCACCAGACACAGCTGTTACCCAGCCAATCATCAGACACAGCTGTTCCCCACCAATCACCACACACAGCTGTTCCCAGCCAATCACCACACACAGTAATTCCCAGCCAATCACCACACACAGCTGTTCCCCAGCCAATCACCACACACAGTAATCCCCCAGCCAATCACCACACAGTAATCCCCCAATCACCACACAGCTGTTCCCAGCCAATCATCAGACACAGCTGTTCCCCAGCCAATCACCACACACAGCTGTTCCCAGCCAATCACCACACACAGCTGTTCCCCAGCCAATCAACCCACACAGCTGTTCCCAGCCAATCACCACACACAGCTGTTCCCCAGCCAATCACCACACACAGTAATCCCCCAGCCAATCACCACACACAGCTGTTCCCCAGCCAATCACCACACACAGCTGTTCCCCAGCCAATCACCACACACAGCTGTTCCCCAGCCAATCACAGACGAAGGAGTTTGCCTCTGTTGCGTCTTCAGTCGTTGCTGTAAGATGTGTTGCAGCGGTACAAGAGCTGTAACTTCCTCTATGGCTCCAAATCCCCAGCTACCAAAACCAGCCCTCCGCAAGTCCAAACTTCATTTACTTGTCTGTGTGTAAGTGTGTGCGTGTGTATGCGCGTGTGTGTGTTTGTGTGTGTGTTTGTATGCTTGTGTGTGTGTGTGTGTATGCTTGGATGTATGCGTGTGCGTGTGTGTGTGTGTGTGTATGCTTGGATGTATACGTGTGTGTATGTATGCTTGTGTGTGTGTGTGTGTGTGTGTGTGTGTGTGTGTATACTTCTTCATCACCATGGTCTCGTTAAAGTAGAATAGGATTTTATATTTTCCTCCTCTCTCCAGGTTCCCACAGAACATCTCAACTAGCTAACGGATCACACAAAAGGCAGCTTAAATCAAAGGCTGCTAAAGAGAAGTGTTAATACAAGGCAATCTGTCTGAAGAGGCCTGCAGCAGCACCGAGCATAGAGAGGAGCATAACTTCAAACACAATGCTACCCTCTTTAATCTTCTCCTGTACCGTACTGGACCCAAGGAAAAAGAGAGAAGAGAGCTGTCTCTCTCCGTCCCTCTCTCCCTCCCTTTCTCTACCCCTCTCTCTCTCCTACTACCTCCCTTTCTCTCCTACTACCTCCCTCTCTCTCTCTTCTACTACCTCCCTCTCTCTCCTACTACCTCCCTCTCTCTTCTACCTCTCTCTTCTACCTCTCTCTCTCTCTCTCTCCTACGACCTCCCTCTCTCTCCTACTACCTCCCCCTCTCTCTCTCTCTCCTACTACCTCCATCTCTCTCCTACTACCTCCCTCTCCTACCTCTCTCTCTCTCCTACGACCTCCTCTCTCCTACTAGCATCCCCCATATATCTCTCTCTCTCTCTCTACTACCTCCATCTCTCTCCTCACCTCTCTCTCTCCTACTACCCCCTGTCATCCTACTACCTCCTCTCTCTCCTACTACCTCCCTCTCTCTCCTACCTCTCTCTCTCCTACGACCTCTCTCTCTCCTACTACCTCCTCCCCTCTCTCTCTCTCTCTCTCCTACTACCTCCATCTCATCTCCTACCTCTCTCCTACCTCTCTCTCCTACCTCTCTCTCCTACTACCTCCCCCTCTCTCTCTTTCTCTCTCTCTCCTACTACCTCCCTCTCTCTTCTACTTACCTCCCTCTCTCTCCTACTACCTCCCTCTCTCTCCTACTACCTCCCTCTCTCTTCTACCTCTCTCTTCTACCTCTCTCTCTCTCTCCTACGACCTCCCTCTCTCCTACTACCCCCTCCTCCTCTCTCTCTCTCTCCTACTACCTCCATCTCTCTCTCCTACCTCTCTCTCTCCTACTACCTCCCTCTCGTTCCTACCTCCCTCTCTCTCCTACTATCTCTCCCTCTCTCTCCTACCTCTCTCTCTCTCCTACTACCTCCCCCTCTCTCCTACTACCTCCCCCTCTCTCTCTCCTACCTCTCTCTCCTACCTGTCTCTCTCCTACTCCACCTCTCTCATACTACCTCCCTCTCTCTCATACTACCTCCCCTTCTCCTACTCCCTCTCAAAATAATATGTCTCTCCTCCCACCTCTCCTACCTCTCTCATACTACCTCCCTCTCTCTCATACTACCTCCCTCTCTCATACTACCTCCCCTCTCTCCTACCTCTAACTCTCATACTACCTCCCTCTCTCATACTACCTCCCTCCTACCTCCTCTCTACTACCTCTCCTCTCTCTCTCTCATACTACCTCTCTCTCTACTACCTCCCTCTCCTCCTACCCTCTCTCTCATACCTACCTCCCTCTCTCTCTCATACTACCTCCCTCTCTCATACTACCTCCCCCTCTCATACTACCTCCCTCCTACCTCTCTCTCTCCTACCTCTCTCATACTACTACCTCTCTCTCCTCTCCTTCATGCTACTACTCTCTCCTACCTTCATACTACTCTCTCTCTCATACTTTCCTTCTGTATTTTCTCTCTCTCTTATATCTCTCTCTCTCTCTCTCTCTCTCTCTTCTCTCTCTAAATAAGTATCTCTCTCTCTCTCTCTATCTCTCTCTCTCTCTCTCTCTCTCTCTTCCCCTCCCCTCTCTCTCTCTCTCATATACCTCTCTCTCTCATACTACCTCCCTCTCCTCCTCCCCTCTCTCTCTCTATATACTCTCTCTCTCTCTCTCATACTACTCTCTCCTCTCTCTCTCTCTCGACCTCTCTCTCTCCCTACCTCTCTCTCTCATACTACCTTTCTCTCTCATACTACCTCTCTCTCTCTCATACTCCCTCTCGCTCCTACGATCCTCCTCTCTCTCTCTAATCTCTCTCTCTCTCTCTCTCTCTCTCTCTCCTACGACCTCTCTCTCTCCCTCCCCTCTCTCTCTCCCTCCCCTCTCTCTCTCTCTCTCTCTCTCTCTCACGACCTCCCTCTCTCTCTCCTCCCCCTCTCTTCTTCTCTTCTTCTGTTCCCGATCACCAGCTCATTATGTTTCAGACACGTAGAGTGGGCACTCACATACACGAGAACTTGGGATACTACCAGTTTTGATCCACAGACCGGTTTAGGATTTTGAGTGAAGACATTGATAGAATGATGAAGTTATATAGAACGGAATCTTTATTTTTATTTAAAACTTATTTACCTCGGCAATTCAGTTAAGAACAAATTATTATTTTACAATGACGGCCTAGGAACAGTGGGTTAACTGCCTTGTTCAGGGGCAGAACGACAGATTTTTACATTGTCATCTCAGGGATTCGATCTTGCAACCTTTCAGTTACTAGTCCAACGCTCTAAGCCCCCCTCTAACCACTAGGCTACCTGCCTCCCCCCTCTAACCACTAGGCTACCTGCCTCCCCTCTAACCACTAGGCTACCTGCCTCCCCCCTCTAACCACTAGGCTACCTGCCTCCCCCCTCTAACCACTAGGCTACCTGCCTCCCCCTCTAACCACTAGGCTACCTGCCTCCCCTCTAACCACTGGGCTACCTGCCTCCCCCTCTAACCACTAGGCTACCTGCCTCCCCCTCTACCCACTAGGCTACCTGCTCCCCTCTAACGACTAGGCTACCTGCCTCTCCCCCTCTAACCACTAGGCTACCTGCCTCCCCCCCTTTAACCACTAGGCTACCTGCCTCCCCCTCTAACCACTAGGCTACCTGCCTCCCCTCTAACCACTAGGCTACCTGCCTCCCCCCTCTAACCACTAGGCTACCTGTCTCCCCTCTAACGACTAGGCTACCTGCCTCCCCTCTGACCACCAGGCTACCTGCCTCCCCTCTAACCACTAGGCTACCTGCCTCCGACCTCTAACCACTAGGCTACCCTGCCTCCCCTCTAACCACTAGGCTACCTGCCTCCCTCTAACCACTAGACTACCCCTGCCTCCCCCCTCTAACCACTAGGCTACCTGCCTCCCACCTCTAACCACCAGGCAAACCTGCCTCCCCCCTCTAACCACCAGGCAAACCTGCCTTCCCCCTCTAACCACTAGGCTACCTGCCTTCCCCTCTAACCACTAGGCTACCTGCCTCCCCCTCTAACCACTAGGCTACCTGCCTCCCACCTCTAACCACCAGGCAAACCTGCCTCCCCCTCTAACCACTAGGCTACCTGCCTTCCCCTCTAACCACTAGGCTACCTGCCTCCCCTCTTCTAACCACTAGGCTACCTGCCTCCCCTCCTCTAACCACCAGGCTACCTGCCTCCCCTCTAACCACTAGGCTACCTGCCTCCTCTAACCACTAGGCTACCTGCCCCCCCCTCTAACCACTAGGCTACCTGCCTCCCTCTTCTAACCACTAGGCTACCTGCCTCCCTCTAACCACTAGGCTACCTGCCTCCCCTCTTCTAACCACTAGGCTATCTGCCCTCTCTTCTAACCACTAGGCTACCTGCCTCCCTCTTCTAACCACTAGGCTACCTGCCTTCCCCCTCTAACCACTAGGCTACCTGCTGCCCCTTCTAACCACCAGGCAAACCTGCTCTCCCCTCTAACCACCAGGCAAACCTGCCTTCCCCTCTAACCACTAGGCTACCTGCCTTCCCTCTAACCACTAGGCTACCTGCCTCCCCTCTAACCACTAGGCTACCTGCCTCCCCTCTAACCACTAGGCTACCTGCCTCCCACCTCTAACCACCAGGCAAACCTGCCCCCTCTAACCACCAGGCAAACCTGCCTTCCCTCTAACCACTAGTCTACCTGCCTTCCCCTCTAACCACTAGGCTACCTGCCTCCCCTCTTCTAACCACTAGGCTACCTGCCTTCCCCTCTAACCACTAGGCTACCTGCCTCCCTCTTCTAACCACCAGGCTACCTGCCTCCTCTTCTAACCACTAGGCTACCTGCCTCCCCTCTTCTAACCACTAGGCTACCTGCCTTCCCCTCTAACCACTAGGCTACCTGCCGCCTCTTCTAACCACCAGGCAAACCTGCCTCCCCCCTCTAACCACCAGGCAAACCTGCCTTCCCCCTCTAACCACTAGGCTACCTGCCTTCCCCTCTAACCACTAGGCTACCTGCCTTCCCCTCTAACCACTAGGCTACCTGCCTCCCCTCTAACCACTAGGCTACCTGCCTCCCCTCTAACCACTAGGCTACCTGCCTCCCTCTTCTAACCACTAGGCTACCTGCCTCCCCCTCTGACCACTAGGCTACCTGCCTCTCCTCTAACCACTAGGCTACCTGCCTCTCCCCTCTAACCACTAGGCTACCTGCCTCCCCTCTAACCACTAGGCTACCTGCCTCCCCCCTCTAACCACTAGGCTACCTGCCCCCCCCCTCTAACCACTAGGCTACCTGCCTACCCCCTCTAACCACTAGGCTACCTGCCTACCCCCTCTGACCACCAGGCTACTTGCCTCCCTCTTCTAACCACTAGGCTACCTGCCTCCAAGATAAACCAATCAGAATGGAGAAAGACAAATCACTTACAATGTATGTGTTGCCACCCTGGGATCACTCACTACTCATAAAGCACCCTGGGATCACTACTCACTGCTCATAAAGCACCCTGGGATCACTACTCACTGCTCATAAAGCACCCTGGGATCACTACTCACTACTCATAAAGCACCCTGGGATCACTACTCACAAAACACCCTGGGATCACTACTCACTACTCATAAAGCACCCTGGGATCACTCACTACTCATAAAGCACCCTGGGATCACTACTCACTACTCATAAAGCAGCCTGGGATCACTCACTACTCATAGAGCACCCTGGGATCACTACTCACTACTCATAGAGCACCCTGGGTTCAATCACTACTCATAAAGCACCCTGGGATCACTCACTACTCATAAAGCACCCTGGGATCACTACTCACTACTCATAAAGCACCCTGGGTTCACTCACTACTCATAGAGCACCCTGGGATCCCTACTCACTACTCATAAAGCACCCTGGGATCACTACTCACTACTCATAAAGCACCATGGGATCACTACTCACTACTCATAGAGCACCCTGGGATCACTCACTACTCATAAAGCACCCTGGGATCACTACTCACTACTCATAAAGCACCCTGTGATCACTACTCACTACTCATAAAGCGCCCTGGGATCACTACTCACTACTCATAAAGCACCCTGGGAGCACTACTCATAGAGCACCCTGGGATCACTCACTACTCACTACTCATAAAGCACCCTGGGATCACTCACTACTCATAAAGCACCCTGGGATCACAACTCACTACTCATAAAGCACCATGGGATCACTACTCACTACTCATAAAGCACCCTGGGATCACTCACTACTCATAAAGCACCCTGGGATCACTACTCACTACTCATAAAGCACCCTGTGATCACTACTCACTACTCATAAAGCGCCCTGGGATCACTACTCACTACTCATAAAGCACCCTGGGAGCACTACTCATAGAGCACCCTGGGATCACTCACTACTCACTACTCATAAAGCACCCTGGGATCACTACTCACTACTCATAGAGCACCCTGGGATCACTCACTACTCATAAAGCACCCTGGGATCACTACTCACTACTCATAAAGCACCCTGGGATCACTACTCACTACTCATAAAGCACCCTGGGATCACTACTCACTACTCATAGAGCACCCTGGGTTCACTCACTACTCATAAAGCACCCTGGGATCACTCACTACTCATAAAGCACCCTGGGATCACTCACTACTCATAAAGCACCCTGGGATCACTACTCACTACTCATAAAGCACCCTGGGATCACTACTCACTACTCATAAAGCACCCTGGGATCACAACTCACTACTCATAAAACACCCTGGGATCACTCACTACTCATAAAGCAACCTGGGATCACAACTCACTACTCATAAAACACCCTGGGATCACTCACTACTCATAAAGCACCCTGGGATCACTACTCACTACTCATAAAGCACCCTGGGATCACTCACTACTCATAAAGCACCGTGGGATCCCTACTCACTACTCATAAAGCACCCTGGGATCACAACCCACTACTCATAAAGCACCCTGGGATCACTACTCACTACTCATAAAGCACCCTGGGAGCACTACTCATAGAGCACCCTGGGATCACTCACTACTCACTACTCATAAAGCACCCTGGGATCACTACTCACTACTCATAGAGCACCCTGGGATCACTCACTACTCATAAAGCACCCTGGGATCACTACTCACTACTCATAAAGCACCCTGGGATCACTACTCACTACTCATAAAGCACCCTGGGATCACTACTCACTACTCATAGAGCACCCTGGGTTCACTCACTACTCATAAAGCACCCTGGGATCACTCACTACTCATAAAGCACCCTGGGATCACTCACTACTCATAAAGCACCCTGGGATCACTACTCACTACTCATAAAGCACCCTGGGATCACTACTCACTACTCATAAAGCACCCTGGGATCACAACTCACTACTCATAAAACACCCTGGGATCACTCACTACTCATATAAAGCACCCTGGGATCACAACTCACTACTCATAAAACACCCTGGGATCACTCACTACTCATAAAGCACCCTGGGATCACTACTCACTACTCATAAAGCACCCTGGGATCACTCACTACTCATAAAGCACCGTGGGATCCCTACTCACTACTCATAAAGCACCCTGGGATCACTACTCACTACTCATAAAGCACCCTGTGATCACTACTCACTACTCATAGAGCACCCTGGGTTCACTCACTACTCATAAAGCACCCTGGGATCACTCACTACTCATAAAGCACCCTGGGATCACTACTCAATACTCATAAAGCACCCTGGGTTCACTCACTACTCATAGAGCACCCTGGGATCCCTACTCACTACTCATAAAGCACCCTGGGATCACTACTCACTACTCATAAAGCACCATGGGATCACTACTCACTACTCATAGAGCACCCTGGGATCACTCACTACTCATAAAGCACCCTGGGATCACTACTCACTACTCATAAAGCACCCTGTGATCACTACTCACTACTCATAAAGCGCCCTGGGATCACTACTCACTACTCATAAAGCACCCTGGGAGCACTACTCATAGAGCACCCTGGGATCACTCACTACTCACTACTCATAAAGCACCCTGGGATCACTCACTACTCATAAAGTGCCCTGGGATCACTACTCACTACTCATAAAGCACCCTGGGAGCACTACTCATAGAGCACCCTGGGATCACTCACTACTCACTACTCATAAAGCACCCTGGGATCACTCACTACTCATAAAGCACCCTGGGATCACAACTCACTACTCATAAAGCACCATGGGATCACTACTCACTACTCATAGAGCACCCTGGGATCACTCACTACTCATAAAGCACCCTGGGATCACAACCACTACTCATAAAGCACCCTGGGATCACTACTCACTACTCATAAAGCACCCTGGGATCACTACTCACTACTCAGAAAGCACCCTGGGATCACTACTCACTACTCATAAAGCACCCTGGGATCACTACTCACTACTCATAGAGCACCCTGGGATCACTCACTACTCATAAAGCACCCTGGGATCACTACTCACTACTCATAAAGCACCCTGTGATCACTACTCACTACTCATAGAGCACCCTGGGTTCACTCACTACTCATAAAGCACCCTGGGATCACTCACTACTCATAAAGCACCCTGGGATCACTACTCACTACTCATAAAGCACCCTGGGTTCACTCACTACTCATAGAGCACCCTGGGATCCCTACTCACTACTCATAAAGCACCCTGGGATCACTACTCACTACTCATAAAGCACCATGGGATCACTACTCACTACTCATAGAGCACCCTGGGATCACTCACTACTCATAAAGCACCCTGGGATCACTACTCACTACTTATAAAGCACCCTGTGATCACTACTCACTACTCATAAAGCGCCCTGGGATCACTACTCACTACTCATAAAGCACCCTGGGAGCACTACTCATAGAGCACCCTGGGATCACTCACTACTCACTACTCATAAAGCACCCTGGGATCACTCACTACTCATAAAGCACCCTGGGATCACTACTCACTACTCATAAAGCACCCTGGGAGCACTACTCATAGAGCACCCTGGGATCACTCACTACTCACTACTCATAAAGCACCCTGGGATCACAACTCACTACTCATAAAGCACCATGGGATCACTACTCACTACTCATAGAGCACCCTGGGATCACTCACTACTCATAAAGCACCCTGGGATCACTACTCACTACTCATAAAGCACCCTGGGATCACTACTCACTACTCATAAAGCACCCTGGGAGCACTACTCATAGAGCACCCTGGGATCACTCACTACTCACTACTCATAAAGCACCCTGGGATCACTACTCACTACTCATAGAGCACCCTGGGATCACTCACTACTCATAAAGCACCCTGGGATCACTACTCACTACTCATAAAGCACCATGGGATCACTACTCACTACTCATAAAGCACCCTGGGATCACTACTCACTACTCATAGAGCACCCTGGGTTCACTCACTACTCATAAAGCACCCTGGGATCACTCACTACTCATAAAGCACCCTGGGATCACTCACTACTCATAAAGCACCCTGGGATCACTCACTACTCATAAAGCACCCTGGGATCACTACTCACTACTCATAAAGCACCCTGGGATCACTACTCACTACTCATAAAGCACCCTGGGATCACAACTCACTACTCATAAAACACCCTGGGATCACTCACTACTCATAAAGCACCCTGGGATCACAACTCACTACTCATAAAACACCCTGGGATCACTCACTACTCATAAAGCACCCTGGGATCACTACTCACTACTCATAAAGCACCCTGGGATCACTCACTACTCATAAAGCACCGTGGGATCCCTACTCACTACTCATAAAGCACCCTGGGATCACAACCCACTACTCATAAAGCACCCTGGGATCACTACTCACTACTCATAAAGCACCCTGGGAGCACTACTCATAGAGCACCCTGGGATCACTCACTACTCACTACTCATAAAGCACCCTGGGATCACTACTCACTACTCATAGAGCACCCTGGGATCACTCACTACTCATAAAGCACCCTGGGATCACTACTCACTACTCATAAAGCACCCTGGGATCACTACTCACTACTCATAGAGCACCCTGGGATCACTCACTACTCATAGAGCACCCTGGGATCACTCACTACTCATAAAGCACCCTGGGATCACTCACTACTCATAAAGCACCCTGGGATCACTCACTACTCATAAAGCACCCTGGGATCACTACTCACTACTCATAAAGCACCCTGGGATCACTACTCACTACTCATAAAGCACCCTGGGATCACTACTCACTACTCATAAAGCACCCTGGGATCACTACTCACTACTCATAAAGCACCCTGGGATCACTACTCACTACTCATAAAGCACCCTGGGATCACAACTCACTACTCATAAAACACCCTGGGATCACTCACTACTCATAAAGCACCCTGGGATCACTACTCACTACTCATAAAGCACCCTGGGATCACTACTCACTACTCATAAAGCACCCTGAGATCACTACTCACTGCTCATAAAGCACCCTGGGATCACTACTCATAAAGCACCCTGGGATCACTACTCACTACTCATAAAGCACCCTGGGATCACTACTCACTACTCATAAAGCACCTTGGGATCACTACTCACTACTCATAAAGCACCCTGGGATCACTACTCACTACTCATAAAGCACCCTGGTATCACTACTCACTACTCACAAAGCACCCTGGGATCACTACTCACTACTCATAAAGCACCCTGGGATCACAAGTCACTACTCATAAAACACCCTGGGATCACTCACTACTCATAAAGCACCCTGGGATCACTACTCACTGCTCATGAAGCACCCTGGGATCACTCACTACTCCTAAAGCACCATGGGATCACTCACTACTCCTAAAGCACCCTGGGATCACTACTCACTACTCATAGAGCACCCTGGGATCACTCCTCACTACTCATAAAGCACCCTGGGATCACTAATCACTACACATAAAGCACCCTGAGATCACTACTCACTGCTCATAAAGCACCCTGGGATCACTACTCATAAAGCACCCTGGGATCACTACTCACTACTCATAAAGCACCCTGGGATCACTACTCACTACTCATAAAGCACCCTGGGATCACTACTCACTACACATAAAGCACCCTGAGATCACTACTCACTGCTCATAAAGCACCCTGGGAGATCACTACTCATAAAGCACCCTGGGATCACTACTCACTGCTCATAAAGCACCCTGGGATCACTACTCACTACTCATAAAGCACCCTGGGATCACTACTCACTACTCATAAAGCACCCTGGGATCACTACTCACTACACATAAATCACCCTGAGATCACTACTCACTGCTCATAAAGCACCCTGGGATCACTACTCACTACTCATAAAGCACCCTGGGATCACTCCTCACTACTCATAAAGCACCCTGGGATCACTACTCACTACTCATAAAGCACCCTGAGATCACTACTCACTACTCATAAAGCACCCTGGGATCACTACACATAAAGCACCCTGAGATCACTACTCACTGCTCATAAAGCACCCTGGGATCACTACTCACAAAACACCCTGGGATCACTCACTCACTCATAAAGCACCCTGGGATCACTACTCACTGCTCATAAAGCACCCTGGGATCACTCACTACTCCTAAAGCACCATGGGATCACTCACTACTCCTGAAGCACCCTGGGATCACTACTCACTACTCATAGAGCACCCTGGGATCACTCCTCACTACTCATAAAGCACCCTGGGATCACTACTCACTACTCATAAAGCACCCTGAGATCACTACTCACTGCTCATAAAGCACCCTAGGATCACTACTCATAAAGCACCATGGGATCACTCACTACTCCTAAAGCACCCTGGGATCACTCCTCACTACTCATAAAGCACCCTGGCATCACTACTCACTACACATAAAGCACCCTGAGATCACTACTCACTGCTCATAAAGCACCCTAGGATCACTACTCATAAAGCACCATGGGATCACTCACTACTACTAAAGCACGCTGAGATCACTACTCACTACTCATAAAGCACCCTGGGATCACTACTCACTACACATAAAGCACCCTGAGATCACTACTCACTGCTCATAAAGCACCCTAGGATCACTACTCATAAAGCACCATGGGATCACTCACTACTCCTAAAGCACCCTGGAGATTACTACTCACTACACATAAAGCACCCTGGGATCACTACTCACTACTCATAAAGCACCCTGGGATCACTACTCATAAAGCACCCTGGGATCACTACTCACTACTCATAAAGCACCCTGGGATCACAACTCTCACTACTCATAAAGCACCCTGAGATCACTACTCACTACTCATAAAGCACCCTGGGATCACTCACTACTCATAAAGCACCCTAGGATCACTACTCACTACTCATAAAGCACCCTGGGATCACAACTCACTACTCATAAAGCACCCTGGGATCACTACTCATAGAGCACCCTGGGATCACTACTCATTACTCATAAAGCACCCTGGGATCACTACTCACTGCTCATAAAGCACCCTGGGATCACTCACTACTCCTAAAGCACCATGGGATCACTCACTACTCATAAAGCACCCTGGGATCACTACTCACTGCTCATAAAGCACCCTAGGATCACTACTCATAAAGCACCATGGGATCACTCACTACCCCTAAAGCACCCTGGGATCACTACTCACTACACATAAAGCACCCTGAGATCACTACTCACTACTCATAAAGCACCCTGGGATCACTACTCATAAAGCACCCTGGGATCACTACTCACTACTCATAAAGCACCCTGGGATCACTACTCACTACTCATAAAGCACCCTGGGATCACTACTCACTACTCATAAAGCACCCTGGGATCACAACTCACTACTCATAAAGCACCCTGGGATCACTACTCACTACTCATAAAGCACCCTGGAGATCACTACTCACTACTCATAAAGCACCCTGGGATAAAGCACCCTGGGATCACTCACTACTCATAAAGCACCCTGGGATCACTCACTAATCATATAGCACCCTGGGATCACTCACTACTCATAAAGCACCCTGGGATCACTACTCACTACTCATAAAGCACCCTGAGATCACTACTCACTACTCATAAAGCACCCTGGGATCACTACTCACTACTCATAAAGCACCCTGGGATCACTACTCACTACTCATAAAGCACCCTGGGATCACTACTCATAGAGCACCCTGGGATCACTACTCATTACTCATAAAGCACCCTGGGATCACTACTCACTGCTCATAAAGCACCCTGGGATCACACTACTCCTAAAGCACCATGGGATCACTCACTACTCCTAAAGCACCCTGAGATCACTACTCACTGCTCATAAAGCACCCTAGGATCACTACTCATAAAGCACCATGGGATCACTCACTACCCCTAAAGCACCCTGAGATCACTACTCACTACACATAAAGCACCCTGAGATCACTACTCACTACTCATAAAGCACCCTGGGATCACTACTCATAAAGCACCCTGGGATCACTACTCACTACTCATAAAGCACCCTGGGATCACTACTCACTACTCATAAAGCACCCTGGGATCACTACTCACTACTCATAAAGCACCCTGGGATCACAACTCACTACTCATAAAGCACCCTGGGATCACTACTCACTACTCATAAAGCACCCTGGGATCACTACTCACTACTCATAAAGCACCCTGGGATCACTCACTACTCATAAAGCACCCTGGGATCACTACTCACTACTCATAAAGCACCCTGGGATCACTCACTACTCATAAAGCACCCTGGGATCACTCACTACTCATAAAGCACCCTGGGATCACTACTCACTACTCATAAAGCACCCTGAGATCACTCACTACTCATAAAGCACCCTGGGATCACTACTCACTACTCATAAAGCACCCTGGGATCACTACTCACTACTCATAAAGCACTCTGGGATCACTCACTACTCATAAAGCACCCTGGGATCACTACTCACTACTCATAGAGCACCCTGGGATCACAACTCACTACTCATAAAACACCCTGGGATCACTCACTACTCATAAAGCACCCTGGGATCACAACTCACTACTCATAAAGCACCCTGGGATCACACTCACTACTCATAAAGTACCCTGGGATCACTACTCACTACTCATAAAGCACCCTGGGATCACTCACTACTCATAAAGCACCTGGGATCCCTACTCACTACTCATAAAGCACCCTGGGATCACAACTCACTACTCATAAAGCACCCTGGGATCAGTACTCACTACTCATAAAGCACCCTGGGATCACTACTCACTACTCATAAAGCACCCTGGGATCACTACTCACTACTCATAAAGCACCCTGGGATCACTACTCACTACTCATAAAGCACCCTGGGATCACTACTCATAAAGCACCCTGGGATCACTACTCACTACTCATAAAGCACCCTGGGATCACTACTCACTACTCATAGAGCACCCTGGGATCACTCACTACTCATAAAGAACACCCTGGGATCACTACTCACTACTCATAAAGCACCCTGTGATCACTACTCACTACTCATAAAGCACCCTGGGATCACTACTACTCATAGAGCACCCTGGGATAACTACTCATAGAGCACCCTGGGATAACTCACTACTCACTACTCATAAAGCACCCTGGGATCACTCACTACTCACTACTCATAAAGCACCCTGGATCACTACTCACTACTCATAAAGCACCCTGGGATCACTACTCACTACTCATAAAGCACCCTGGGATCACAACTCACTACTCATAAAACAGCCTGGGATCACTCACTACTCATAAAGCACCCTGGGATCACTACTCACTACTCATAAAACACCCTGGGATCACTCACTACTCATAAAGCACCCTGGGATCACTACTCACTACTCATAAAGCACCCTGGGATCACTACTCACTACTCATAAAGCACCCTGGGATCACAACTCACTACTCATAAAACAGCCTGGGATCACTCACTACTCATAAAGCACCCTGGGATCACAACGCACTACTCATAAAACACCCTGGGATCACTCACTACTCATAAAGCACCCTGGATCACTACTCACTACTCATAAAGCACCCTGGGATCACTACTCACTACTCATAAAGCACCCTGGGATCACAACTCACTACTCATAAAAACACCCTGGGATCACTCACTACTCATAAAGCACCCTGTGATCACTACTCACTACTCATAAAGCACCCTGGGATCACTACTCACTACTCATAAAGCACCCTGAGATCACTACTCACTGCTCATAAAGCACCCTGGGATCACTACTCATAAAGCACCCTGGGATCACACTCACTGCTCATGAAGCACCCTGGGATCACTCACTCCTAAAGCACCCTGGGATCACTCACTACTCATAAAGCACCCTGGGATCACTACTCACTACTCATAAAGCACCCTGGGATCACTCCTCACTACTCATAAAGCACCCTGGGATCACTAATCACTACACATAAAGCACCCTGAGATCACTACTCACTGCTCATAAAGCACCCTGGGATCACTACTCATAAAGCACCCTGGGATCACTACTCACTACTCATAAAGCACCCTGGGATCACTACTCACTACTCATAAAGCACCCTGGGATCACTACTCACTACTCATAAAGCACCCTGGGATCACTACTCACTGCTCATAAAGCACCCTGAGATCACTACTCATAAAGCACCCTGGGATCACTACTCACTGCTCATAAAGCACCCTGGGATCACTACTCACTACTCATAAAGCACCCTGGGATCACTACTCACTACTCATAAAGCACCCTGGGATCACTACTCACTACACATAAATCACCCTGGGATCACTACTCACTGCTCATAAAGCACCCTGGGATCACTACTCACTACTCATAAAGCACCCTGGGATCACTCCTCACTACTCATAAAGCACCCTGGGATCACTACTCACTACTCATAAAGCACCCTGAGATCACTACTCACTACTCATAAAGCACCCTGGGATCACTACTCACTACTCATAAAGCACCCTGGGATCACTACTCACTGCTCATAAAGCACCCTGGGATCACTACTCACTCATAAACACCCTGGGATCACTACTCACTACTCATAAAGCACCCTGGGATCACTACTCACTGCTCATAAAGCACCCTGGGATCACTCACTACTCCTAAAGCACCCTGGGATCACTCACTACTCCTAAAGCACCCTGGGATCACTACTCACTACTCATAGAGCACCCTGGGATCACTCCTCACTACTCATAAAGCACCCTGGGATCACACTCACTACACATAAAGCACCCTGAGATCACTACTCACTGCTCATAAAGCACCCTAGGATCACTACTCACTAAAGCACCATGGGATCATCAACTCCTAAAGCACCCTGGGATCACTACTCACTACTCATAAAGCACCCTGGGATCACTACTCACTACTCATAAAGCACCCTGGGATCACTACTCACTACTCATAAAGCACCCTGGGATCACTACTCATAAAGCACCATGGGATCACTCACTACTCATAAAGCACCCTGAGATCACTACTCACTACTCATAAAGCACCCTGGGATCACTACTCACTACTCATAAAGCACCCTGAGATCACTACTCACTGCTCATAAAGCACCCTGGGATCACTACTCATAAAGCACCCTGGGATCACTCACTACTCCTAAAGCACCCTGAGATCACTACTCACTACTCATAAAGCACCCTGGGATCACTACTCACTACTCATAAAGCACCCTGGGATCTCACTACTCATAAAGCACCCTGGGATCACTACTCACTACTCATAAAGCACCCTGGGATCACAACTCACTACTCATAAAGCACCCTGAGATCACTACTCACTACTCATAAAGCACCCTGGGATCATCACTCACTACTCATAAAGCACCCTGGGATCACTACTCACTACTCATAAAGCACCCTGGGATCACAACTCACTACTCATAAAGCACCCTGGGATCACTACTCATAGAGCACCCTGGGATCACTCTCACTACTCATAAAGCACCCTGGGATCACTACTCACTGCTCATAAAGCACCCTGGGATCACTCACTACTGCCTAAAGCACCATGGGATCACTCACTACTCCTAAAGCACCCTGAGATCACTACTCACTGCTCATAAAGCACCCTAGGATCACTACTCATAAAGCACATGGGATCACTCACTACCCCTAAAGCACCCTGAGATCACTACTCACTACACATAAAGCACCCTGAGATCACTACTCACTACTCATAAAGCACCCTGGGATCACTCACTACTCATAAAGCACCCTGGGATCACTACTCACTACTCATAAAGCACCCTGGGATCACTACTCACTACTCATAAAGCACCCTGGGATCACTACTCACTACTCATAAAGCACCCTGGGATCACTACTCACTACTCATAAAGCACCCTGGGATCACTACTCACTACTCATAAAGCACCCTGAGATCACTACTCACTACTCATAAAGCACCCTGGGATCACTCACTACTCATATAGCACCCTGGGATCACTCACTACTCATAAAGCACCCTGGGATCACTACTCTCTACTCATAAAGCACCCTGAGATCACTACTCACTACTCATAAAGCACCCTGGGATCACTACTCACTACTCATAAAGCACCCTGGGATCACTACTCACTACTCATAAAGCACTCTGGGATCACTCACTACTCATAAAGCACCCTGGGATCACTACTCACTACTCATAGAGCACCCTGGGATCACTACTCACTACTCATAAAGCACCCTGGGATCACTCACTACTCATAAAGCACCCTGGGATCACTACTCACTACTCATAAAGCACCCTGGGATCACAACTCACTACTCATAAAACACCCTGGGATCACTCACTACTCATAAAGCACCCTGGGATCACAACTCACTACTCATAAAGCACCCTGGGATCACTCACTACTCATAAAGCACCCTAGGATCACTACTCACTACTCATAAAGCACCCTGGGATCACAACTCACTACTCATAAAGCACCCTGGGATCACTACTCACTACTCATAGAGCACCCTGGGATCACTACTCACTACTCATAAAGCACCCTGGGATCACTACTCACTGCTCATAAAGCACCCTGGGATCACTCACTACTCCTAAAGCACCATGGGATCACTCACTACTCCTAAAGCACCCTGGGATCACTACTCACTACTCATAAAGCACCCTGGGATCACTCACTACTCATAAAGCACCCTGGGATCACTCCTCACTACTCATAAAGCACCCTGGGATCACTCACTACTCATAAAGCACCCTAGGATCACTACTCACTACTCATAAAGCACCCTGGGATCACAACTCACTACTCATAAAGCACCCTGGGATCACTACTCACTACTCATAGAGCACCCTGGGATCACTACTCACTACTCATAAAGCACCCTGGGATCACTACTCACTGCTCATAAAGCACCCTGGGATCACTCACTACTCCTAAAGCACCATGGGATCACTCACTACTCCTAAAGCACCCTGATCACTACTCACACTCATAAAGCACCCTGGGATCACTCACTACTCATAAAGCACCCTGGGATCACTACTCACTGCTCATGAAGCACCCTGGGATCACTCACTACTCCTAAAGCACCATGGGATCACTCACTACTCCTAAAGCACCCTGGGATCACTACTCACTACTCATAGAGCACCCTGGGATCACTCCTCACTACTCATAAAGCACCCTGGGATCACTACTCACTACACATAAAGCACCCTGAGATCACTACTCACTGCTCATAAAGCACCCTGGGATCACTACTCATAAAGCACCCTGGGATCACTACTCACTACTCATAAAGCACCCTGGGATCACTACTCACTACTCATAAAGCACCCTGGGATCACTACTCACTACACATAAAGCACCCTGAGATCACTACTCACTGCTCATAAAGCACCCTGAGATCACTACTCATAAAGCACCCTGGGATCACTACTCACTGCTCATAAAGCACCCTGGGATCACTACTCACTACTCATAAAGCACCCTGGGATCACTACTCACTACTCATAAAGCACCCTGGGATCACTACTCACTACACATAAAGCACCCTGAGATCACTACTCACTGCTCATAAAGCACCCTGGGATCACTACTCACTACTCATAAAGCACACTGGGATCACTCCTCACTACTCATAAAGCACCCTGGGATCACTACTCACTACTCATAAAGCACCCTGAGATCACTACTCACTACTCATAAAGCACCCTGGGATCACTACTCACTACACATAAAGCACCCTGAGATCACTACTCACTGCTCATAAAGCACCCTGGGATCACTACTCACAAAACACCCTGGGATCACTACTCACTACTCATAAAGCACCCTGGGATCACTACTCACTGCTCATAAAGCACCCTGGGATCACTCACTACTCCTAAAGCACCATGGGATCACTCACTACTCCTAAAGCACCCTGGGATCACTACTCACTACTCACTACTCATAGAGCACCCTGGGATCACTCCTCACTACTCATAAAGCACCCTGGGATCACTACTCACTACACATAAAGCACCCTGAGATCACTACTCACTGCTCATAAAGCACCCTAGGATCACTACTCATAAAGCACCATGGGATCACTCACTACTCCTAAAGCACCCTGGGATCACTCCTCACTACTCATAAAGCACCCTGGCATCACTACTCACTACACATAAAGCACCCTGAGATCACTACTCACTGCTCATAAAGCACCCTAGGATCACTACTCATAAAGCACCTGGGATCACTCACTACTCCTAAAGCACCTGAGATCACTACTCACTACTCATAAAGCACCCTGGGATCACTACTCACTACTCATAAAGCACCCTGAGATCACTACTCACTGCTCATAAAGCACCCTGGGATCACTACTCATAAAGCACCATGGGATCACTCACTACTCCTAAAGCACCCTGAGATCACTACTCACTACACATAAAGCACCCTGGGATCACTACTCACTACTCATAAAGCACCCTGGGATCACTACTCATAAAGCACCCTGGGATCACTACTCACTACTCATAAAGCACCCTGGGATCACAACTCACTACTCATAAAGCACCCTGAGATCACTACTCACTACTCATAAAGCACCCTGGGATCACTCACTACTCATAAAGCACCCTAGGATCACTACTCACTACTCATAAAGCACCCTGGGATCACAACTCACTACTCATAAAGCACCCTGGGATCACTACTCATAGAGCACCCTGGGATCACTACTCACTACTCATAAAGCACCCTGGGATCACTACTCACTGCTCATAAAGCACCCTGGGATCACTCACTACTCCTAAAGCACCATGGGATCACTCACTACTCCTAAAGCACCCTGAGATCACTACTCACTGCTCATAAAGCACCCTAGGATCACTACTCATAAAGCACCATGGGATCACTCACTACTCCTAAAGCACCCTGGGATCACTACTCACTACTCATAAAGCACCCTGGGATCACTACTCACTACTCATAAAGCACCCTGGGATCACAACTCACTACTCATAAAGCACCCTGAGATCACTACTCACTACTCATAAAGCACCCTAGGATCACTACTCACTACTCATAAAGCACCCTGGGATCACTACTCACTACTCATAAAGCACCCTGGGATCACAACTCACTACTCATAAAGCACCCTGGGATCACTACTCACTACTCATAAAGCACCCTGGAGATCACTACTCACTACTCATAAAGCACCCTGGGATCACTCACTAATCATATAGCACCCTGGGATCACTCACTACTCATAAAGCACCCTGGGATCACTACTCTCTACTCATAAAGCACCCTGAGATCACTACTCACTACTCATAAAGCACCCTGGGATCACTACTCACTACTCATAAAGCACCCTGGGATCACTACTCACTACTCATAAAGCACTCTGGGATCACTCACTACTCATAAAGCACCCTGGGATCACTACTCACTACTCATAGAGCACCCTGGGATCACTACTCACTACTCATAAAGCACCCTGGGATCACTCACTACTCATAAAGCACCCTGGGATCACTACTCACTACTCATAAAGCACCCTGGGATCACAACTCACTACTCATAAAACACCCTGGGATCACTCACTACTCATAAAGCACCCTGGGATCACAACTCACTACTCATAAAGCACCCTGGGATCACTCACTACTCATAAAGCACCCTAGGATCACTACTCACTACTCATAAAGCACCCTGGGATCACAACTCACTACTCATAAAGCACCCTGGGATCACTACTCACTACTCATAGAGCACCCTGGGATCACTACTCACTACTCATAAAGCACCCTGGGATCACTACTCACTGCTCATAAAGCACCCTGGGATCACTCACTACTCCTAAAGCACCATGGGCTCACTCACTACTCTAAAGCACCCTGGGATCACTACTCACTACTCATAAAGCACCCTGGGATCACTCACTACTCATAAAGCACCCTGGGATCACTCCTCACTACTCATAAAGCACCCTGGGATCACTCACTACTCATAAAGCACCCTAGGATCACTACTCACTACTCATAAAGCACCCTGGGATCACAACTCACTACTCATAAAGCACCCTGGGATCACTACTCACTACTCATAGAGCACCCTGGGATCACTACTCACTACTCATAAAGCACCCTGGGATCACTACTCACTGCTCATAAAGCACCCTGGGATCACTCACTACTCCTAAAGCACCCTGGGATCACTCACTACTCCTAAAGCACCCTGTGATCACTACTCACTACTCATAAAGCACCCTGGGATCACTCACTACTCATAAAGCACCCTGGGATCACTCCTCACTACTCATAAAGCACCCTGGGATCACTACTCACTACTCATAAAGCACCCTGAGATCACTACTCACTACTCATAAAGCACCCTGGGATCACTACTCACTACTCATAAAGCGCCCTGGGATCACTACTCACTACTCATAAAGCACCCTGGGAGCACTACTCATAGAGCACCCTGGGATCACTCACTACTCATAAAGCACCCTGGGATCACTCACTACTCATAAAGCACCCTGGGATCACAACTCACTACTCATAAAGCACCATGGGATCACTCACTACTCATAAAGCACCCTGGGATCACTACTCACTACTCATGAAGCACCCTGGGATCACTACTCACTACTCATAAAGCACCCTGGGATCACTACTCACTACTCATAAAGCACCCTGGGATCACTACTCATAGAGCACCCTGGGATCACTCACTACTCACTACTCATAAAGCACCCTGGGATCACTACTCACTACTCATAAAGCACCCTGGGATCACTCACTACTCATAAAGCACCCTGGGATCACTACTCACTACTCATAAAGCACCCTGGGATCACTACTCACTACTCATAAAGCACCCTGGGATCACTACTCACTACTCATAAAGCACCCTGGGATCACTCACTACTCATAAAGCACCCTGGGATCACTCACTACTCATAAAGCACCCTGGGATCACTCACTACTCATAAAGCACCCTGGGATCACTACTCACTACTCATAAAGCACCCTGGGATCACTACTCACTACTCATAAAGCACCCTGGGATCACTCACTACTCATAAAGCACCCTGGGATCACTACTCACTACTCATAAAGCACCCTGGGATCACTCACTACTCATAAAGCACCCTGGGATCACTACTCACTACTCATAAAGCACCCTGGGATCACAACTCACTACTCATAAAGCACCCTGGGATCACTACTCACTACTCATAGAGCACCCTGGGATCACTACTCACTACTCATAAAGCACCCTGGGATCACTACTCACTGCTCATAAAGCACCCTGGGATCACTCACTACTCCTAAAGCACCATGGGATCACTCACTACTCCTAAAGCACCCTGAGATCACTACTCACTGCTCATAAAGCACCCTAGGATCACTACTCATAAAGCACCATGGGATCACTCACTACTCCTAAAGCACCCTGGGATCACTACTCACTACTCATAAAGCACCCTGAGATCACTACTCACTACTCATAAAGCACCCTGGGATCACTACTCATAAAGCACCCTGGGATCACTACTCACTACTCATAAAGCACCCTGGGATCACTACTCACTACTCATAAAGCACCCTGGGATCACTACTCACTACTCATAAAGCACCCTGGGATCACAACTCACTACTCATAAAGCACCCTGGGATCACTACTCATAAAGCACCCTAGGATCACTACTCACTACTCATAAAGCACCCTGGGATCACTACTCACAACTCATAAAGCACCCTGAGATCACTACTCACTACTCATAAAGCACCCTGGGATCACTCACTACTCATAAAGCACCCTGGGATCACTCACTACTCATAGAGCACCCTGGGATCACTCACTACTCATAAAGCACCCTGGGATCACTACTCACTACTCATAAAGCACCCTGAGATCACTACTCACTACTCATAAAGCACCCTGGGATCACTACTCACTACTCATAAAGCACTCTGGGATCACTCACTACTCATAAAGCACCCTGGGATCACTACTCACTACTCATAGAGCACCCTGGGATCACTCACTACTCATAAAGCACCCTGGGATCACTCACTACTCATAAAGCACCCTGGGATCACTACTCACTACTCATAAAGCACC
This sequence comes from Oncorhynchus keta, assembly GCF_023373465.1. Lineage (NCBI taxonomy): Eukaryota > Metazoa > Chordata > Actinopteri > Salmoniformes > Salmonidae > Oncorhynchus > Oncorhynchus keta. The sequence continues at coordinate 5,462,197 of NC_068439.1, read as the reverse complement.
CTGGGATCACAACTCACTACTCATAAAGCACCCTGGGATCACTCACTACATCACCCTAGGATCACTCACTACTCATAAAGCACCCTGGGATCACAACTCACTACTCATAGAGCACCCTGGGATCACTACTCACTACTCATAAAGCACCCTGGGATCACTACTCACTGCTCATAAAGCACCCTGGGATCACTCACTACTCCTAAAGCACCATGGGATCACTCACTACTCCTAAAGCACCCTGGGATCACTACTCACTACTCATAAAGCACCCTGGGATCACTCACTACTCATAAAGCACCCTGGGATCACTCACTACTCATAAAGCACCCTGGGATCACTCACTACTCATAGAGCACCCTGGGATCACTCCTCACTACTCATAAAGCACCCTGGGATCACTCCTCACTACTCATAAAGCACCCTGGGATCACTGCTCATAAAGCACCCTTGGATCACTACTCACTACTCATAAAGCACCCTGGGATCACTACTCACTACTCATAAAGCACCCTGAGATCACTACTCACTACTCATAAAGCACCCTGGGATCACTACTCACTACTCATAAAGCACCCTGAGATCACTACTCACTACTCATAAAGCACCCTGGGATCACTCACTACTCATAAAGCACCCTGGGATCACTCACTACTCATAGAGCACCCTGGGATCACTACCTACTCATAGAGCACCCTGGGAACACTACTCACTACTCATAAAGCACCCTGGGATCACTACTCACTACTCATAGAGCATGTACAATTTTTTTTGTACAACTTTTATTATTTATGAACATAAACTACCGTCAAATCATTAGAAAAATACCGTGATATGATATTTTGGCCATATCGCCCTGCCCTACCGAAAACACACGCAGCAAACACACAGAGAGAAGAGAGAGAAGAGAGAAGGGGAAGACATGAGAGGAGAGAGAGGGGAGAGAGAAGGGGAAGACAGGAGAGGAGAGAGGGGAGAGAGAAGGGGAAGACAGGAGAGGAGAGAGGGGAGAGAGAAGGGGAAGACAGGAGAGGAGAGAGGGGAGAGAGAAGTGGAAGACAGGAGAGGAGAGAGAGAGGGGAGAGAGAAGTGGAAGACAGGAGAGGAGAGAGAGGGGAGAGAGAAGGGGAAGACAGGAGAGGAGAGAGATGGGAAAGACAGGAGAGGAGAGAGGAGAGAGAGGGGAGATAGAAGTGGAAGACAGGAGAGGAGAGAGAGGGAAGAGAGAAGGGGAAGACAGGACAGGAGAGAGGAGAGAGGAGAGAGAGGGAAGAGGAAGAGATGAGAGCACGAAGGCCTGATTCCCCAGTGACTCCAGTCGATTTCCACCGCGACCGTGTCCAAAATGGAAAAGCCAATTCCAATTGTTCCACTGTTAATTAGAAGTGACCTGTTTGGCTGAGCTGAGAATGGACAGATGTAGAGAGAGAGAGGAGTGGGTGTGGAGGGGGTGTGGAGGGGTAGAGGAGGGGGTAGAGGAGGGGTAGAGGAGGGGTAGAGGAGGGGGTGTGGAGAGGGCGAGGAGGGTTAGAGGAGGGGGTGTGGAGAGGGTGTGGAGGGGTAGAGGAGGGGTAGAGGAGGGGTGTAGAGGGGTAGAGGAGGGGGTGAGGAGGGGGTGTTGAAGGGGTGTGGAGGGGTAGAGGAGGGGGTGGAGGATGGGGGTAAGGAGGGGTAGAGGAGGGGGTGAGGAGGGGTAGAGGATGGGGTGTGGAGGGGTAGAGAAGGGGGTGTGGAGGGGTAGAGGAGGGGGTGAGGAGAGGTAGAGGAGGCGTAGAGGAGGGGGTGAGAACCCTCACCCCATGCCCTCCCACACAGATGGTTGGACAGAAGTCTCAACCCTGATATCCCTCATCCCATCTTCACTCAGCGCCTCGTCTTTTCCTCATTTTACCTCATCTTCCTCCACCTCATCCCCTGCCCAAAACAGTCAGCCTCACCCCTACCACTCATCCATCTCTCCTCCCTCTTCCTCGCTCCTACTCACATGATAGATGGACTGTTACAGATTAGGACTGTTGGGGATTAGGACTGTTGGGGATTAGGACTGTTAGGGATGAGGGCTGTTAGGGATTAGGACTGTTAGGGATGAGGGCTGTTAGGGATTAGGACTGTTAGGGATTAGGACTGTTAGGGATGAGGACTGTTAGGGATTAGGACTGTTACAGATTAGGACTGTTAGGGATTAGGACTGTTAGGGATTAGGACTGTTAGGGATTAGGACTGTTAGGGATTAGGACTGTTAGGGATGAGGACTGTTAGGGATGAGGGCTGTTAGGGATGAGGACTGTTAGGGATGAGGACTGTTAGGGATGAGGACTGTTAGGGATGAGGGCTGTTAGGGATGATGACTGTTAGGGATGAGGACTGTTAGGGATGAGGACTGTTAGGGATTAGGACTGTTACAGATTAGGACTGTTAGGGATTAGGACTGTTAGGGATGAGGGCTGTTAGGGATGAGGACTGTTAGGGATGAGGACTGTTAGGGATGAGGACTGTTAGGGATGAGGACTGTTAGGGATGAGGACTGTTAGGGATTAGGACTGTTAGGGATTAGGACTGTTAGGGATGAGGACTGTTAGGGATGAGGACTGTTAGGGATGAGGACTGTTAGGGATGAGGACTGTTAGGGATGAGGACTGTTAGGGATGAGGACTGTTAGGGATTAGGACTGTTAGGGATTAGGACTGTTAGGGATGAGGGCTGTTAGGGATGAGGACTGTTAGGGATTAGGACTGTTAGGGATGAGGGCTGTTAGGGATGAGGACTGTTAGGGATGAGGACTGTTAGGGATGAGGACTGTTAGGGATGAGGACTGTTAGGGATGAGGACTGTTAGGGATGAGGACTGTTAGGGATTAGGACTGTTAGGGATGAGGACTGTTAGGGATGAGGACTGTTAGGGATGAGGACTGTTAGGGATGAGGACTGTTAGGGATGAGGACTGTTAGGGATGAGGACTGTTAGGGATGAGGACTGTTAGGGATTAGGACTGTTAGGGATTAGGACTGTTAGGGATGAGGACTGTTAGGGATGAGGACTGTTAGGGATTAGGACTGTTGGGGATTAGGACTGTTGGGGATTAGGACTGTTAGGGATGAGGGCTGTTAGGGATGAGGACTGTTAGGGATTAGGACTGTTAGGGATGAGGGCTGTTAGGGATGAGGACTGTTAGGGATGAGGACTGTTAGGGATGAGGACTGTTAGGGATGAGGACTGTTAGGGATGAGGACTGTTGGGGATTAGGACTGTTGGGGATTAGGACTGTTGGGGATTAGGACTGTTAGGGATTAGGACTGTTAGGGATTAGGACTGTTGGGGATTAGGACTGTTGGGGATTAGGACTGTTGGGGATTAGGACTGTTGGGGATTAGGACTGTTGGGGATTAGGACTGTTGGGGATGAGGGCTGTTGGGGATTAGGACTGTTGGGGATGAGGACTGTTAGGGATTAGGACTGTTAGGGATTAGGACTGTTAGGGATTAGGACTGTTAGGGATTAGGACTGTTGGGGATTAGGACTGTTGGGGATTAGGACTGTTGAGGATTAGGACTGTTAGGGATGAGGGCTGTTGGGGATTAGGACTGTTAGGGATGAGGGCTGTTGGGGATTAGGACTGTTGGGGATTAGGACTGTTGGGGATTAGGACTGTTAGGGATGAGGGCTGTTGGGGATTAGGACTGTTGGGGATGAGGGCTGTTAGGGATGAGGTGGCAGGAGAAAAGAAAGAGGGAACGAGTCAGAGGAGATAAGAGAGCCAGGATGGTTTGAGACGACACACGCAGAACCTCAAACACATTTGTTTCATCGTAATGTCAGCTCACACTTACAGAAAGAGATCAAGGTTCTGAAGAGAGGGAGATGAACAGAAAGAGAGGAAGAGAGAGGAGGGAGAGAGAGAGAGAGAGAGAGAGAGAGACTCCAACTCACCATAATATTTATTTGATTGAAAATATGCAAAAAGTTTGTTGAGCATCAATATGAGAGCATCCTTCTATAACAATACCTGCCTATATCTGTCCTCCAGGACCACCTCACCGTAGTCCCTAAGTAGGAGTGGGTAGGATAGGGTAGGATGGTAGGAGTGGGTAGGATGGGGTAGGATAGTAGGAGTGGGTAGGATAGGGTAGGTAAGTAGGAGTTGGTAAGATAGGGTAGGTAAGTAGGAGTGGGTAGGATAGGGTAGGTAAGTAGGAGTGGGTAGGATAGGGTAGGATAGTAGGAGTGGGTAGGATAGGGTAGGTAAGTAGGAGTGGGTAGGATAGGGTAGGTAAGTAGGAGTGGGTAGGATAGGGTAGGTAAGTAGGAGTGGGTAGGATAGGGTAGGTAAGTAGGAGTGGGTAGGACAGGGTAGGTAAGTAGGAGTGGGTAGGATAGGGTAGGTAAGTAGGAGTGGGTAGGATAGGGTAGGATAGTAGGAGTGGGTAGGATAGGGTAGGTAAGTAGGAGTGGGTAGGATAGGGTAGGTAAGTAGGAGTGGGTAGGATAGGGTAGGTAAGTAGGAGTGGGTAGGATAGGGTAGGTAAGTAGGAGTGGGTAGGACAGGGTAGGTAAGTAGGAGTGGGTAGGATAGGGTAGGTAAGTAGGAGTGGGTAGGATAGGGTAGGATAGTAGGAGTGGGTAGGATAGGGTAGGATAGTAGGAGTGGGTAGGATAGGGTAGGATAGTAGGAGTGGGTAGGATAGGGTAGGATAGTAGGAGTGGGTAGGATAGGGTAGGATAGTAGGAGTGGGTAGGATAGGATAGGATAGTAGGAGTGGGTAGGATTGGGTAGGTAAGTAGGAATGGGTAGGATAGGGTAGGATAGTAGGAGTGGGTAGGATAGGATAGGATAGTAGGAGTGGGTAGGATTGGGTAGGTAAGTAGGAATGGGTAGGATAGGGTAGAATAGTAGGAGTGAGTAGGATAGGTAGGTAAGTAGGAGTGGGTAGGATAGTAGGAGTGGGTAGGATAGGGTAGGATAGTAGGATTGGGTAGGATAGGGTAGGATAGTAGGAGTGGGTAGGATAGGGTAGGATAGTAGGAGTGGGAAGGATAGGGTAGGATAGTAGGAATGGGTAGGATAGGGTAGGATAGTAGGAGTGGGTAGGATAGGGTAGGATAGTAGGAGTGGGTAGGATAGGGTAGGATAGTAGGAGTGGGTAGGATAGTAGGATAGGGTAGGATAGTAGGAGTCGGTAGGATAGGGTAGGATAGTAGGAGTGGGTAGGATAGGGTAGGATAGTAGGAGTGGGTAGCATAGGGTAGGGGTAGTAGAAGTGGGTAGGATAGGGTAGGATAGTAGGAGTGGGTAGGATAGTAGGAGTGGGTTGGATAGGGTAGGATAGTAGGATTGGGTAGGATAGTAGGAGTGGGTAGGATAGGGTAGGTTAGTAGGAGTGGGTAGGATAGTAGGAGTGGGTAGGATAGGGTAGGATAGTAGGAGTGGGCAGGATAGTAGGAGTGGGTAGGATAGGGTAGGATAGGGTAGGAAAGTAGGAGTGGGTAGGATAGTAGGAGTGGGTAGGATAGGGTAGGATAGTAGGATAGGGTAGGATAGTAGGATAGGGTAGGATAGTAGGATAGGGTAGGATAGGGTAGGATAGTAGGATTGGGTAGGATAGGGTAGGATAGTAGGATAGGGTAGGATAGGGTAGGATAGTAGTGTGTGTGATGTGTGTGTGTTGTGTGATGTGTGATGTGTTGTGTGATGTGTGATGTGTGTGTGTGTGTGTGATGTGTGTGTGTGTGTGTGTGTGATGTGTGTTGTGTGTGTGTGTGTGATGTGTGTTGTGTGTTGTGTGATGTGTTGTGTGATGTGTTGTGTGTGATGTGTTGTGTGTTGTGTGATGTGTTGTGTGATGTGTTGTGTGATGTGTTGTGTGATGTGTTGTGTGTTGTGTGTTGTGTGTTGTGTGATGTGTTGTGTTGTGTGTTGTGTGTTGTGTGGTGTGTGTGTGTTGTGTGTTGTGTGATGTGTGATGTGTGATGTGTGTTGTGTGTTGTGTGATGTGTGTGATGTGGTGTGTTGTGTGATGTGTGTTGTGTGTTGTGTGTTGTGTGATGTGTGTTGTGTGTTGTGTGTTGTGTGTTGTGTGTTGTGTGATGTGTGATGTGTGTTGTGTGTTGTGTGATGTGTGTGTGATGTGTTGTGTGATGTGTTGTGTGTTGTGTGTTGTGTGTTGTGTGATGTGTTGTGTGATGTGTGTTGTGTGTGTGTTGTGTGATGTGTGATGTGTGTTGTGTGATGTGTGTGATGTGTGTGTGTGTGATGTGTGTTGTGTGATGTGTTGTGTGTGGTGTGTGGTGTGTGTTGTGTGATGTGTGTGTGTGTTGTGTGATGTGTGATGTGTGTTGTGTGATGTGTTGTGTGTTGTGTGTTGTGTGTTGTGTGATGTGTGTTGTGTTGTGTGATGTGTGTTGTGTGATGTGTGATGTGTTGTGTGTTGTGTGATGTGTGATGTGTGTTGTGTGTTGTGTGATGTGTGTTGTGTGTTGTGTGATGTGTGATGTGTTGTGTGATGTGTGTTGTGTGATGTGATGTGTGATGTGTGTGTGTTGTGTGTTGTGTGATGTGTGATGTGTGTGTGATGTGTGATGTGTTGTGTGTGTGTGTTGTGTGATGTGTGTGTGTTGTGTGTTGTGTGATGTGTGTTGTGTGATGTGTGTTGTGTGATGTGTGATGTGTTGTGTGTTGTGTGATGTGTTGTGTGTTGTGTGTGTGTGTGATGTGTGTGTTGTGTGTTGTGTGTTGTGTGTTGTGTGATGTGTGTTGTGTGTGTTGTGTGATGTGTTGTGTGTTGTGTGTTGTGTGTTGTGTGATGTGTGATGTGTGATGTGTGATGTGTGTTGTGTGTTGTGTGATGTGTGTTGTGTGTTGTGTGTTGTGTGTTGTGTGATGTGTGTTGTGTGATGTGTGTGTTGTGTGTTGTGTGTGATGTGTTGTGTGTGATGTGTTGTGTGTGTGTGTTGTGTGATGTGTGATGTGTGATGTGTGTGTGTGTGTGTTGTGTGTGTTGTGTTGTGTGTGTGTGTTGTGTGTTGTGTGTTGTGTGTTGTGTGATGTGTGTTGTGTTGTGTGTGGTGTGTTGTGTGTTGTGTGTTGTGTGTGTTGTGTGTGTGTGATGTGTGTGTGTGTGTTGTGTGTGTGTGTGTTGTGTGTTGTGTGTTGTGTGATGTGTGATGTGTGATGTGTGTGTTGTGTGTTGTGTGATGTGTGATGTGTTGTGTGTGTTGTGTTGTGTGTGATGTGTTGTGTGTTGTGTGATGTGTGATGTGTGATGTGTGATGTGTGTTGTGTGTTGTGTGTGATGTGATGTGTGTGTGTGATGTGTTGTGTGTGATGTGTTGTGTGTTGTGTGATGTGTGATGTGTGATGTGTGATGTGTGATGTGTGATGTGTGTGTTGTGTGTTGTGTGATGTGTGATGTGTGATGTGTGTGTGTGTTGTTGTGTGTGATGTGTGTGATGTGTTGTGTGATGTGTGATGTGTGTGTGTGTGTTGTGTGATGTGTGATGTGTGTTGTGTGTTGTGTGTTGTGTGATGTGTTGTGTGTGTTGTGTGATGTGTGTGTGTGTGTGTGTGTTGTGTGATGTGTGGTGTGTGTTGTGTGATGTGTTTGTGTGTTGTGTGATGTGTGATGTGTGTGTGTGTTGTGTGATGTGTGTTGTGTGATGTGTGATGTGTTGTGTGTGTTGTGTGATGTGTTGTGTGTGTGTGTTGTGTGATGTGTGTTGTGTGATGTGTGATGTGTTGTGTGTGTTGTGTGTTGTGTGTTGTGTGTGTGTGTTGTGTGATGTGTTGTGTGTGTTGTGTGATGTGTTGTGTGTGTTGTGTGATGTGTTGTGTGTGTTGTGTGTTGTGTGTTGTGTGTGATGTGTTGTGTGATGTGTGATGTGTTGTGTGTGTTGTGTGATGTGTGATGTGTGTTGTGTTGTGTGATGTGTTGTGTGTGTTGTGTGATGTGTTGTGTGATGTGTGTTGTGTGGTGTGTTGTGTGATGTGTTGTGTTGTGTGATGTGTGATGTGTGTGTGTGTGTTGTGTGTGTGTGTGTGTGTGTGTGTGTTGTGTGTTGTTTGTGTGTGTGTGGTGTGATGTGTGTGTGTGTGTTGTGTGATGTGTGTTGTGTGATGTGTGTTGTGTGTGTGTGTTGTGTGTGTGTTGTATGATGTGTGTGTGTGTGTTGTGTGTGTGTTGTGTGATGTGTGTGTGTGTGTGTTGTGTGATGTGTGTTGTGTGTTGTGTGTTGTGTGTGTGATGTGTGTGTGTGTTGTGTGTTGTGTGTTGTGATGTGTGTTGTGTGATGTGTTGTGTGATGTGTGATGTGTGTTGTGTGATGTGTGTTGTGTGTGTGATGTGTGTTGTGTGATGTGTTGTGTGATGTGTGTTGTGTGTGTGATGTGTTTGTAAGTCGCTCTGGATAAGAGCGTCTGCTAAATGACTTAAATGTAAAATGTAAATGTGTTGTGTGTGTGATGTGTTGTGTGTTGTGTGTGTGCGTGTGTGTGTGTGATGTGTTGTGTGTTGTGTGATGTGTTGTGTGTTGTGTGTGTGATGTGTGTTGTGTGTTGTGTGATGTGTTGTGTGATGTGTGTTGTGTGGTGTGTTGTGTGATGTGTGATGTGTGTGTGTTGTGTGTGTGTTGTGTTGTGTGTGTGTGTGTTGTGTGTGTGTGTGATGTGTGGTGTGTTGTGTGATGTGTTGTGTGTGTGTGTGTGTGATGTGTTTTGTGTGTTGTGTGATGTGTGTGTGATGTGTGTTGTGTGATGTGTCTGTGATGTGTGATGTGTGTGTGATGTGTGATGTGTGTGTGCGCATATTCTCACATACATGTGCAGGCACGGCGTAAACAGTTCAGTAAACAAACACACCTGTATTAATACACGCATGTGTGTGTGTGTGGTCTGACACACATGTGTTGTGTGTGTTGTTTGTGTGTGTTGTGGGTTGTGGGTTGTGTGTGTGTGTTGTGGGTTGTGTGTGTGTTGTGGGTTGTGTGTGTGGGTTGTGTGTGTGTGTCAACAACACACACACACAGACACACACATTGGCACACACACATTACACACACACACACACACACACACAGTATTCCATTAGTGTTGGCCATTCGAAAGAGATGGGGCCAGTGTGTGTGTTCAGTCACTAATGTACTGAGTCGTGGAGCCTCAAGTGATCCAGCTAGCCAACCAATCAATATAGTTCACTGTCACACAACAGGCCAGTGTGTGTGTGTGTGTGTGTGTGTGTGTGTGTGTGTGTGTGTGTGTGTGTGTGTGTGTGTGTGTGTGTGTGTGTGTGTGTGTTGTTTATGTGTGTGTGTGTTGTTTGTGTGTGTGTTGTTTGTGTGTGTGTGTGTGTGTGTGTGTGTGTGTGTGTGTGTGTGTGTGTTTATGTGTGTGTGTTCAGGGCCATCTGGCAATTCTGTCCAGAATTGGGTCCGGACCATGTTTTAGTTGGGTGGGTTGTTTCTTTATAAAGAAGGACATGGCAGTCCGCCACACACACACACACACACACACACACACACACACACACACACACACACACACACACACACACACACACACACACACACACACACACACACACACACACACACACACACACACACACACACACACACACACACACACACACACACACACACAGGCCTGTGGGCATAAGATAAGGCATGTTAAGATCTCTGCTATCACAATAATACATAATGAGAATATGTCTGATCAGTGGGCAACGGACGGCCCGGTTTTGGGATTTGCTGAGCTTGAGGTTGTGTGAATTCTAAGTCTAAGGCACATCATCAAAGATGCCTCGCTGGCATCAGTCAGACAAGATCGTGGATCGTTTAAAAAAAAACAGAAAGGTGCGAGAGACAACAAAACAAAAAAGGCTATTGAGGCCGACGCTGCAACATGAGTAAAATGAGTTAAAAGTTCTGGTGGTCCGGAAATGAGGCTAGGCTGGTCCGATTGCTGTGTCTGTGAGAAATGATGCTAGGCTGGTCCGATTGCTGTGTCTGTGAGAAATGATGCTAGGCTGGTCCGATTGCTGTGTCTGTGAGAAATGAGGCTAGGCTGGTCCGATTGCTGTGTCTGTGAGAAATGAGGCTAGGCTGGTCCGATTGCTGTGTCTGTGAGAAATGATGCTAGGCTGGTCCGATTGCTGTGTCTGTGAGAAATGAGGCTAGGCTGGTCCGATTGCTGTGTCTGTGAGAAATGATGCTAGGCTGGTCCGATTGCTGTGTCTGTGAGAAATGATGCTAGGCTGGTCCGATTGCTGTGTCTGTGAGAAATGATGCTAGGCTGGTCCGATTGCTGTGTCTGTGAGAAATGATGCTAGGCTGGTCCGATTGCTGTGTCTGTGAGAAATGATGCTAGGCTGGTCCGATTGCTGTGTCTGTGAGAAATGAGGCTAGGCTGGTCCGATTGCTGTGTCTGTGAGAAATGATGCTAGGCTGGTCCGATTGCTGTGTCTGTGAGAAATGAGGCTAGGCTGGTCCGATTGCTGTGTCTGTGAGAAATGATGCTAGGCTGGTCCGATTGCTGTGTCTGTGAGAAATGATGCTAGGCTGGTCCGATTGCTGTGTCTGTGAGAAATGATGCTAGGCTGGTCCGATTGCTGTGTCTGTGAGAAATGAGGCTAGGCTGGTCCGATTGCTGTGTCTGTGAGAAATGAGGCTGGTCCGATTGCTGTGTCTGTGAGAAATGAGGCTAGGCTGGTCCGATTGCTGTGTCTGTGAGAAATGATGCTAGGCTGGTCCGATTGCTGTGACTGTGAGAAATGATGCTAGGCTGGTCCGATTGCTGTCACTGTGTCTGTGAGAAATGATGCTAGGCTGGTCCGATTGCTGTGACTGTGTCTGTGAGAAATGAGGCTAGGCTGGTCCCATTGCTGTGACTGTGTCTGTGAGAAATGAGGCTAGGCTGGTCCGATTGCTGTGTCTGTGAGAAATGATGCTAGGCTGGTCCGATTGCTGTGTCTGTGAGAAATGATGCTAGGCTGGTCCGATTGCTGTGTCTGTGAGAAATGAGGCTAGGCTGGTCCGATTGCTGTGACTGCGTCTGTGAGAAATGAGGCTAGGCTGGTCCGATTGCTGTGTCTGTGAGAAATGATGCTAGGCTGGTCCGATTGCTGTGACTGTGAGAAATGAGGCTGGTCCGATTGCTGTGTCTGTGAGAAATGAGGCTAGGCTGGTCCGATTGCTGTGTCTGTGTCTGTGAGAAATGATGCTAGGCTGGTCCGATTGCTGTGACTGTGTCTGTGAGAAATGATGCTAGGCTGGTCCGATTGCTGTGACTGTGTCTGTGAGAAATGAGGCTAGGCTGGTCCGATTGCTGTGTCTGTGTCTGTGAGAAATTATGCTAGACTGGTCCGATTGCTGTAACTGTGTCTGTGAGAAATGAGGCTAGGCTGGTCCGATTGCTGTGACTGCGTCTGTGAGAAATGAGGCTAGGCTGGTCCGATTGCTGTGACTGCGTCTGTGAGAAATTATGCTAGGCTGGTCCGATTGCTGTGTCTGTGTCTGTGAGAAATGAGGCTAGGCTGGTCCGATTGCTGTGTCTGTGAGAAATGAGGCTAGGCTGGTCCGATTGCTGTGACTGTGTCTGTGAGAAATGAGGCTAGGCTGGTCCGATTGCTGTGTCTGTGTCTGTGAGAAATGAGGCTAGGCTGGTCCGATTGCTGTGTCTGTGAGAAATGAGGCTAGGCTGGTCCGATTGCTGTGTCTGTGAGAAATGATGCTAGGCTGGTCCGATTGCTGTGTCTGTGAGAAATGAGGCTAGGCTGGTCCGATTGCTGTGTCTGTGAGAAATTAGGCTAGGCTGGTCCGATTGCTGTGACTGTGTCTGTGAGAAATGAGGCTAGGCTGGTCCGATTGCTGTGTCTGTGAGAAATGAGGCTAGGCTGGTCCGATTGCTGTGTCTGTGAGAAATGAGGCTAGGCTGGTCCGATTGCTGTGACTGTGAGAAATGAGGCTAGGCTGGTCCGATTGCTGTGACTGTGTCTGTGAGAAATGAGGCTAGGCTGGTCCGATTGCTGTGTCTGTGAGAAATGAGGCTAGGCTGGTCCGATTGCTGTGACTGTGAGAAATGAGGCTAGGCTGGTCCGATTGCTGTGTCTGTGAGAAATGACGCTAGGCTGGTCCGATTGCTGTGACTGTGAGAAATGATGCTAGGCTGGTCCGATTGCTGTGTCTGTGAGAAATGATGCTAGGCTGGTCCGATTGCTGTGTCTGTGAGAAATGATGCTAGGCTGGTCCGATTGCTGTGTCTGTGAGAAATGATGCTAGGCTGGTCCGATTGCTGTGTCTGTGAGAAATGAGGCTGGTCCGATTGCTGTGTCTGTGAGAAATGAGGCTAGGCTGGTCCGATTGCTGTGACTGTGTCTGTGAGAAATGAGGCTAGGCTGGTCCGATTGCTGTGTCTGTGAGAAATGAGGCTAGGCTGGTCCGATTGCTGTGACTGTGAGAAATGAGGCTAGGCTGGTCCGATTGCTGTGTCTGTGAGAAATGATGCTAGGCTGGTCCGATTGCTGTGTCTGTGTCTGTGAGAAATGAGGCTAGGCTGGTCCGATTGCTGTGACTGTGTCTGTGAGAAATGAGGCTGGTCCGATTGCTGTGACTGTGTCTGTGAGAAATGAGGCTAGGCTGGTCCGAGCACAGACAGATCAGCTACCACTGCCAGTTCATATATCGTATGAATGTGTAGGCTGATTACCACTAACTTGGGGAAGGGGGAGATTCGGGGGAAACCCATAGGACAGGTGCTAACTTCCTAATAACAAGTCGTTAGATTGGCTTTTATAACACATTTAGCCACAAGTCAGCCATGGACATTCATACGGTACTTTTTATTCAACACGAGCTCATATATTTGCAACACAATCTCACACTCAATGTGTGCAGAGTATGAAAGTATTTCAGCAGATTCTGGCTGTTTTTTTTTTGCTTAATTCATGTGAAAAGACCCCTCCCCGCAAAAAAAATAAAAATAAATAAAAAATAAAATAAAAAAAAATCATAGGAAAATACATTATTGAGGGGCAAACTTCGGAACAATCTTTTGAAATGTATTGGAGCAGTGCATTTTGGGAAATGGTGTTCTTCACTGCCTTTTTTGTTTTTGTGTGCCACATTTATTTATACATTTTAAAAAAATGTGTTAATGTTGATCTACCAGATTGTCAACAAAATAAATA
>NC_068439.1:5324029-5444029 GCF_023373465.1 Oncorhynchus keta | reverse complement strand
ACTATAACACTATAACACTATAACACTATAACTATAACACTATAACACTATACACTATAACACTATAACACTATAACTATAACACTATAACACTATAACACTATAACACTATAACACTATAACACTATAACACTATAACACTATAACACTATAACACTATAACTATAACACTATAACACTATAAACTATAACACTATAACACTATAACTAACACTATAACACTATATAACTATAACACTAATAACACTATAACACTATAACACTATAACACTATAACTATAACACTATAACACTATAAACTATAACACTATAACACTATAACACTATAACTATAACACTATAACACTATAACACTATAACACTATAACTATAACACTATAACACTATAACACTATAACACTATAACACACTATAACACTATAACTATAACACTATAACACTATAACACTAAACTATAACACTATAACACTATAACACTATACACTATAACACTATAACACTATAACTATATAAACTATAACACTATAACACTATAACTATAACACTATAACACTATAACTATAACACTATAACACTATAACACTATAACACTATAACATATAACTATAACACTATAACTATAACACTATAACACTATAACACTATAACACTATAACTATAACACTATAACACTATAACACTATAAACACTATAACACTATAACTATAACACCTATAACACTATAACACTATAACACTATAACACTATAACACTATAACACTATAACACTATAACACTATAACACTATAACACTATAACACTATAACTATAACACTATAACACTATAACACTATAACTATAACACTATAACACTATAACTATAACACTATAACACTATAACTATAACACTATAACACTATAACACTATAACTATAACACTATAACACTATAACACTATAACACTATAACACTATAACACTATAACTATAACACTATAACACTATAACACTATAACTATAACACTATAACACTATAACACTATAACACTATAACACTATAACTATAACACTATAACTATAACACTATAACACTATAACACTATAACACTATAACACTATAACACTATAACACTATAACACTATAACTATAACACTATAACACTATAACACTATAACTATAACACTATAACACTATAACTATAACACTATAACACTATAACTATAACACTATAACACTATAACTATAACACTATAACACTATAACACTATAACACTATAACACTATAACACTATAACACTATAACACTATAACACTATAACTATAACACTATAACACTATAACACTATAACACTATAACACTATAACACTATAACACTATAACACTATAACACTATAACTATAACACTATAACACTATAACACTATAACACTATAACTATAACACTATAACTATAACACTATAACACTATAACTATAACACTATAACACTATAACACTATAACTATAACACTATAACACTATAACACTATAACTATAACACTATAACACTATAACACTATAACTATAACACTATAACACTATAACTATAACACTATAACTATAATAACTATAACACTATAACACTATAACACTATAACTATAACACTATAACACTATAACACTAACTATAACACTATAACACTATAACTATAACACTATAACACTAAAACACTATAACACTATAACACTATAACACTATAACACTATAACACTAAAACTATAACACTATAACACTATAACACTATAACACTATAACTATAACACTATAACACTATAACTATAACACTATAACACTATAACAGTATAACACTATAACACTATAACACTATAACACTATAACTATCCAACTATAACACTATAACACTATAACACTGTAACACTGTAACACTATAACACTATAACACTATAACACTATAACAGTATAACACTATAACACTATAACACTATAACTATAACACTATAACACTAAAACTATAACACTATAACACTATAACTATAACACTATAACACTATAACACTATAACTATAACACTATAACACTATAACACTATAACACTATAACACTAACACTATAACTATAACACTATAACTATAACACTATAACACTATAACTATAACACTATAACACTATAACTATAACACTATAACACTATAACACTATAACACTATAACACTATAACACTATAACTATAACACTATAACACTATAACACTATAACTATAACACTATAACTATAACACTATAACACTATAACACTATAACTATAACACTATAACACTATAACACTAACACTATAACACTATAACACTAACTATAACACTATAACACTATAACTATAACACTATAACACTATAACACTATAACACTATAACACTATAACTATAACACTATAACACTATAACACTATAACACTATAACTATAACACTATAACACTATAACACTATAACACTATAACACTATAACTATAACACTATAACTATAACTATAACACTATAACTATAACACTATAACTATAACACTATAACACTATAACACTATAACACTATAACTATAACACTATAACACTATAACACTATAACTATAACACTATAACACTATAACTATAACACTATAACTATAACTATAACACTATAACTATAACACTATAACTATAACTATAACTATAACACTATAACTATAACTATAACACTATAACTATAACACTATAACTATAACACTATAACTATAACTATAACACTATAACACTATAACTATAACACTATAACTATAACTATAACACTATAACTATAACTATAACTATAACACTATAACTATAACTATAACACTATAACACTATAACTATAACTATAACACTATAACTATAACTATAACACTATAACTATAACACTATAACACTATAACTATAACACTATAACTATAACACTATAACTATAACTATAACACTATAAACTATAACACTATAACTATAACTATAACACTATAACACTATAACTATAACACTATAACACTATAACACTATAACTATAACACTATAACACTATAACACTATAACTATAACTATAACACTATAACTATAACACTATAACACTATAACTATAACACTATAACTATAACACTATAACTATAACTATAACACTATAACTATAACACTATAACACTATAACTATAACACTATAACTATAACTATAACACTATAACTATAACTATAACTATAACACTATAACTATAACTATAACACTATAACTATAACTATAACTATAACACTATAACTATAACTATAACACTATAACTATAACACTATAACACTATAACTATAACACTATAACTATAACTATAACACTATAACTATAACACTATAACTATAACTATAACACTATAACTATAACACTATAACACTATAACACTATAACTATAACACTATAACACTATAACACTATAACTATAACACTATAACTATAACACTATAACACTATAACACTAAAACACTAAAACACTAAAACACTAAAACACTAAAACACTAAAACACTATAACACTATAACTATCCAACTATAACACTATAACACTATAACTATCCAACTATCCAACTATAACACTATAACACTATAACACTATAACTATAACACTATAACACTATAACACTATAACACTATAACACTATAACTATAACACTATAACACTATAACACTATAACTATAACACTATAACTATAACACTATAACACTATAACACTATAAATATCCAACTATAACTATAACACTATAACTATAACACTATAACACTATAACACTATAACACTATAACTATACAACTATAACACTATAACACTATAACACTATAACACTATAACACTATAACACTATAACACTATAAATATCCAACTATAACTATAACACTATAACACTATAACACTATAACACTATAAATATCCAACTATAACTATAACACTATAACACTATAACACTATAACACTATAACACTATAACACTATAACTATAACACTATAACACTATAACACTATAACACTATAACACTATAACTATCCAACTATAACACTATAACACTATAACACTATAACACTATAACACTATAACTATAACACTATAACACTATAACTATAACACTATAACACTATAACACTATAACTATAACACTATAACACTATAACACTATAACACTATAACACTATAACTATAACACTATAACACTATAACACTATAACTATAACACTATAACACTATAACACTATAACTATAACACTATAACTATAACACTATAACACTATAACACTATAACTATAACACTATAACACTATAACACTATAACACTATAACTATAACACTATAACACTATAACTATAACACTATAACTATAACACTATAACTATAACACTATAACACTATAACACTATAACTATAACACTATAACACTATAACACTAACTATAACACTATAACACTATAACACTATAACACTATAACACTAAAACACTAAAACACTAAAACACTAAAACACTATAACACTATAACTATAACTATAACACTATAACACTATAACACTATAACACTATAACACTATAAATATCCCACTATAACACTATAACACTATAACACTATAACACTATAACACTATAAATATCCAACTATAACTATAACACTATAACACTATAACACTATAACACTATAAATATCCAACACTATATAACTATAACACTATAACACTATAACACTATAACACTATAACACTATAACACTATAACACTATAACTATAACACTATAACACTATAACTATAACACTATAACACTATAACTATAACACTATAACTATAACACTATAACACTATAACTATAACACTATAACACTATAACACTATAACACTATAACTATAACACTATAACTATAACACTATAACTATAACACTATAACACTATAACTATAACACTATAACACTATAACTATAACACTATAACACTATAACACTATAACACTATAACACTATAACACTATAACTATAACACTATAACACTATAACTATAACACTATAACACTATAACTATAACACTATAACTATAACACTATAACTATAACACTATAACACTATAACACTATAACTATAACACTATAACACTATAACACTAACTATAACACTATAACACTATAACTATAACACTATAACACTATAACACTATAACACTATAACACTATAACTATAACACTATAACACTATAACACTATAACACTATAACACTATAACTATAACACTATAACACTATAACACTATAACACTATAACACTATAACTATAACACTATAACACTATAACACTATAACTATAACACTATAACACTATAACACTATAACACTATAACACTATAACACTATAACTATAACACTATAACTATAACACTATAACTATAACACTATAACACTATAACACTATAACACTATAACACTATAACTATAACTATAACACTATAACACTATAACTATAACACTATAACACTATAACTATAACACTATAACTATAACTATAACACTATAACTATAACACTATAACTATAACTATAACACTATAACACTATAACTATAACACTATAACTATAACTATAACACTATAACTATAACTATAACTATAACACTATAACTATAACTATAACACTATAACACTATAACTATAACTATAACTATAACACTATAACTATAACTATAACACTATAACTATAACTATAACACTATAACTATAACACTATAACACTATAACTATAACACTATAACTATAACACTATAACTATAACTATAACACTATAACTATAACACTATAACACTATAACACTATAACACTATAACTATAACACTATAACACTATAACACTATAACACTATAACTATAACTATAACACTATAACACTATAACACTATAACACTATAACACTATAACTATAACACTATAACACTATAACACTATAACTATAACACTATAACACTATAACACTATAACTATAACTATAACACTATAACACTATAACTATAACACTATAACTATAACACTATAACTATAACACTATAACACTATAACACTATAACTATAACACTATAACTATAACACTATAACACTATAACTATAACACTATAACTATAACACTATAACTATAACTATAACACTATAACTATAACTATAACTATAACACTATAACTATAACTATAACACTATAACTATAACTATAACTATAACACTATAACTATAACTATAACACTATAACTATAACACTATAACACTATAACTATAACACTATAACTATAACTATAACACTATAACTATAACACTATAACTATAACTATAACACTATAACACTATAACACTATAACACTATAACACTATAACTATAACACTATAACACTATAACTATAACACTATAACACTATAACACTAAAACACTAAAACACTATAACACTATAACACTATAACACTATAACTATCCAACTATAACACTATAACACTATAACACTATAACTATAACACTATAACACTATAACTATAACACTATAACACTATAACTATAACACTATAACACTATAACTATCCAACTATCCAACTATAACACTATAACACTATAACACTATAACGATAACACTATAACAATATAACACTATAACACTATAACGATAACACTATAACAATATAACACTATAACACTATAACGATAACAATATAACACTATAACTATCCAACTATAACACTATAACACTATAACACTATAACTATAACACTATGACACTATAACTATAACACTATGACACTATGAAACTATGACACTATAACACTATAACACTATAACTATAACACTATGACACTATGACACTATAACTATAACACTATAACACTATAACACTATAACACTATAACACTATAACACTATAACTATAACACTATAACACTATAACACTATAACTATAACACTATAACTATCCAACTATAACTATAACTATAACTATAACTATAACACTAACACTATAACACTATAACACTATAAACTATAACTATAACACTATAACACTATAACTATAACTATAACACTATAACACTATAACACTATAACTATAACACTATAACTATAACACTATAACACTATAACACTATAACTATAACACTATAACACTATAACTATAACACTATAACTATAACACTATAAATAACTATAACACTATAACACTATAACACTATAACTATAACACTATAACACTATAACACTATAACTATAACACTATAACACTATAACACTATAACACTATAACACTATAACTATAACACTATAACACTATAACTATAACACTATAACACTATAACACTATAACTATAACACTATAACTATAACACTATAACACTATAACTATAACACTATAACTATAACACTATAACTATAACACTATAACTATAACACTATAACTATAACACTATAACACTATAACTATAACACTATAACTATAACACTATAACTATAACACTATAACACTATAACTATAACTATAACACTATAACTATAACTATAACTATAACACTATAACTATAACTATAACACTATAACTATAACACTATAACACTATAACTATAACACTATAACTATAACTATAACACTATAACTATAACACTATAACACTATAACACTATAACACTATAACACTATAACACTATAACTATAACACTATAACACTATAACACTATAACTATAACACTATAACACTATAACTATAACACTATAACACTATAACACTAAAACACTAAAACACTAAAACATAAAACACTATAACACTATAACACTATAACTATCCAACTATAACACTATAACACTATAACACTATAACTATAACACTATAACACTATAACTATAACACTATAACACTATAACTATAACACTATAACACTATAACTATCCAACTATCCAACTATAACACTATAACACTATAACACTATAACACTATAACTATAACACTATAACACTATAACACTATAACACTATAACTATAACACTATAACACTATAACACTATAACTATAACACTATAACTATAACACTATAACACTATAACACTATAACTATCCAACTATAACTATAACTATAACTATAACTATAACACTAACACTATAACACTAACACTATAACACTATAACACTATAACACTATAACTATAACACTATAACACTATAACACTATAACTATAACACTATAACTATCCAACTATAACTATAACTATAACTATAACTATAACACTAACACTATAACACTATAACACTATAACACTATAACTATAACACTATAACACTATAACACTATAACACTATAACTATAACACTATAACACTATAACACTATAACACTATAACACTATAACACTATAACACTATAACACTATAACACTATAACACTATAACACTATAACTATAACACTATAACACTATAACTATAACACTATAACACTATAACACTATAACTATAACACTATAACACTATAACACTATAACTATAACACTATAACACTATAACTATAACACTATAACACTATAACACTATAACACTATAACACTATAACACTATAACTATAACACTATAACACTATAACACTATAACACTATAACTATAACACTATAACACTATAACTATAACACTATAACACTATAACACTATAACTATAACACTATAACACTATAACTATAACACTATAACACTATAACACTATAACACTATAACACTATAACTATAACACTATAACACTATAACTATAACACTATAACACTATAACACTATAACACTATAACACTATAACTATAACACTATAACACTATAACACTATAACACTATAACATATAACTATAACACTATAACTATAACACTATAACTATAACACTATAACACTATAACACTATAACTATAACACTATAACACTATAACTATAACACTATAACACTATAACACTATAACTATAACACTATAACACTATAACACTATAACTATAACACTATAACTATAACACTATAACTATAACACTATAACACTATAACTATAACACTATAACACTATAACACTATAACTATAACACTATAACACTATAACACTATATAACTATAACACTATAACTATAACACTATAACTATAACACTATAACACTATAACACTATAACACTATAACTATCCAACTATAACTATAACTATAACTATAACACTATAACACTATAACTATAACTATAACACTAACACTATAACACTATAACACTAACACTATAACACTATAACACTATAACACTATAACTATAACTATAACACTAACACTATAACACTATAACACTATAACTATAACTATAACACTATAACACTATAACTATAACACTATAACACTATAACACTATACTATATAACACTATAACTATAACACTATAAACTATAACTATAACACTATAACACTATAAATATAACACTATAACTATAACACTATAACACTATAACTATAACACTATAACACTATAACACTATAACTATAACACTATAACTATAACACTATAACACTATAACACTATAACACTATAACTATAACACTATAACTATAACACTATAACACTATAACTATAACACTATAACACTATAACACTATAACTATAACACTATAACACTATAACTATAACACTATAACACTATAACACTATAACACTATAACACTATAACTATAACACTATAACACTATAACACTATAACACTATAACACTATAACTATAACACTATTACACTATTACACTATAACACTATAACACTATAACACTATAACTATAACACTATAACTATAACACTATAACACTGGTATAACTATAACACTATAACACTATAAATATCCCACTATAACTATAACACTATAACACTATAACACTATAACACTATAACACTATAACACTATAAATATCCAACTATAACTATAGTCAACTTCGTTGTGAAGTTATCGGCGGTCAGAGAGACAGATAAACATCCCGATTCAATATGTTCAGATCCTGGGTGGTTACTAGTCCAACGCTCTAACCACTAGGCTACCCTGCCGCCCCTATAGATCCTGGGTGGTTACTAGTCCAACGCTCTAACCACTAGGCTACCCTGCCGCCCCTATAGATCCTGGGTGGTTACTAGTCCAACGCTCTAACCACTAGGCTACCCTGCCGCCCCTATAGATCCTGGGTGGTTACTAGTCCAACGCTCTAACCACTAGGCTACCCTGCCGCCCCTATAGATCCTGGGTGGTTACTAGTCCAACGCTCTAACCACTAGGCTACCCTGCCGCCCCTATAGATCCTGGGTGGTTACTAGTCCAACGCTCTAACCACTAGGCTACCCTGCCGCCCCTATAGATCCTGGGTGGTTACTAGTCCAACGCTCTAACCACTAGGCTACCCTGCCGCCCCTATAGATCCTGGGTGGTTACTAGTCCAACGCTCTAACCACTAGGCTACCCTGCCGCCCCTATAGATCCTGGGTGGTTACTAGTCCAACGCTCTAACCACTAGCTACCCTGCCGCCCCTATAGATCCTGGGTGGTTACTAGTCCAACGCTCTAACCACTAGGCTACCCTGCCGCCCCTATAGATCCTGGGTGGTTACTAGTCCAACGCTCTAACCACTAGGCTACCCTGCCGCCCCTATAGATCCTGGGTGGTTACTAGTCCAACGCTCTAACCACTAGGCTACCCTGCCGCCCCTATAGATCCTGGGTGGTTACTAGTCCAACGCTCTAACCACTAGGCTACCCTGCCGCCCCTATAGATCCTGGGTGGTTACTAGTCCAACGCTCTAACCACTAGGCTACCCTGCCGCCCCTATAGATCCTGGATGTGGAAAAACACATCTAACGACCCACTTACAGTAGCTACTCTACAACTGGCCTGAGGGGTTTTTCAAGTGCAATTTTAGTAACGATGGTTTTGGGAAACAACTCGAAGATTCCAACGATTGACTTGGCCTTAAGATGCTTTTGGGGAAACCGGGCCCAATTTGTATCATATTAACATGAAGTGCCCAGGGGTTTGGGGGATGTGGGTTGTTTCCGGATCAGGATTCTATAGGTATTACACCCCCCCCCCCAACTCTCTCTTCCTCAACCATCAGCCTCCCACTGGGTGGCGTTTCATCGTGACCTTACTAAAAGGTGGGAGCCCATTAGCAGCCAGTCATTGGCTATTCCACTGGGGTGGCCGAACCAATCAGTTAGCTCGAGCGATGCCTAGCATGTCAGGATTGGATTGGACGGCCAGAGGACCATAGAGGTCTGTGCTCATTTTATCGTGTACTAACAGGCCGCTATGGTTTCCCTTTTAGGTCACACGAATGACAACAGTATACAGTCTTATTGAACACACTTGACTCCTAAGTGATACATAATAGGTGTAGTTCACCAATACAACGTTTGTTATTTTCAAACACTCTGGAAATATCTGGAATCTCTCGTTTAGTCCCAATCAATTGCTTATCGGGAATTGACTTGTATTTATTTTTTTAATGTTTTTTTTTACTTCTGAAAAAAACTCTACATTTAAAACCTTAGTTCTTTTAGTTTATTTTAAGCTAGAAAAATGACTCACTAGTTCATGATTTTATGCAGAATCCAACTTTTTTTTTTACATACTGAGTTATAGCCAGAATAGAGAGGTTGGGAGAGGAGAAAGTCTCTTTCCATATCAATATTGCAAACATGGTAGCTGGCTGGCGTATGCATGTCACCAGTGATGGCCTCAGACAATGCCTACAGGATCCATGCATTATTTAAAAGGCCCAGCGAGGCTGTGTGTGTTTCTGTGCCACCCATTATCTATTTAGATCTGAGAGTTAAAGCCACCTGGCAAAAAAAGCATTTGTTACTGCTACTGCCATGGCCTGTTTAGAAGAAGGGAAAGAGTGGGGTGGATGGAGGGGAAATGGACAGATATGGAGGAGAGAGGGAAGAGTCGGATGGATGGAGGGGAAATGGAGAGAGATGGAGGGGAGAGGGAAGAGTCGGATGGATGGAGGGTAATGGAGAGATGGAGGGGAGGTAAGAGTGGGGTGGATGGAGGGGAAATGGAGAGATGGAGGAGAGGGAAGAGTCGGATGGATGGAGGGGAAATGGAGAGATGGAGGAGAGAGGGAAGAGTGGGGTGGATGGAGGGGAAATGGAGAGATGGAGGAGAGAGGGATGAGTCAGATGGATGGAGGAGAAATGGAGAGATGGAGGAGAGGGAAGAGTCGGATGGATGGAGGGGAAATGGAGAGATGGAGGAGAGAGGGAAGAGTGGGGTGGATGGAGGGGAAATGGAGAGATGGAGGAGAGAGGGAAGAGTGGGGTGGATGGAGGGGAAATGGAGAGATGGAGGAGAGGGAAGAGTGGGGTGGATGGAGGAGAAATGGAGAGATGGAGGAGCGAGGGAAGAGTCGGATGGATGGAGGGGAAATGGAGAGATGGAGGAGAGGGAAGAGTGGGGTGGATGGAGGAGAAATGGAGAGATGGAGGAGAGGGAAGAGTCGGATGGATGGAGGGGAAATGGAGAGATGGAGGAGAGGGAAGAGTCGGATGGATGGAGGGGAAATGGAGAGATGGAGGAGAGGGAAGAGTCGGATGGATGGAGGGGAAATGGAGAGATGGAGGAGAGGGAAGAGTCGGATGGATGGAGGGGAAATGGAGAGATGGAGGAGAGGGAAGAGTGGGGTGGATGGAGGAGAAATGGAGAGATGGAGGAGAGGGAAGAGTCGGATGGATGGAGGGGAAATGGAGAGATGGAGGAGAGGGAAGAGTCGGATGGATGGAGGGGAAATGGAGAGATGGAGGAGAGGGAAGAGTCGGATGGATGGAGGGGAAATGGAGAGATGGAGGAGAGAGGGAAGAGTGGGGTGGATGGAGGGGAAATGGAGAGATGGAGGAGAGGGAAGAGTGGGGTGGATGGAGGAGAAATGGAGAGATGGAGGAGAGGGAAGAGTCGGATGGATGGAGGGGAAATGGAGAGATGGAGGAGAGGGAAGAGTCGGATGGATGGAGGGGAAATGGAGAGATGGAGGAGAGGGAAGAGTCGGATGGATGGAGGGGAAATGGAGAGATGGAGGAGAGGGAAGAGTCGGATGGATGGAGGGGAAATGGAGAGATGGAGGAGAGGGAAGAGGTAGGAGATGAAAAGGAGAACGAAACGGAGATGGAGGAGGAGACAGGAGACAGGAGACAGGAGACAGGAGACAGGAGACACGATACAGGAGACAGGAGACAGGAGACAGGAGACAGGAGACAGGAGACAGGAGACAGGAGACAGGAGACAGGAGACAGGAGACAGGAGACAGGAGACAGGAGACAGGAGACAGGAGACAGGATACAGGAGACAGGAGACAGGAGACACGAGACAGGAGACAGGAGACAGGAGACAGGAGACAGGAGACAGGAGACAGGAGACAGGAGACAGGAGACAGGAGACAGGAGACAGGAGACAGGATACAGGAGACAGGAGACACGATACAGGAGACAGGAGACAGGAGACAGGAGACACGATACAGGAGACAGGATACAGGAGACAGGAGACAGGAGACAGGAGACAGGAGACACAATACAGGAGACAGGAGACAGGAGACAGGAGACAGGAGACAGGAGACAGGAGACAGGAGACAGGAGACAGGAGACAGGAGACAGGAGACAGGAGACAGGAGACAGGAGACACGATACAGGAGACAGGAGACAGGAGACAGGAGACAGGAGACACAGGAGACAGGAGACAGGAGACAGGAGACAGGAGACAGGAGACAGGAGACAGGAGACAGGAGACACGATACAGGAGACAGGAGACAGGAGACAGGAGACACAATACAGGAGACAGGAGACAGGAGACACGATACAGGAGACAGGAGACAGGAGACAGGAGACAGGAGACACGATACAGGAGACAGGAGACAGGAGACAGGAGACAGGAGACACGATACAGGAGACAGGAGACAGGAGACAGGAGACAGGATACAGGAGACAGGAGACAGGAGACAGGAGACAGGAGACACGATACAGGAGACAGGAGACAGGATACAGGAGACAGGAGACAGGAGACAGGAGACAGGAGACAGGAGACAGGAGACAGGAGACAGGAGACACGATACAGGAGACAGGAGACAGGAGACAGGAGACAGGAGACACGAGACAGGAGACAGGAGACAGGAGACAGGAGACAGGAGACAGGAGACAGGAGACAGGAGACAGGAGACAGGAGACAGGAGACAGGAGACAGGAGACAGGAGACAGGAGACAGGAGACAGGAGACACGATACAGGAGACACGATACAGGAGACAGGAGACAGGAGACAGGAGACAGGAGACAGGAGACACGATACAGGAGACAGGAGACAGGAGACAGGAGACAGGAGACAGGAGACAGGAGACAGGAGACAGGAGACAGGAGACAGGAGACACGATACAGGAGACAGGAGACAGGAGACAGGAGACAGGAGACAGGAGACAGGATACAGGAGACAGGAGACAGGAGACAGGAGACAGGAGACAGGAGACAGGAGACAGGAGACAGGAGACAGGAGACAGGAGACAGGAGACAGGAGACAGGAGACAGGAGACAGGAGACAGGAGACAGGAGACAGGAGACAGGAGACAGGAGACAGGAGACAGGAGACAGGAGACAGGAGACAGGATACAGGAGACAGGAGACAGGAGACAGGAGACAGGAGACAGGAGACAGGAGACAGGAGACAGGAGACAGGAGACAGGAGACAGGAGACAGGAGACAGGAGACAGGATGAGAGCAAGAAGTAGCGATATACAGCGGGGTGTGATAAAGATGACAAATAATGACTGGATAAATATATTGTTTAAATATTGAACTATATTATATGATGACATTTTTTTTGGGGGGGGGGGATTATATAATTTTCTACAAATACAATTGGTCAGATAAATAGATTTTGTTTAACAAGTAATCTTTTTTTTTTTTTTCTCCTCTTAAGGATTTTTTTTCAATTTCTGCCTAAAATACCCAAATCTAACTGCCTGTAGCTCAGGACTTGAAGCAAGGATGTGCATATTAGTACTATCTTGGTCATATCTTGCTACTATTAGAAAGGAAACACTTTGACGTTTATGGAAATGTGAAATTAATGTAGTAAAATATAACACATTAGATCTGGTAGAAGATAATACAAAGAAAGAAAAACGTGCTTTTTATATATTTTTTATTTGTTGCGTCATCTTTGAAACGCAAGAGGAAGGCCAGACAATGTCGGATTCTAGGTGTAATTTAGATGTTGTCCACAAGATGGCAGCAGTGTGTGCAAGGTTTCAGACTGATTAATTGAAGAATTACATCACTACACAATATTTTGTTTCAAGTCTGCCAGGTGTCCTACACGAGTTTGCCCAAATGTGCCGAATTGGTCACATTTTCAAGTACGTAACTATATGGAACAAACAAAAATGCTATGGCAATAAAGCATGTACGTTCCCAGAGATGTCATAAAGGATCATTAGCTTCCCAACAGAAAATACACTAACCTTCACACATCTAGATGGCAGGGCGGGATGGGTGTGGGGCCAGACACAGCAGTGGGGTCAAACTTTAGCTACTTTCCTACATTTTAATAGATTTTATCAAACAAAACTACCCTACATTTTATCTCTGGGACCCTCAGGATGAGAGCAAGATTACTGAATGTAAGTACATTATTTACCTTCAGAGGTGAATGTATCAAACCAGTTGCTGTGAGTTCCTCTGTCCAGCGTCTGTGTTCTTTTGCCCAACTTAATCTTTTATTTTTATTGGCCAGTCTGAGATATGGCTTTTTCTTTGCAACTCTGCCTAGAAGTCCAGCATCCCAGAGTCACCTCTTCACTGTTGACGTTGAGACTGGTGTTTTACGGGTACTATTTAATGAAGCTGCCAGTTGAGGACTTGTTTCTCAAACTAGACACTCTAATGTACTTGTCCTCTTGCTCAGTTGTACACCGGGGCCTCTCACTCCTCTTTCTATTCTGGTTAGAGCCAGTTTGCACTCTGTGAAGTGAATAGTACACAGCATTGTACAAGATCTTCAGCTTCTTGGCAATTTCTCGCATGGAATAGCCTTCATTTCTCAGGACAAGAATAGACTGACGAGTTTCAGAAGAAAGGTCTTTGTTTCTGGCCATTTTGAGCCTGTAATCGAACCCACAAATGCTGATGCTCCAGATACTCAACTAGTCGACAGAAGGCCAGTTTTATTGCTTCTTAAATCAGAACAACAGTTCTCAGCTGTGCCAACATAATTGCAATGGGGATTTATAATGATCAATTAGCCTTTTAAAATTATAAACTTGGATTAGCTAACACAACGTGACATTGGAACACAGGGGTGATGGTTGCTGATAATGGGCCTCTGTACACCTATGTAGATATTCCATAAAAAAAAATATGCAGTTTCCAGTGTCAACAATGTCTACACTGTATTTCGTATCTATTTTATTTTATTGGACAACAAATTTGTGACCCCAAACTTTTGAACGGTAGTATGTATATATATATATATATATATATATTATATATTAATTTTGATGAATAAAAATGACATAACTAAAATACATTCAGTGTACAAAACATTAGGAACACCTTGCTCTTTCCATGACATACACTGTCCAGGTGAATCCAGCTGAGATCTAGGATCTCTTATTGATGTCACTTCAGAGGGTGAAAGGGCAAGAAAACAATATGCCTTTAAGTGTCCACAACACAATAACATCCAGCCAGCATGACACAGCTGTGGGAAGCATTGGAGTCGCCAGCTTCCCTGTGGAACGCTTTCCACACTTTGTAGAGTCCATGATCCGACGAATTCAGGCTGGGCAAAGGGGGTGAAACTCGATGTTAGGAAGGTGTTCCTAATGTTTTGTACACTCAGTGTATATATATATATATAAAATATAGTCGTTGAATAAGTACATTACTTAGCCCATTTGTTTACAGTAGAATTTTAACTAATCACAATATAAGTTACATTGACTCACTCTTTCTGAAAGAATAGGGGTTGCCATGGTTTTTGAATGACTTCCGGTGTCCCCCATACATACAGCATCTGTAAGGTCCCTCAGTCTAGTATTGCATTTCAATCACAGAATCGACTACAAACACCAGGGAGCTTTTTTAGAAAACCTAATAAAGAAGAGCAGTGATTGGTAGATGAGTAACGATAACAAATCAGATATTGAATCTCTCTTTTAAGCTCGGTCAAGTTAATTATTTTTTTTATTTTTTTTTATTTCACCTTTATTTAACCAGGTAGGCTAGTTGAGAACAAGTTCTCATTTGCAACTGCGACCTGGCCAAGATAAAGCATAGCAGTGTGAACAGACAACAGAGTTACACATGGAGTAAACAATTAACAAGTCAATAACACAGTAGAAAAAAAAGGGGAGTCTATATACAATGTGTGCAAAAGGCATGAGGAGGTAGGCGAATAATTACAATATTGCAGATTAACACTTGAGTGATAAATGATCAGATGGTCATGTACAGGTAGAGATATTGGTGTGCAAAAGAGCAGAAAAGTAAATAAATAAAAACTGTGGGGATGAGGTAGGTGAAAATGGGTGGGCTATTTACCAATAGATTATGTACAGCTGCAGCGATCGGTTAGCTGCTCAGATAGCTGATGTTTGAAGTTGGTGAGGGAGATAAAAGTCTCCAACTTCAGCGATTTTGCAATTCGTTCCAGTCACAGGCAGCAGAGTACTGGAACGAAAGGTGGCCGAATGAGGTGTTGGCTTTAGGGATGATCAGTGAGATACACCTGCTGGAGCGCGTGCTACGGATGGGTGTTGCCATCGTGACCAGTGAACTGAGATAAGGCGGAGCTTTACCTAGCACGGCCTTGTAGATGACCTGGCGCCAGTGGGTCTGGCGACGAATATGTAGCAAGGGCCAGTCGACGAGAGCATACAAGTCGCAGTGCTGGGTAGTATAAGGTGCTTTAGTGACAAAACGGATGGCACTGTGATAAACTGCATCCAGTTTGCTGAGAAGAGTGTTGGAAGCAATTTTGTAGATGACATCGCCGAAGTCGAGGATCGGTAGGATAGTCAGTTTTACTAGGGTAAGCTTGGCAGCGTGAGTGAAGGAGGCTTTGTTGCGGAATAAAAAGCCGACTCTTGATTTGATTTTCGATTGGACATGTTTGATATGGGTCTGGAAGGAGAGTTTGCAGTCTAGCCAGACACCTAGGTACTTATAGGTGTCCACATATTCAAGGTCGGAACCATCCAGTGTGGTGATGCTAGTCGGGCATGCGGGTGCAGGCAGCAATCGGTTGAAAAGCATGCATTTGGTTTTACTAGCGTTTAAGAGCAGTTGGAGGCCACGGAAGGAGTGTTGTATGGCATTGAAGCTCGTTTGGAGGTTAGATAGTGATAGCACAGTGTCCAATGACGGGCCGAAAGTATATAGAATGGTGTCGTCTGCGTAGAGGTGGATCAGGGAATCGCCCGCAGCAAGAGCAACATCATTGATATATACAGAGAAAAGAGTCGGCCCAAGAATTGAACCCTGTGGCACCCCATAGAGACTGCCAGAGGACCGGACAGCATGCCCTCCGATTTGACACACTGAACTCTGTCCGCAAAGTAATTGGTGAACCAGGCAAGGCAGTCATCCGAAAAACCGAGGTTACTGAGTCTGCCGATAAGAATATGGTGATTGACAGAGTCGAAAGCCTTGGCAAGGTCGATGAAGACGGCTGCACAGTACTGTCTTTTATCGATGGCGGTTATGATGTCGTTTAGTACCGTGAGTGTGGCTGAGGTGCACCCGTGACCGGCTCGGAAACCAGATTGCATAGCGGAGGGATTCGAGATGGTCAGTGACCTGTTTGTTGACTTGGCTTTCGAAGACCTTAGACAGGCAGGGCAGAATGGATATAGGTCTGTAACAGTTTGGGTCCAGGGTGTCTCCCCCTTTGAAGAGGGGGATGACTGCGGCAGCTTTCCAATTCTTGGGGATCTCAGACGATATGAAAGAGAGGTTGAACAGGCTGGTAATAGGGGTTGCGACAATGGCGGCGGATAGTTTCAGAAATAGAGGGTCCAGATTGTCAAGCCCAGCTGATTTATACGGGTCCAGGTTTTGCAGCTCTTTCAGAACATCTGCTATCTGGATATGGGTAAAGGAGAACCTGGAGAGGCTTGGGCGAGGAGCTGCGGGTGGCCGGAGCTGTTGGCCTAGGTAGGAGTAGCCAGTCGGAAGGCATGGCCAGCTGTTGAGAAATGCTTGTTGAAGTTTTCGATAATCATGGATTTGTCGGTGGTGACCGTGTTCCCTAGCCTCAGTGCAGTGGGCAGCTGGGAGGAGGTGCTCTAGTTCTCCATGGACTTCACAGTGTCCCAGAACTTTTTGGAGTTGGAGCTACAGGATGCAAACTTCTGCCTGAAGAAGCTGGCCTTAGCTTTCCTGACTGACTGCATGTATTGGTTCCTGACTTCCCTGAACAGTTGCATATCGCGGGGACTGTTCGATGCTATTGCAGTCCGCCACAGGATGTTTTTGTGCTGGTCGAGGGCAGTCAGGTCTGGAGTGAACCAAGGGCTGTATCTGTTCTTAGTTCTGCATTTTTTGAACGGAGCATGCTTATCTAAAATGGTGAGGAAGTTACTCTTAAAGAATGACCAGGCATCCTCAACTGACGGGATGAGGTCAATGTCCTTCCAGGATGCCCGGGCCAGGTCGATTAGAAAGGCCTGCTCACAGAAGTGTTTTAGGGAGCGTTTGACGTTGATGAGGGGTGGTCGTTTGACTGCGGCACCGTAGCGGATACAGGCAATGAGGCAGTGGTAGCTGAGATCCTGGTTGAAGACAGCGGAGGTGTATTTGGAGGGCCAGTTGGTCAGGATGACGTCTATGAGGGTGCCCTTGCTTACAGAGTTAGGGTTGTACCTGGTGGGTTCCTTGATGATTTGTGTGAGTTTGAGGGCATCTAGCTTAGATTGTAGGACTGCCGGGGTGTTAAGCATATCCCAGTTTAGGTTAACAGAACAAACTCTGAAGCTAGATGGGGGCGATCAATTCACAAATCCAGGGCACAGCTGGGAGCTGAGGGGGTCAGGCGGCAACAGTGAGAGACTTATTTCTGGAGAGAGTAATTTTCAGAATTAGTAGTTCGAACTGTTTGGGTATGGACCTGGAAAGTATGACATTACTTTGCAGGCTATCTCTGCAGTAGACTGCAACTCCTCCCCCTTTGGCAGTTCTATCTTGACGGAAGATGTTATAGTTGGGTATGGAAATCTCTGAATTTTGGTGGCCTTCCTGAGCCAGGATTCAGACCCGGCAAGGACATCAGGGTTAGCAGAGTGTGCTAAAGCAGTGAGTAAAACAAACTTAAGGAGTAGGCTTCTGATGTTGACATGCATGAAACCAAGGCTTTTTCGATCACAGAAGTCAACAAATGAGGGTGCCTGGGGACATGCAGGGCCTGGGTTTACCTCCACATCACCCGCGGAACAGAGAAGGAGTAGTATGAGGGTGCGGCTAAAGGCTATCAAAACTGGTCGCCTAGAGCGTTGGGGACAGAGAATAAGAGGAGCAGGTTTCTGGGCATGGTAGAATATATTCAGGGCATAATGCGCAGACAGGGGTATGGTGGGGTGCGGGTACGGCGGAGGTAAGCCCAGGCACTGGGTGATGATGAGAGAGGCTCTGGACATGCTGGTTGTAATGGGTGAGGTCACTGCATATGTGGGAGGTGGGACAAAGGAGGTATCAGGGGTATGAGGAGTGGGACTAGGGGCTCCATTGTGAACTAAAACAATGATAACTAACCTGAGCAACAGTATACAAGGCATATTGACATTTGAGAGATACATACAGCGAGGCATACAGTAATCACAGGTGTTGAATTGGGAAAGCTAGCTAAAACAGTGGGTGAGACAACAGCTAATCAGCTAGCATAACAACAGCAGGTAAAATGGCATTGACTAGGCAACGGGCCGACAGATAAAACAAACAAGCAGAATGGAGTACCGTGATTAATGGACAGTCCAGCGTGCATCAGCTATGTAGCCAAGTGATCAGAGTCCAGGGGGCAGCGGTGGATGGGGCAGGGGGGCTGGACTGGCGAGTGTTATCCAGGTTAAAAAACTAACAATGACTAAATAGCTTGTAGCTAGTTAGCTGGTTAGCTTCTGGAGGTTCTTGAGTGTGTTCTAATAATTAAAAATAATAGCGATTCCGTTTCACATTGGGTGAGGCAGGTATAAACAAATTTTTAAAAAATCAGGAAGAGACAGAAAGTACATATGGGCCACTGCGTGTTTGGGACGCGGCGATGCAGACGGTTAGCAGGCCTGTGCTAACAAGCTAACAGATTAGCAGGCCGGGGTAAACAAGGTAGTAGTTAGCGGACCTGGGCTAAACAAGCTAGCAGTTAGCATGCCGAATTAGCAAGCAAGGAGATAGCAAGGGCTAGAGAGTTAGCCTTTGGAGGACGTGGCGATGGGGTGAGTCTGTTTATTCCTCTTCATGCAGTGACATCGATAGACCGGTCGTGGGTCCGGGTATTGTAGCCCAGGAGTATGCTAGGAGCACAGGAGCTCTGGCCGGGCTAGCTTCAAGCTACGTGGGTGGAAACGCTAGCCAGGAGTAATCAACCAGGGTTGTGGTTTAGCTCGATAGCTAGTTGTGAAGATCCAGCTGAAAAATGTTCCGTTTGCGGTGGGAATCCGGGGATAAAAAAATAAATAGGTCCGTTATGCTCTGGTTAGCGTCGCGTTGTTCGAACTGGCTAGAGCTTTCCGAGCTGAAGGTTAGCTGATGACCGGTTAGCTGAAGACCGCTAGCATAGCTGGTGGTTAGCTGGCTAGCTTCAGTTGAGGGGTTCCGGTAAATATAAATACTTTAGGAAAAGTAGCTACATTGGGTGAGGCGGGTTGCAGGAGAGTATTTGGAAGCTTAGGTTTAGCAAAATGTTTTTAAAGATATGAGAAGAAAAATATCTAAAACGAAAAAGAGACGATATTTACAGAGAGACGATACGACAGGACGACTTACTGCTTCGCCATCTTGGGTACAAGATGCTGTCAATTAGTGGCTGTATTAATTAAACCAACCGGAGACATCAAAGATACAGTCTTCCTTCTGAACTGAACTGCAGGAGAGGAAGGAAACTGCTCAGGGATGTTACCATCAGGATATTGGTGATTTTAAAACAGCTGCGGAGTTAAATGTCTGTGATGGTAGAACACTGGGGATGAATCAACAACATTGTAGTGATTCCACAAAAAAAAATCCTAAATGACAGAGTGAAAAGAAGAATATAAATATAAAGAATTAAAATACTGATAAAAAAACAAACACAGTAAAGGAATACACTTTGTGGCCTAAAAACAAAGCTGTAAAGGGGGCTCTGATGGACTCC
The DNA here is from genome assembly GCF_023373465.1 of Oncorhynchus keta. Classification (NCBI taxonomy): domain Eukaryota; kingdom Metazoa; phylum Chordata; class Actinopteri; order Salmoniformes; family Salmonidae; genus Oncorhynchus; species Oncorhynchus keta. The sequence continues at coordinate 5,421,611 of NC_068439.1, read as the reverse complement.
AACACATCACTGAGAAGACTCAATTTTTAAATTGTTTATTGGGGCTCATGTTATGGACTTTTTTTAAATAGGATGGAGCTAAGAGACAGCTGTAAAGGGGCTCTGATGGACTTACCCCCAAGAAGACTCAGCTTAAAGGGGGCTCTGATGGACTTACAACAAGAAGACTCAGCTCTAACTGGAGTTGTTTACCAACAAGAAGATTCAGCTGTGAAAGGGGGCTCTGTTTGGACTTACCCCCAAGAAGACTCAGCTGTAAAGGGGGCTGTCTGATGGACTTACCCCCAAGAATCTTCAGCTTTAAAAATATTTAAAATAAGAATAGGTAAATATGGTACAATTCAGGTGTGGAAAGCTCTGATGGACTTACCCCCAAGAAGACTCAGCTGTAAAGGGGGCTCTGATGGACTTACCCCCAAGAAGACTCAGCTGTAAAGGGGGCTCTGATGGACTTACCCCCAAGAAGACTCAGCTGTAAAGGGGGCTCTGATGGACTTACCCCCAAGAAGACTCAGCTGTAAAGGGGGCTCTGATGGACTAACCCCCAAGAAGACTCAGCTGTAAAGGGGAGTATAACATGTACTGACTCAGGGAGCTGAATCCTTATGTAATGAATATATTTCAGTTATTATTTTCTATCAATGTTTTAAAAAAAATGTTAATGTTTTCTTCCACTTTGATTTAATAAATGGTAATACCACTTTGTAGCACAATAAAATGTGAAGATATCCCAAAGAGGCCTGAATACTTGCAAGGTAACATACAATATACACTACATGACCAAGAGTATGTGGACGGATGCTCGTCGAACATCTCATTCCAAAATCATGGGCATTAATATGGAGTTGGTCCCCTCGTTGCTGCTATAACATCCTCCACTCTTCTGTAAGGAATATATGTTGGAACATTGCTGCTATTAGCCTCCTTTTCTATCAATCTTTAAAAAAAGATGTTAATGCTGCTTCTTCCTCTTTGATTCAATAAATGGCTATAATACCACTTTGTAGCACAATAAAATGTGAAGATATCCTATAACAGCCTCCTCTCTTCTGGGAATAGGCTTTGCAAGGTAACATACAATATACACTACATGACCCAGAGATGTTGGACACATTGCTGCTATAACATCTCATTCTTCTGGGCATTAATATGGAGTTGGAACATTGCTGCTATAACAGCCTCCTCTCTTCTGGGAATACTTTCCACTAGATGTTGGAACATTGCTGCTATAAAAGCCTCCTCTCTTCTGGGAAGGCTTTCCACTAGATGTTGGAATATTGCTGCTATAACAGCCTCCACTCTTCTGGGAAGGCTTTCCACTAGATGTTGGAACATTGCTGCTATAACAGCCTCCACTCTTCAGGGAAGGCTTTCCACTAGATGTTGGAACATTGCTGCAGGGACTTGCTTCCATTCAGCCACAAGAGCATTGGTGAGGTCGGGCACTGATGTTGGGGGCGATTAGGCCGAGCTCGCAGTTGGCGTTCCAATTCGTCCCAAAGGTGTTCTATGGGGTTGAGGTCAGGGCTCTGTGCAAACCAGTCAAGTTCTTCCACACCGATCTCCACAAACCATTTCTGTAATGGATCTTGCGTTGTGCACGGAGAACGTATCATGCTGAAATAGGAAAGGGCTTTCCTGAAACTCTTGCCACGAAGGTGGAAGCACAAAATCATCTAGAATGTCATTGTATGCTGTAGCATTAAGACTTCCCTTCACTGGAACTAAGGGGCATAGTCTGAACAACTACATATATAAATACAGATAAACAGACCCAGACCATTAGTCCTCCTCCAACCAAAATTTACAGTTAGCACTATGTATTGGGGCAGGTAGCGTTCTCCTGGCATTTGCCAAACTCGTCCATCAGATTCGTCCATCGGACTGCCAGATGATGAAGAGTGATACATCACTCCAGATGTATCAGTGTTTCCACTGCTCCAATGGCGGTGAGCTTTACTCCAGCCGACGCTTGGCATTGCACATGGTGATCTTAGGCTTGTGTGTTGCTGCTCGGCCATGGAAACCCATTTCATGAAGCTCCTGACAAACCGTTATTGTGCTGACGTTGCTTCCAGAGGCAGTTTGGAACTTGGTAGTGAGGGGTCGCAACCGAGGAACTGATGATTCTTACACGCTTCAGCACTCGGCGGTCCCGTTCTCCGAGCTTGTGTGGTCTACCACTTCGCGGCTGAGCCGTTGTTGCTCCTAGACGTTTCCACTTCACAATAACAACACTTACAGATGACCGGGGTTATACAGTCATTATTGCTCTCTTTTTATCAAGTGTGTCAATAATTTAAGACCCCACTGTAGCTACTGTATGACAGAAGGATAGGGGAGGATACAGGGGAAATGGGAGGAATACAACTAAAGGAAGGAGCCAGGACTGGAGGTCGATTGTAGACACCTGTCAGTAACAGATATGGAAGAAACAGGACTCCACTCATTTGTAAGGAGACAGGACTGGAGGTGATGTTTGTAAGGAGACAGGATTTTAATTAATATTTATACAGTCATTATTGGACTCTTTTTATAAGTGTGAAGAGTCAAGGTGAGATTTAAGACCCCACTGGAGGTGACTGTATGACAGACAGGACTGGAGGGAGGATACAGGGGAAATGGGAGGAATACAACTAAAGGAAGGAGCCAGGACTGGAGGTGAGATGTAAGGAGACAGGACTGGAGGTGAGATGTAAGGAGACAGGACTGGAGGTGAGATGTAAGGAGACAGGACTGGAGGTAAGATGTAAGGAGACAGACTGGAGGGAATGTAAGGAGACAGGACTGGAGGTGAGATGTAAGGAGACAGGACTGGAGGTGAGATGTAAGGAGACAGGACTGGAGGTGAGATGTAAGGAGACAGGACTGGAGGTGAGATGTAAGGAGACAGGACTGGAGGTGAGATGTAAGGAGACAGGACTGGAGGTGAGATGTAAGGAGACAGGACTGGAGGTAATATGTAAGGAGACAGGACTGGAGGTGAGATGAGGAGACAGGACTGGAGGTGAGATGTAAGGAGACAGGACTGGAGGTGAGGGATGGACAGGAGGGGGAAGCGGTTGAGGGAGGACAGGAGAGGGGGAAGCGGTTGAGGGAGGACAGCAGAGGGGGAAGCGGTTGAGGGAGGACAGGAGAGGGGGAAGCGGTTGAGGGAGGACAGCAGAGGGGGAAGCGGTTGAGGGAGGACAGGAGAGGGGGAAGCGGTTGAGGGAGGACAGCAGAGGGGGAAGCGGTTGAGGGAGGACAGCAGAGGGGGAGGTGGAAGAGGAGGAACAAGGGAAAAGAAAGATAATTAAACACACAGCCGGAGCAGAGGAGACATTTAAACTCTGTTCCTCTCCATCTCCATCCATCCTCTCTCTCCCTTTCTCTTTCCTACCCTCCCTCCCTCCCTCCCTCCATCCTCCTCCTCCCCCATCCTGTTCTCCTCTATCATCCATTCATCATGAGCCCGACATCCCTCATCCTGAGTCATCGTAGCAAACGCTCTTCCTGTTAATCCCCACACCTCCCCCTCTCTCTTTCCCTCTCTCTCCATCTTCCGTACCTCATTTGGTCTCTACCCCCCCCACCCCCCGCCCCTCAGCCCACCCTGCCTCTCCTCTTTTCCTCCTTTTGTTCTGCTGTTCTGACAGTGAAGCGATCTTTCTCGGTCACTACGAGGCTACAGAGTTTTGGAGTCTGTGTAAACGTCTGCAAATCAATCCCGCGCCGTCAGCTAAACACACCTGAGTTCAAATACTATTTTACATTTTTCAAATAGTTCGAGGGTTTCCTCTAGCCTGCCTGGAGTGCCTGGTAGGTGGGGTTCTGGCACCATTCTGGTACTGTATGTTTCTGGTAGGTGGGGTTCTGGTACCATTCTATATGTCTGGTACTGTATGTTTCTGGTAGGTGGGGTTCTGGTACCATTCTATATGTCTGGTACTGTATGTTTCTGGTAGGTGGGGTTCTGGTACCATTCTGGTACTGTATGTTGCTGGTAGGTGGGGTTCTGGTACCATTCTGGTACTGTATGTTTCTGGTAGGTGGGGTTCTGGTACCATTCTGTATGTCTGGTACTGTATAATATAATAATAATATATGCCATTTAGCTGACGCTTTTATCCAAAGCGACTTACAGTCATGTGTGCATACATTCTACGTATGGGTGGTCCCGGGAATCGAACCCACTATCCTGGCGTTACAAGCGCCATGCTCTACCAACTGAGCCACAGAAGGACCATGTTGCTTGTAGGTGGGGTTCTGGTACCATTCTGGTACTGTATGTTTCTGGTAGGTGGGGTTCTGGTACCATTCTATATGTCTGGTACTGTATGTTTCTGGTAGGTGGGGTTCTGGTCCCATTCCATCTCTACTGTATGTTTCTGGTACTGTATGTTTCTGGTAGGTGGGGTTCTGGTACCATTCTGGTACTGTATGTTTCTGGTAGGTGGGGTTCTGGTACCATTCTGTATGTCTGGTACTGTATAATATAATAATAATATATGCCATTTAGCTGACGCTTTTATCCAAAGCGACTTACAGTCATGTGTGCATACATTCTACGTATGGGTGGTCCCGGGAATCGAACCCACTACCCTGGCGTTACAAGCGCCATGCTCTACCAACTGAGCCACAGAAGGACCATGTTGCTTGTAGGTGGGGTTCTGGTACCATTCTGGTACTGTATGTTTCTGGTAGGTGGGGTTCTGGTACCATTCTATATGTCTGGTACTGTATGTTTCTGGTAGGTGGGGTTCTGGTACCATTCTATATGTCTGGTACTGTATGTTTCTGGTAGGTGTGGTTCTGGTACCATTCTACATGTCTGGTACTGTATGTTTCTGGTAGGTGGGGTTCTGGCACCATTCTGGTACTGTATGTTTCTGGTAGGTGGGGTTCTGGTACCATTCTATATGTCTGGTACTGTATGTTTCTGGTAGGTGGGGTTCTGGCACCATTCTGGTACTGTATGTTTCTGGTAGGTGGGGTTCTGGTACCATTCTGGTACTGTATGTTTCTGGTAGGTATGGTTCTGGTACCATTCTACATGTCTGGTACTGTATGTTTCTGGTAGGTGGGGTTCTGGTACCATTCTATATATGTCTGGTACTGTATGTTTCTGGTTGGTGGGGTTCTGGCACCATTCTGGTACTGTATGTTTCTGGTAGGTGGGGTTCTGGTACCATTCTGGTACTGTATGTTTCTGGTAGGTATGGTTCTGGTACCATTCTACATGTCTGGTACTGTATGTTTCTGGTAGGTGAGGTTCTGGTACCATTCTATATGTCTGGTATGCCAGGTAAGCGTAATTAAGCATTGATAAAATATTGTGAAATATTTGGAGTACTACTTGAACCCAGGTCTACAGGTAAACACACCAACAACCATCGAAGACTGTTTACCCACCCAGCTAAACGCATGGGAGCTAAATCTAGATCCTAGGTGCTAACAGCTGTTTCTAAGTCTCAAGGAGCCACCACGACATACAGTAACAACCTACAGTAACAACCTACAGTAGCAACCTACACAAGAAACTTACAGTAGCAGACTACAGTAGCAACCTACAGTAGCAACCTACAGAAGAAACGTACAGTAGCAAACTACAGTAGCAACCTACAGTAACAACCTACAGTAGCAAACTACAGTAGCAAACTACAGTAACAACCTACAGTAACAACCTACAGTAGCAAACTACAGTAGCAAACTACAGTATCAACCTACAGTAACAACCTACAGTAACAACCTACAGAAGAAACTTACAGTAGCAAACTACAGTAGCAAACTACAGTAACAACCTACAGTAGCAACCTACAGTAGCAACCTACAGTAACAACCTACAGTAGCAACCTACAGTAACAACCTACAGTAACAACCTACAGAAGAAACTTACAGTAGCAAACTACAGTAGCAAACTACAGAAGCAAACTACAGTAACAACCTACAGTAACAACCTACAGTATCAAACTACAGTAGCAAACTACAGTATCAACCTACAGTAACAACCTACAGTAACAACCTACAGAAGAAACTTACAGTAGCAAACTACAGTAGCAAACTACAGAAGCAAACTACAGTAACAACCTACAGTAACAACCTACAGTAACAACCTACAGAAGAAACTTACAGTAGCAAACTACAGTAGCAAACTACAGTAGCAAACTACAGTAACAACCTACAGTAGCAACCTACAGTAACAACCTACAGTAGCAACCTACAGTAACAACCTACAGTAACAACCTACAGAAGAAACTTACAGTAGCAAACTACAGTAGCAAACTACAGAAGCAAACTACAGTAACAACCTACAGTAACAACCTACAGTAGCAACCTACAGTAACAACCTACAGTAACAACCTACAGTAGCAAACTACAGTAACAACCTACAGTAACAACCTACAGTAGCAACCTACAGAAGAAACCTACAGTAACAAACTACAGTAGCAAACTACAGTAACAACCTACAGTAACAACCTACAGTAGCAACCTACAGTAACAACCTACAGTAACAAACTACAGTAGCAAACTACAGTAACAACCTACAGTAACAACCTACAGTAGCAACCTACAGTAACAACCTACAGTAACAAACTACAGTAGCAAACTACAGTAACAACCTACAGTAACAACCTACAGTAGCAACCTACAGAAGAAACTTACAGAAACTCACCCAACCCTCAGGCAGGAAGGAACATGTGTCATACTAATCATGGGGGAGAGAAGAACATGAGGAAAAGATGCAAACATGAACACACACACACACACACACACACACACACACACACACACACACACACACACACACACACACAGTCCAACTCTCCATAAATATATGAAGGAACATGCTTCCTCTTTCTGCTGTTTCTCCACATGCAGCTCATCATTTTCCCAGCACTTACCTCGTTAGTCATTCAATCAGGGAGGAAGGAGTGCAACTGACCCAACACACACACACACACACACACACACACACACACACACACACACACACACACACACACACACACACACACAAACACACACACACACACACACACATAAAGACACACACACACACACACATACACACACACACATAAAGACACATACACACACACACATAAAGACACACACACACACACACAGCCTCGCATGGCTGGGGATGGGCTTGGGGTTGATAGGGTGGAAGGGGAGGATTTCATGCCCAATCGCACCAGAGAACAGTACGGTACACTGGGAATATGAGCTGAGCAGAACATACTAACACACTTTCTCTTTCACACACACACACACACACACACACACACACACACACACACACACACACACACACACACACACACACACACACACACCAAGGAACAGGAGCAGAGCATTACATTACACGTTACAGCTGTTCATGCCACAACATGGCTGTTCCCCCCTCATGACACAACATGGCTGTTCCCCCTCATGACACAACATGGCTGTTCCCCCTCATGACACAACATGGCTGTTCCCCCTCATGACACAACATGGCTGTTCCCCCTCATGACACAACATGGCTGTTCCCCCTCATGACACAACATGGCTGTTGACACCCCCTCATGACACAACATGGCTGTTCCCCTCTCATGACACAACATGGCTGTTCCCCCTCATGACACAACATGGCTGTTCCCCCTCATGACACAACATGGCTGTTCCCCCTCATGACACAACATGGCTGTTCCCCCTCATGACACAACATGGCTGTTCCCCCTCATGACACAACATGGCTGTTCAACCCTCTCATGACACAACATGGCTGTTCCCCCTCATGACACAACATGGCTGTTCCCCTCTCATGACACAACATGGCTGTTCCCCTCTCATGACACAACATGGCTGTTCCCCCTCATGACACAACATGGCTGTTCCCCCTCATGACACAACATGGCTGTTCCCCCTCATGACACAACATGGCTGTTCCCCTCTCATGACACAACATGGCTGTTCCCCTCATGACACAACATGGCTGTTCCCTCTCATGACACAACATGGCTGTTCCCCCTCATGACACAACATGGCTGTTCCCCCTCATGACACAACATGGCTGTTCCCCCTCATGACACAACATGGCTGTTCCCCCTCATGACACAACATGGCTGTTCCCCCTCATGACACAACATGGCTGTTCCCTCTCATGACACAACATGGCTGTTCCCCCTCATGACACAACATGGCTGTTCCCCCTCATGACACAACATGGCTGTTCCCCCTCATGACACAACATGGCTGTTCCCCCTCATGACACAACATGGCTGTTCCCCTCTCATGACACAACATGGCTGTTTCATGACCCTGTTCCCCTCATGACACAACATGGCTGTTCCCCCTCATGACACAACATGGCTGTTCCCCCTCATGACACAACATGACACAACATGGCCCCTCTCATGACACAACATGGCTGTTCCCCTCTCATGACACAACATGGCTGTTCCCCCTCATGACACAACATGGCTGTTCCCATGGCTGTTCCCCCTCATGACACAACATGGCTGTTCCCCCTCATGACACAACATGGCTGTTCCCCCTCATGACACAACATGGCTGTTCCCCTCTCATGACACAACATGGCTGTTCCCCTCATGACACAACATGGCTGTTCCCCCCCCTGACTCATGACACAACATGGCTGTTCCCCCTCATGACACAACATGGCTGTTCATGACCCTCTCATGACACAACATGGCTGTTCCCCCTCATGACACAACATGGCTGTTCCCCCCCTCATGACACAACAACATGGCTGTTCCCCCTCTCATGACATAACATGGCTGTTCCCCCCTCATGACACAACATGGCTGTTCCCCTCTCATGACACAACATGGCTGTTCCCCCCTCATGACACAACATGGCTGTTCCCCCTCATGACACAACATGGCTGTTCCCCTCTCATAACACAACATGGCTGTTCCCCCTCATGACACAACATGGCTGTTCCCCTCTCATGACACAACATGGCTGTTCCCCTCATAACACAACATGGCTGTTCCCCCTCATGACACAACATGGCTGTTCCCCTCTCATGACACAACATGGCTGTTCCCCCTCATAACACAACATGGCTGTTCCCCCTCTCATGACACAACATGGCTGTTCCCCCCTCATGACACAACATGGCTGTTCCCCCTCATGACACAACATGGCTGTTCCCCCCTCATGACACAACATGGCTGTTCCCCTCTCATGACACAACATGGCTGTTCCCCCTCATGAACACAACATGGCTGTTCCCCCTCATGACACAACATGGCTGTTCCCCCCTCATGACACAACATGGCTGTTCCCCCTCTCATGACACAACATGGCTGTTCCCCTCTCATGACACAACATGGCTGTTCCCCCTCTCATGACACAACATGGCTGTTCCCCCCTCATGACACAACATGGCTGTTCCCCTCTCATGACACAACATGGCTGTTCCCCTCATGACACAACATGGCTGTTCCCCCTCATGACACAACATGGCTGTTCCCCTCATGACACAACATGGCTGTTCCCCTCATGACACAACATGGCTGTTCCCCCTCATGACACAACATGGCTGTTCCCCCTCATGACACAACAGGGCTGTTCCCCCCATATGACACAACATGGCTGTTCCCCCTCATGACACAACATGGCTGTTCCCCTCTCATGACACAACATGGCTGTTCCCCCCCTCATGACACAACATGGCTGTTCCCCCCTCATGACACAACATGGCTGTTCCCCTCTCATGACACAACATGGCTGTTCTCCCCTCATGACACAAAATGGCTGTTCCCCCTCATGACACAACATGGCTGTTCCCCCATGACACAACATAACACAACATGGCTGTTCCCCCTCATGACACAACATGGCTGTTCCCCTCATGACACAACATGGCTGTTCCCCCTCATGACACAACATGGCTGTTCCCCCTCATGACACAACATGGCTATTCCCCCTCATGACACAACATGGCTGTTTTCCCATGGCTGTTCTCATGACACAACATGGCTGTTCCCCTCTCATGACACAACATGGCTGTTCCCCTCTCATGACACAACATGGCTGTTCCCCTCTCATGACACAACATGGCTGTTCCCCCTCATGACACAACATGGCTGTTCCCCTCTCATGACACAACATGGCTGTTCCCCCTCATGACACAACATGGCTGTTCCCCTCTCATGACACAACATGGCTGTTCCCCTCTCATGACACAACATGGCTGTTCCCCCCTCATGACACAACATGGCTGTTCCCCTCTCATGACACAACATGGCTGTTCCCCCTCATGACACAACATGGCTGTTCCCCCCTCATGACACAACATGGCTGTTCCCCTCATGACACAACATGGCTGTTCCCCCTCATGACACAACATGGCTGTTCCCCCTCATGACACAACATGGCTGTTCCCCCTCATGACACAACATGGCTGTTCCCCCTCATGACACAACATGGCTGTTCCCCCTCATGACACAACATGGCTGTTCCCCCTCATGACACAACATGGCTGTTCCCCCTCATGACACAACATGGCTGTTCCCCCCTCATGACACAACATGGCTGTTCCCCCTCATGACACAACATGGCTGTTCCCCCTCATGACACAACATGGCTGTTCCCCTCTCATGACACAACATGGCTGTTCCCCCTCATGACACAACATGGCTGTTCCCCCTCATGACACAACATGGCTGTTCCCCCTCATGACACAACATGGCTGTTCCCCCCATGACACAACTCATGACACAACATGGCTGTTCCCCTCCCCCTCATGACACAACATGGCTGTTCATGACCCCTCATGACACAACATGGCTGTTCCCCTCTCATGACACAACATGGCTGTTCCCCCTCATGACACAACATGGCTGTTCCCCTCTCATGACACAACATGGCTGTTCCCCCCTCATGACACAACATGGCTGTTCCCCTCTCATGACACAACATGGCTGTTCCCCTCATGACACAAAATGGCTGTTCCCCCTCATGACACAACATGGCTGTTCCCCCTCATGACACAACATGGCTGTTCCCCCCTCATGACACAACATGGCTGTTCCCCTCTCATGACACAACATGGCTGTTCCCCCCTCATGACACAACATGGCTGTTCCCCTCTCATGACACAACATGTTCCCTCTCATGACACAACATGGCTGTTCCCCCTCATGACACAACATGGCTGTTCCCCCTCATGACACAACATGGCTGTTCCCATCTCATGACACAACATGGCTGTTCCCCTCTCATGACACAACATGGCTGTTCCCCCTCATGACACAACATGGCTGTTGACACAACCCCCTCATGACACAACATGGCTGTTCAACCTGTTCCCCTCATGACACAACATGGCTGTTCCCCCTCATGACACAACATGGCTGTTCCCCCTCATGACACAACATGGCTGTTCCCCCTCATGACACAACATGGCTGTTCCCCTCATGACACAACATGGCTGTTCCCCTCATGACACAACATGGCTGTTCCCCCTCATGACACAACATGGCTGTTCCCCCTCATGACACAACATGGCTGTTCCCCCTCATGACACAACATGGCTGTTCCCCCTCATGACACAACATGGCTGTTCCCCCTCATGACACAACATGGCTGTTCCCCTCATGACACAACATGGCTGTTCCCCCTCATGACACAACATGGCTGTTCCCCCTCATGACACAACATGGCTGTTCCCCTCATGACACAACATGGCTGTTCCCCCTCATGACACAACATGGCTGTTCCCCCTGACACAACATGATGACACAACATGGCTGTTCCCCCTCATGACACAACATGGCTGTTCCCCCTCATGACACAACATGGCTGTTCCCCCTCATGACACAACATGGCTGTTGACACAACCCTCATGACACAACATGGCTGTTCCCCCTCATGACACAACATGGCTGTTCCCCCCTCATGACACATGACATGGCTGTCATGACACAACATGGCTGTTCCCCTCATGACACAACCCCTCATGACACAACATGGCTGTTCCCCCTCATGACACAACATGGCTGTTCCCCCTCATGACACAACATGGCTGTTCCCCCTCATGACACAACATGGCTGTTCCCCCTCATGACACAACATGGCTGTTCCCCCTCATGACACAACATGGCTGTTCCCCCTCATGACACAACATGGCTGTTTCATGACACAACCATGGCTGTTTCCCCCTCATGACACAACATGGCTGTTCCCCCTCATGACACAACATGGCTGTTCCCCCTCATGACACAACATGGCTGTTCCCCCTCATGACACAACATGGCTGTTCCCCCTCATGACACAACATGGCTGTTCCCCCTCATAACACAACATGGCTGTTCCCCTCTCATGACACAACATGGCTGTTCCCCCTCATGACACAACATGGCTGTTCCCCTCATGACACAACATGGCTGTTCCCCCTCATGACACAACATGGCTGTTCCCTCATGACACAACATGGCTGTTCCCCCTCATGACACAACATGGCTGTTCCCCCTCATGACACAACATGGCTGTTCCCCCTCATGACACAACATGGCTGCTGTTCCCCCTCATGACACAACATGGCTGTTCCCCTCATGACACAACATGGCTGTTCCCCCTCATGACACAACATGGCTGTTCCCCCTCATGACACAACATGGCTGTTCCCCCTCATGACACAACATGGCTGTTCCCCCTCATGACACAACATGGCTGTTCCCCCCTCATGACACAACATGGCTGTTCCCCCTCATGACACAACATGGACACAACATGGCTGTTCCCCTCATAACACAACATGGCTGTTCCCCCTCATGACACAACATGGCTGTTCCCCCTCATGACACAACATGGCTGTTGACACAACCCCCCTCATGACACAACATGGCTGTTCCCCTCATGACACAACATGGCTGTTCCCCTCTCATGACACAACATGGCTGTTCCCCTCTCATGACACAACATGGCTGTCCCCCCCTCATGACACAACATGGCTGTTCCCCCTCATGACACAACATGGCTGTTCCCCCTCATGACACAACATGGCTGTTCCCCCTCATGACACAACATGGCTGTTCCCCCTCATGACACAACATGGCTGTTCCCCTCATGACACAACATGGCTGCTGACACAACATGGCTGTTCCCTCTCATGACACAACATGGCTGTTCCCCTCATGACACAACATGGCTGTTCCCCCTCATGACACAACATGGCTGTTCCCCCTCATGACACAACATGGCTGTTCCCCCTCATGACACAACATGGCTGTTCCCCTCATGACACAACATGGCTGTTCCCCCTCATGACACAACATGGCTGTTCCCCCCTCATGACACAACATGGCTGTTCCCCCTCATGACACAACATGGCTGTTCCCCCTCATGACACAACATGGCTGTTCCCCCTCATGACACAACATGGCTGTTCCCCCTCATGACACAACCTGTTCCCCCTCATGACACAACATGGCTGTTCCCCCTCATGACACAACATGGACACAACTGTTCCCCCTCATGACACAACATGGCTGTTCCCCCTCATGACACAACATGGCTGTTCCCCCTCATGACACAACATGGCTGTTCCCCCTCATGACACAACATGGCTGTTCCCCCTCATGACACAACATGGCTGTTCCCCCTCATGACACAACATGGCTGTTCCCCCTCATGACACAACATGGCTGTTCCCCTCATGACACAACATGGCTGTTCCCCTCTCATGACACAACATGGCTGTTCCCCTCTCATGACACAACATGGCTGTTCCCCCTCATGACACAACATGGCTGTTCCCCCTCATGACACAACATGGCTGTTCCCCCTCATGACACAACATGGCTGTTGACACAACCCCTCATGACACAACATGGCTGTTCCCCTCATGACACAACATGGCTGTTCCCCCCTCATGACACAACATGGCTGTTCCCCCCTCATGACACAACATGGCTGTTCCCCCCTCATGACACAACATGGCTGTTCCCCCCTCATGACACAACATGGCTGTTCCCCCCTCATGACACAACATGGCTGTTCCCCCCTCATGACACAACATGGCTGTTCCCCCTCATGACACAACATGGCTGTTGACACAACCCCTCATGACACAACATGGCTGTTCCCCCTCATGACACAACATGGCTGTTCCCCCTCATGACACAACATGGCTGTTCCCCCTCATGACACAACATGGCTGTTCCCCCTCATGACACAACATGGCTGTTCCCCCTCATGACACAACATGGCTGTTTGACACCCCCTCATGACACAACATGGCTGTTCCCCCTCATGACACAACATGGCTGTTCAACATGGCCCTCATGACACAACATGGCTGTTCCCCCTCATGACACAACATGGCTGTTCCCCCTCATGACACAACATGGCTGTTCCCCTCTCATGACACAACATGGCTGTTCCCCCCTCATGACACAACATGGCTGTTCCCCCTCATGACACAACATGGCTGTTCCCCCTCATGACACAACATGGCTGTTCCCCCCTCATGACACAACATGGCTGTTCCCCCTCTCATGACACAACATGGCTGTTCCCCTCTCATGACACAACATGGCTGTTCCCCTCATGACACAACATGGCTGTTCCCCCTCATGACACAACATGGCTGTTCCCCTCTCATGACACAACATGGCTGTTCCCCCTCATGACACAACATGGCTGTTCCCCTCTCATGACACAACATGGCTGTTCCCCTCTCATGACACAACATGGCTGTTCCCCCTCTCATGACACAACATGGCTGTTCCCCCCTCATGACACAACATGGCTGTTCCCCCTCATGACACAACATGGCTGTTCCCCTCTCATGACACAACATGGCTGTTTCTCAGACATGTCAACTGATATGTTGTTCTTGATGTAGAGCAACGATACACAGCTATGTTTATATGACCTAGATGTCCTGTGTGTGTGTGTGTGTGTGTGTGTGTGTGTGTGTGTGTGTGTGTGTGTGTGTGTGTGTGTGTGTGTGTGTGTGTGTGTGTGTGTGTGTGTGTGTGTGTGTGTGTGTGTGTCTGTAGGAGTATGTTTCGTTGTGTTACATCATCATCTTCAATGCAGTGACGTGTGAATACCGAAGAGGGTCTGACACGTGGAGCGATTAAAAACAAAATAAATGTAACCTTTATTTAACTAGGCAAGTCAGTTAAGAACAAATTCTTATGTACCATGACGGCCTACGAACATTGGGATTAATTGCCTTGTTCAGGGGCAGATCGGCAGATTTGTACCTTGTCAGCTCGGGGATTCGATCTTGCAACTTTTCGGGTTATTAGTCCAACGCACTAACCACTAGGCTACCCTGCCGCTTCTACACTCTAACCACTAGGCTACCTGCCGCTTCTACACTCTAACCACTAGGCTACCCTGCCGCCCCTACACTCTAACCACTAGGCTACCTGCCACCTCTACACTCTAACCACTAGGCTACCTGCCGCTTCTACACTCTAACCACTAGGCTACCTGCCGCTTCTACACTCTAACCACTAGGATACCTGCCGCCCCTACACTCTAACCACTAGGCTACCTGCCGCCCCTACACTCTAACCACTAGGCTACCTGCCGCCTCTACACTCTAACCACTAGGCTACCTGCCGCCTCTACACTCTAACCACTAGGCTACCTGCCTCCTCTACACACTAACCACTAGGCTACCTGCCGCCTCTACACTCTAACCACTAGGCTACCTGCCTCCTCTACACACTGACCACAAGGCTACCTGCCGCCTCTACACACTAACCACTGGGCTACCTGCCGCCTCTACACTCTAACCACTAGGCTACCTGCCGCCTCTACACACTGACCACTAGGCTACCTGCCTCCTCTACACTCTAACCACTAGGCTACCTGCCTCTACACTCTAACCACTAGGCTACACACTGACCACAAGGCTACCTGCCGCCTCTACACACTAACCACTAGGCTACCTGCCGCCTCTACACTCTAACCACTAGGCTACCTGCCGCCTCTACACTCTAACCACTAGGCTACCTGCCTCCTCTACACACTAACCACTGGGCTACCTGCCGCCTCTACACTCTAACCACTAGGCTACCTGCCTCCTCTACACACTGACCACTAGGCTACCTGCCGCCTCTACACTCTAACCACTAGGCTACCTGCCGCCTCTACACTCTAACCACTAGGCTACCTGCCTCCTCTACACACTGACCACTGGGCTACCTGCCGCCTCTACACTCTAACCACTAGGCTACCTGCCTCCTCTACACACTGACCACTAGGCTACCTGCCGCCTCTACACTCTAACCACTAGGCTACCCTGCCACCTCTACACTCTAACCACTAGGCTACCCAGGCTCAGAGACAGTTTCTATCTACAAACCATCAGACTGTATATCAGAGCATGAGGTCTGATACCAACAGGCTCAGAGACAGTTTCTATCTACAAACCATCAGACTGTATCAGAGCATGAGGTCCGATACCAACAGGCTCAGAGACAGTTTCTATCTACAAACCATCAGACTGTATCAGAGCATGAGGTCTGATACCAACAGGCTCAGAGACAGTTTCTATCTACAAACCATCAGACTGTATCAGAGCATGAGGTCCGATACCAACAGGCTCAGAGACAGTTTCTATCTACAAACCATCAGACTGAATCAGAACATGAGGTCCGATACAAGCAGGCTCAGAGACAGGCTCAGACTGATGAACATTTGAACTGGACTGACCACCTGCTCTGATTCTCTGCACCTTAGCACACATGCACAGTCATACAGACACACACACACACACCTCACACAAACACTCACACAGACATACACACACACCTCACACAAACACTCACACAGACATACACACACACACACTAGAGGTCGACCGATTAATCGGGATTTTTGGACACTGATTTTTTTTACACCTTTATTTAACCAGGCAGGTCAGTTAAAAGAACACATTCTTATTTTCAGTGACGGCCTGGGAACAGTGGGTAAACTGGTCTAGGAACAGTGGGTTAACTGGTCTAGGAACAGTGGGTTAACTGGTCTAGGAACAGTGGGTAAACTGGTCTAGGAACAGTGGGTTAACTGGTCTAGGAACAGTGGGTTAACTGGTCTAGGAACAGTGGGTTAACTGGTCTAGGAACAGTGGGTTAACTGGTCTAGGAACAGTGGGTTAACTGGTCTAGGAACAGTGGGTTAACTGGTCTAGGAACAGTGGGTTAACTGGCCTAGGAACAGTGGGTTAACTGGTCTAGGAACAGTGGGTTAACTGGTCTAGGAACAGTGGGTTAACTGTTCTAGGAACAGTGGGGTAACTGGTCTAGGAACAGTGGGTTAACTGGTCTAGGAACAGTGGGTAAACTGGTCTAGGAACAGTGGGTAAACTGGTCTAGGAACAGTGGGTAAACTGGTCTAGGAACAGTGGGTTAACTGGCCTAGGAACAGTGGGTTAACTGGCCTAGGAACAGTGGGTTAACTGGTCTAGGAACAGTGGGTTAACTGGTCTAGGAACAGTGGGTTAACTGGTCTAGGAACAGTGGGTTAACTGGTCTAGGAACAGTGGGTTAACTGGTCTAGGAACAGTGGGTTAACTGGTCTAGGAACAGTGGGTTAACTGGTCTAGGAACAGTGGGTTAACTGGTCTAGGAACAGTGGGTTAACTGGTCTAGGAACAGTGGGGTAACTGGTCTAGGAACAGTGGGTTAACTGGTCTAGGAACAGTGGGTTAACTGGTCTAGGAACAGTGGGTTAACTGGTCTAGGAACAGTGGGTTAACTGGTCTAGGAACAGTGGGTTAACTGGTCTAGGAACAGTGGGTTAACTGGTCTAGGAACAGTGGGTTAACTGGTCTAGGAACAGTGGGTTAACTGGTCTAGGAACAGTGGGGTAACTGGTCTAGGAACAGTGGGTTAACTGGTCTAGGAACAGTGGGTTAACTGGTCTAGGAACAGTGGGTTAACTGGTCTAGGAACAGTGGGTTAACTGGTCTAGGAACAGTGGGTTAACTGGTCTAGGAACAGTGGGTTAACTGGTCTAGGAACAGTGGGTTAACTGGTCTAGGAACAGTGGGTTAACTGGTCTAGGAACAGTGGGTTAACTGGTCTAGGAACAGTGGGTTAACTGGTCTAGGAACAGTGGGTTAACTGGTCTAGGAACAGTGGGTTAACTGGTCTAGGAACAGTGGGTTAACTGGTCTAGGAACAGGGGGTTAACTGGTCTAGGAACAGTGGGTTAACTGGTCTAGGAACAGTGGGTTAACTGGCCTAGGAACAGTGGGTTAACTGGTCTAGGAACAGTGGGTTAACTGCCTGTTCAGGGGCAGAACGACAGATTTGTACCTTGTCAGCTCGGGGGATTCAATCTTGCAACCTTACAGTTAACTAGTCCAACGCTCTAACCACCTGCTTTACATTGCACTCCACGAGGAGCCTGCCTGTTACGCGAATGCGGTAAGAAGCCAAGGTAAGTTGCTAGCTAGCATTAACCTTATCTTATAAAACACAACCAATCAATCATAATCACTAGTTAACTACACATATTACCAGTTTATCTAGCATGTCCTGCGTTGCATATAATCGATGCGGTGCGCATTCACGAAAAAGGTCTGTCTTTCTTAAAATCAATACACAAGTATATATTTTTAAACCTTGCATATTTAGTTAATATTGCCTGCTAACATGCATTTATTCCAACTAGGGAAAATGTGTCACTTCTCTTGCAGCAGAGTCAGGGTATATGCAGCAGTTTGGGCCGCCTGGCTCGTTGCGAACTGTGTGAAGACTATTTCTTCCTAACAAAGACTACTACCAAGTTGCCAAACAGGGGATGATTTAACAAAAGAGCATTTGCGAATAAAGCACAATCGTTGCACGTCTGTACCTAACCATAAACATCAATGCATTTCTTAAAATCTGCATATTTAGCTAAAATAAATACAGGTTAGCAGGCAATATTAGCCAGGTGAAATTGTGTCACTTCTCTTGCATTCATTGCACGCAGAGTCAGGGTACAGTGGGGCAAAAAAGTATTTAGTCAGCCACCAATTGTGCAAGTTCTCCCACTTAAAAAGATGAGAGAGGCCTGTAATTTTCATCATAGGTACACTTCAACTATGACAGACAAAATGAGGAAAAAAAATCCAGAAAATCACATTGTAGGATTTTAAATGAATTTGAGGTAGAGGTTGAGGTAAGGTTAAAGGTAGAGGTTGAGGTAAGGGTTAAGGTAAGGGTTAAGGTAGAGGTTGAGGTAAGGGTTAAGGTAAGGTTTAAGGTAGAGGTTGAGGTAAGGTTGAGGTAAGGTTGAAGGTAGAGGTTGAGGTAAGGTTGAGGTAAGGTTGAAGGTAGAGGTTGAGGTAAGGTTGAAGGTAGAGGTTGGGGTAAGGTTGAAGGTAGAGGTTGGGGTAAGGTTGAAGGTAGAGGTTGAGGTAAGGGTTAAGGTAAGGTTGAAGGTTGAGGTTGAGGTAAGGGTTAAGGTAAGGTTGAAGGTAGAGGTTGAGATAAGGGTTAAGGTAAGGTTGAAGATAGAGGTTGAGGTAAGGGTTAAGGTAAGGTTGAAGGTTGAGGTAAGGTTGAAGGTAGAGGTTGAGGTAAGGTTGAAAGTAGAAGTTGAGGTAAGGGTTAAGGTAGAGGTTGATGTAAGGGTTAAGGTAAGGTTGGATGTAGAGGTTGATGTGAGGGTTAAGGTAAGGTTGAAGGTAGAGGTTGAGGTGAGGGTTAAGGTAAGGTTTAATGTAGAGCTTGAGATAAGGGTTAAGGAAGAGCTGGAGGTAGAGGTTAATGTAAGGGTTAAGGTAAGGTTGATGTAAGGGTTAAGGTAGAGGTTGAGATAAGGTTTAATGTAATGGTTAAGGTAGAGGTTGATGTAAGGGTTAAGGTAGAGGTTGAGGTAAGGTTTAATGTAATGGTTAAGGTAGAGGTTGATGTAAGGGTTAAGTTTAGGAATAAAAAAACAATTCAAATGAGTGTCAAGCACTGGGATCGATCCTCGGAGCCGGTTAGGGTTAGGTATTGATCCTATGGAGCCGGTTAGGGTTAGGTATTGATCCTACGGAGCCGGTTAGGGTTAGGTATTGATCCTATGGAGCCGGTTAGGGTTAGGTATTGATCCTATGGAGCCGGTTAGGGTTAGGTATTGATCCTATGGAGCCGGTTAGGGTTAGGTATTGATCCTTAGAGCCGGTTAGGGTTAGGTATTGATCCTGGAGCCGGTTAGGGTTAGGTATTGATCCTATGGAGCCGGTTAGGGTTAGGTATTGATCCTATGGAGCCGGTTAGGGTTAGGTATGGATCCTATGGAGCCGGTTAGGGTTAGGTATTGATCCTATAGAGCCGGTTAGGGTTAGGTATTGATCCTATGGAGCCGGTTAGGGTTAGGTATTGATCCTATAGAGCCGGTTAGGGTTAGGTATTGATCCTATGGAGCCGGTTAGGGTTAGGTATTGATCCTATGGAGCCGGTTAGGGTTAGGTATTGATCCTACGGGGCCGGTTAGGGTTAGGTATTGATCCTATGGAGCCGGTTAGGGTTAGGTATTGATCCTATGGAGCCGGTTAGGGTTAGGTATTGATCCTACGGAGCCGGTTAGGGTTAGGTATTGATCCTATGGAGCCGGTTAGGGTTAGGTATTGATCCTACGGAGCCGGTTAGGGTTAGGTATTGATCCTATGGAGCCGGTTAGGGTTAGGTATTGATCCTATGGAGCCGGTTAGGGTTAGGTATTGATCCTATGGAGCCGGTTAGGGTTAGGTATTGATCCTATGGAGCCGGTTAGGGTTAGGTATTGATCCTATGGAGCCGGTTAGGGTTAGGTATTGATCCTACGGAGCCGGTTAGGGTTAGGTATTGATCCTACGGAGCCGGTTAGGGTTAGGTATTGATCCTACGGAGCCGGTTAGGGTTAGGTATTGATCCTACGGTGCCGGTTAGGGTTAGGTATTGATCCTACGGGGCCGGTTAGGGTTAGGTATTGATCCTATGGAGCCGGTTAGGGTTAGGTATTGATCCTATGGTGCCGGTTAGGGTTAGGTATTGATCCTACGGAGCCGGTTAGGGTTAGGTATTGATCCTATGGTGCCGGTTAGGGTTAGGTATTGATCCTACGGGGCCGGTTAGGGTTAGGTATTGATCCTACGGGGCCGGTTAGGGTTAGGTATTGATCCTACGGAGCCGGTTAGGGTTAGGTATTGATCCTACGGAGCCGGTTAGGGTTAGGTATTGATCCTATAGAGCCGGTTAGGGTTAGGTATTGATCCTATAGAGCTGGTTAGGGTTAGGTAATGATCCTACGGAGCCGGAGCGCAAGGTTTAAGCACTTCCTCCAGCCCTATCTCTAGGGATAGGGTTAGGGACACTTCCTCCAGCCCTATCTCTAACAAGCTGCCAGCCTACTACATGGTAATAGCTGCTCCTAGTGGACCGTTTTGAAGCCCTCCCCTCCTACAGACCCCTCCCCTCCTACAGAGCTCTCCCCTCCTACAGAGCCCTCCCCTCCTACAGAGCCCTCCCCTCCTACAGAGCTCTCCCCTCCTACAGACCTCTCCCCTCCTACAGAGCTCTCCCCTCCTACAGAGCCCCCCCTCCTACAGAGCCCTCCCCTCCTACAGAGCCCTCCCCTCCTACAGACCTCTCCCCTCCTACAGACCTCTCCCCTCCTACAGAGCCCTCCCCTCCTACAGAGCCCTCCCCTCCTACAGACCTCTCCCCTCCTACAGACCTCTCCCTCCTACAGACCTCTCCCCTCCTACAGACCTCTCCCCTCCTACAGAGCCCTCCCCTCCTACAGAGCCCTCCCCTCCTACAGAGCTCTCCCCTCCTACAGACCTCTCCCCCCCTACAGACCTCTCCCCTCCTACAGAGCCCTCCCCTCCTACAGAGCTCTCCCCTCCTACAGACCTCTCCCCTCCTACAGAGCTCTCCCCTCCTACAGAGCTCTCCCCTCCTACAGAGCTCTCCCCTCCTACAGACCTCTCCCCTCCTACAGAGCTCTCCCCTCCTACAGAGCCCTCCCCTCCTACAGAGCTCTCCCCTCCTACAGACCTCTCCCCTCCTACAGAGCCCTCCCCTCCTACAGAGCCCTCCCCTCCTACAGAGCTCTCCCCTCCTACAGAGCCCTCCCCTCCTACAGAGCCCTCCCCTCCTACAGACCTCCCCTCCTACAGAGCCCTCCCCTCCTACAGAGCTCTCCCCTCCTACAGAGCCCTCCCCTCCTACAGAGCCCTCCCCTCCTACAGACCTCTCCCCTCCTACAGAGCTCTCCCCTCCTACAGAGCCCTCCCCTCCTACAGACCCTCCCCTCCTACAGAGCTCTCCCCTCCACAGTTTAGAATGGCGGTTTCCACAGCTCCACTGTTTAGAATGGCGGTTTCCACAGGTCCACTGTTTAGAATGGCGGTTTCCACAGGTCCACTGTTTAGAATGGCGGTTTCCACAGGTCCACTGTTTAGAATGGCGGTTTCCACAGGTCCACTGTTTAGAATGGCGGTTTCCACAGGTCCACTGTTTAGAATGGCGGTTTCCACAGGTCCACTGTTTAGAATGGCGGTTTCCACAGGTCCACTATTTAGAATGGCGGTTTCCACAGGTCCACTGTTTAGAATGGCGGTTTCCACAGGTCCACTGTTTAGAATGGCGGTTTCCACAGGTCCACTGTTTAGAATGGCGGTTTCCACAGGTCCACTGTTTAGAATGGCGGTTTCCACAGGTCCACTGTTTAGAATGGCGGTTTCCACAGGTCCACTGTTTAGAATGGCGGTTTCCACAGGTCCACTGTTTAGAATGGCGGTTTCCACAGGTCCACTGTTTAGAATGGCGGTTTCCACAGGTCCACTGTTTAGAATGGCGTTTTCCACAGCTCCACTGTTTAGAATGGCGTTTTCCACAGCTCCACTGTTTAGAATGGCGGTTTCCACAGCTCCACTGTTTAGAATGGCGGTTTCCACAGGTCCACTGTTTAGAATGGCGGTTTCCACAGGTCCACTGTTTAGAATGGCGGTTTCCACAGCTCCACTGTTTAGAATGGCGGTTTCCACAGCTCCACTGTTTAGAATGGCGGTTTCCACAGGTCCACTGTTTAGAATGGCGGTTTCCACAGCTCCACTGTTTAGAATGGTGGTTTCCACAGCTCCACTGTTTAGAATGGCGGTTTCCACAGCTCCACTGTTTAGAATGGCGGTTTCCACAGCTCCACTGTTTAGAATGGCGGTTTCCACAGGTCCACTGTTTAGAATGGCGGTTTCCACAGGTCCACTGTTTAGAATGGCGGTTTCCACAGGTCCACTGTTTAGAATGGTGGTTTCCACAGCTCCACTGTTTAGAATGGCGGTTTCCACAGCTCCACTGTTTAGAATGGCGGTTTCCACAGCTCCACTGTTTAGAATGGCGGTTTCCACAGCTCCACTGTTTAGAATGGCGGTTTCCACAGCTCCACTGTTTAGAATGGCGGTTTCCACAGCTCCACTGTTTAGAATGGCGGTTTCCACAGCTCCACTGTTTAGAATGGCGGTTTCCACAGGTCCAAATGTTTACAAATATTCTATTGATTGCCTCATTACATGACATGAATGTTCTGTTTAGATGCATTACCATCTAAATGTGATTTCTGCCATCCTGAGCGCCGTGGGTGGACACCCTAATCAGGTGCCTATGGGTCTGGAAATTGGGTCAAATGGCCGGTAAATTAAAAAAACCTCCCGGTCATATTGTCTGGCGCCACATTTTCCTGACACACATACTCTAGTACCATGACTTATAATTAAATACGTTCCAGGTTAAAAGCACCCCGCCTGCCCTTCAAACAACTTCGTTGCCACTCAACTCCACATCATACACAAGCTGATGTTTATTGTCATGTTTATTGTCTTGCTCTGGAGGCAAAATTGTTTCCTCCAGATGGGCCATCTGCAAACTCGACATTTGATAAATCACAACAATTCATGAAAGAAAAAAATAAGCATTTTGGTGATTATTTAAGGTTAGCAGTGTGGCTAAGTTTAAGGTTAGGGTTAGCAGTGTTGCTAAGGTTAAGGTTAGGGTTAGGAGTGTTGTTAAGGTTAAGGTTAGGGTTAGCAGGGTGGTTAAGGTTACCAGTGTTGTTAAGGTTAAGGTTAGGGTTAGCAGTGTTGTTAAGTTTAAGGTTAGGGTTAGCAGTGTGGCTAAGGTTAGGGTTAGCAGTGTTGTTAAGGTTAAGGTTAGGGTTAGCAGTGTTGTTAAGGTTAAGGTTAGGGTTAGCAGTGTGGCTAAGGTTAAGGTTAGCAGTGTTGTTAAGGTTAAGGTTAGGGTTAGCAGTGTTGTTAAGGTTAAGGTTAGGGTTAGCAGTGTGGCTAAGGTTAAGGTTAGGGTTAGCAGTGTTGTTAAGGTTAGGGTTAGGAGTGTTGTTAAGGTTAAGGTTAGGAGTGTTGTTAGGGTTAGGAGTGTTGTTAAGGTTCAGGTTAGGGTTAGGAGTGTTGTTAAGGTTAAGGTTAGGGTTAGCAGTGTGGTTAAGGTTACCAGTGTTGTTAAGGTTAAGGTTAGGGTTAGCAGTGTGGTTAAGGTTACCAGTGTTGTTAAGGTTAAGGTTAGGGTTAGCAGTGTGGTTAAGGTTACCAGTGTTGTTAGGGTTACGGTTAGCAGTGTTAAGGTTAAGGTTAGGGTTAGGGTTAGCAGTGTTGTTAAGGTTAGGGTTAGGAGTGTTGTTAAGGTTAAGGTTAGGGTTAGCAGTGTTGTTAAATTAGGGTTAGCAGTGTGGTTAAGGTTATGGTTAGGAGTGTGGTTAAGGTTATGGTTAGGAGTGTGGTTAAGGTTATGGTTAGGAGTGTTGTTAAGGTTAAGGTTAGAGTTAGCAGTGTGGTTAAGGTTAAGGTTAGGGTTAGCAGTGTTGTGTTGTTAGGGTTAGCAGTGTTAAGGTTAGGGTTAGCAGTGTTGTGTTGTTAGGGTTAGCAGTGTTAAGGTTAGGGTTAGCAGTGTTAAGGTTAGGGTTAGCAGTGTTGTTAAGGTTAAAGTTAGGGTTAGCAGTGTTAAGGTTAGGGTTAGCAGTGTTAAGGTTAGGGTTAGCAGTGTTAAGGTTAGGGTTAGCAGGGTTAAGGTTAGGGTTAGCAGTGTTAAGGTTAGGGTTAGCAGTGTTAAGGTTAAGGTTAGCAGGGTTGTTAAGGTTAAAGTTAGGTTTAAAATGAGATGTGATGACTTTGTGTCTATATAGGGACTAGGGTGACATAGCGCTCTGGTCAGAAGTGTACTATATAGGGGCTAGGGTGACATAGCGCTCTGGTCAGAAGTGTACTATATAGGGGCTAGGTTGACATAGGGCTCTGGTCAGAAGTGTACTGTATAGGGACTAGGGTGACATAGCGCTCTGGTCAGACGTGTACTATATAGGGACTAGGGTGACATAGGGCTCTGGTCAGACGTGTACTATATAGGGACTAGGGTGACATAGGGCTCTGGTCAGACGTGTACTATATAGGGACTAGGGTGACATAGGGCTCTGGTCAGAAGTGTACTATATAGGGGCTAGGGTGACATAGCGCTCTGGTCAGAAGTGTACTATATAGGGACTAGGGTGACATAGGGCTCTGGTCAGAAGTGTACTATATAGGGACTAGGGTGACATAGGGCTCTGGTCAGAAGTGTACTATATAGGGACTAGGGTGACATAGGGCTCTGGTCAGAAGTGTACTATATAGGGACTAGGGTGACATAGGGCTCTGGTCAGAAGTGTACTATATAGGGACTAGGGTGACATAGGGCTCTGGTCAGAAGTGTACTATATAGGGACTAGGGTGACATAGGGCTCTGGTCAGAAGTGTACTATATAGGGACTAGGGTGACATAGCGCTCTGGTCAGAAGTGTACTATATAGGGGCTAGGGTGACATAGGGCTCTGGTCAGAAGTGTACTATATAGGGACTAGGGTGACATAGGGCTCTGGTCAGAAGTGTACTATATAGGGACTAGGGTGACATAGCGCTCTGGTCAGAAGTGTACTATATAGGGGCTAGGGTGACATAGGGCTCTGGTCAGAAGTGTACTATATAGGGACTAGGGTGACATAGCGCTCTGGTCAGAAGTGTACTATATAGGGACTAGGGTGACATAGGGCTCTGGTCAGAAGTGTACTATATAGGGACTAGGGTGACATAGGGCTCTGGTCAGAAGTGTACTATATAGGGACTAGGGTGACATAGCGCTCTGGTCAGAAGTGTACTATATAGGGGCTAGGGTGACATAGGGCTCTGGTCAGAAGTGTACTATATAGGGACTAGGGTGACATAGGGCTCTGGTCAGAAGTGTACTATATAGGGACTAGGGTGACATAGCGCTCTGGTCAGAAGTGTACTATATAGGGGCTAGGGTGACATAGCGCTCTGGTCAGAAGTGTACTATATAGGGGCTAGGGTGACATAGGGCTCTGGTCAGAAGTGTACTATATAGGGGCTAGGGTGACATAGGGCTCTGGTCAGAAGTGTACTATATAGGGACTAGGGTGACATAGGGCTCTGGTCAGAAGTGTACTATATAGGGACTAGGGTGACATAGCGCTCTGGTTCTACTGACACAGTATATTCTACTGCCCCCCCCAGCGGGCACATCTACAGTATATTCTATAGTACTGGACCCCCTCCCCCAGCGGGCACATCTACAGTATATTCTATAGTACTGGACCCCCTCCCCCAGTGGGCACATCTACAGTATATTCTATAGTGCTGGACCCCCCAGCGGGCACATCTACAGTATATTCTATAGTGCTGGACATCCCCCCCCAGCGGGCACATCTACAGTATATTCTATAGTGCTGGACCCCCCAGCGGGCACATCTACAGTATATTCTATAGTACTGGACCCCCTCCCCCAGCGGGCACATCTACAGTATATTCTATAGTGCTGGACCCCCCAGCGGGCACATCTACAGTATATTCTATAGTGCTGACCCCCCCCCCCAGCGGGCACATCTACAGTATATTCTATAGTGCTGGACCCCCCCAGCGGGCACATCTACAGTATACTCTATAGTACTGGACCCCCCCAAGGGCACATCTACAGTATACTCTATAGTGCTGGACCCCCCAGCGGGCACATCTACAGTATACTCTATAGTACTGGACCCCCCAGCGGGCACATCTACAGTATATTCTATAGTGCTGGACCCCCCCCCCCCCCAGCGGGCACATCTACAGTATATTCTATAGTACTGACCCCCCCCCCAGCGGGCACATCTACAGTATATTCTATAGTACTGGACCCCCCCCCCCAGCGGGCACATCTACAGTATATTCTATAGTACTGACCCCCCCCAGCGGGCACATCTACAGTATACTCTATAGTACTGGACCCCCCAGCGGGCACATCTACAGTACATTCTATAGTACTGACCCCCCCCAGCGGGCACATCTACAGTATACTCTATAGTACTGACCCCCCCAGCGGGCACATCTACAGTATACTCTATAGTGCTGGACCCCCCCAGCGGGCACATCTACAGTATATTCTATAGTGCTGACCCCCCCCAGCGGGCACATCTACAGTATATTCTATAGTGCTGGACCCCCCCCCCCATCGGGCACATCTACAGTATATTCTATAGTGCTGGACCCCCCAGCGGGCACATCTACAGTATATTCTATAGTGCTGGGCCCCCCCAGCGGGCACATCTACAGTATATTCTATAGTACTGGACCCCCTCCCAGCGGGCACATCTACAGTATATTCTATAGTACTGGACCCCCCATCTACAGCTATAGGGCACATCTACAGTATATTCTATAGTACTGACCCCCCCCCCCCAGCGGGCACATCTACAGTATATTCTATAGTGCTGACCCCCCAGCGGGCACATCTACAGTATATTCTATAGTGCTGGACCCCCCAGCGGGCACATCTACAGTATATTCTATAGTGCTGGACCCCCCAGCGGGCACATCTACAGTATATTCTATAGTGCTGGACCCCCCAGCGGGCACATCTACAGTATATTCTATAGTGCTGGACCCCCCCAGCGGGCACATCTACAGTATATTCTATAGTACTGGACCCCCCAGCGGGCACATCTACAGTATATTCTATAGTGCTGGACCCCCCAGCGGGCACATCTACAGTATATTCTATAGTACTGGACCCCCTCCCCCCCCAGCGGGCACATCTACAGTATATTCTATAGTGCTGGACCCCCCCAGCGGGCACATCTACAGTATATTCTATAGTGCTGGACCCCCCAGCGGGCACATCTACAGTATATTCTATAGTGCTGGACCCCCCCCCAGCGGGCACATCTACAGTATATTCTATAGTGCTGACCCCCCCCAGCGGGCACATCTACAGTATATTCTATAGTGCTGGACCCCCCCAGCGGGCACATCTACAGTATATTCTATAGTGCTGGACCCCCCCCAGCGGGCACATCTACAGTATATTCTATAGTGCTGGACCCCCCCAGCGGGCACATCTACAGTATATTCTATAGTGCTACAGTATATTCCCCCCCATCGGGCACATCTACAGTATATTCTATAGTGCTGGGCCCCCCAGCGGGCACATCTACAGTATATTCTATAGTGCTGGACTCCCCCCATCGGGCACAGTATATTCTCTACAGTATATTCTATAGTGCTGGACCCCCCTATAGTGCTGACCCCCCAGCGGGCACATCTACAGTATATTCTATAGTGCTGGACCCCCCAGCGGGCACATCTACAGTATATTCTATAGTGCTGGACCCCCCCCAGCGGGCACATCTACAGTATATTCTATAGTGCTGGACCCCCCCCAGCGGGCACATCTACAGTATATTCCAGCTGACCCCCCAGCGGGCACATCTACAGTATATTCTATAGTGCTGGACCCCCCCCCCCCCCAGCGGGCACATCTACAGTATATTCTATAGTGCTGGACCCCCCAGCGGGCACATCTACAGTATATTCTATAGTGCTGGACCCCCCCCAGCGGGCACATCTACAGTATATTCTATAGTGCTGGACCCCCCCCAGCGGGCACATCTACAGTATATTCTATAGTGCTGGACCCCCCAGCGGGCACATCTACAGTATATTCTATAGTGCTGGACCCCCCCCAGCGGGCACATCTACAGTATATTCTATAGTGCTGACCCCCCCCCATCGGGCACATCTACAGTATATTCTATAGTACTGGGTGCTGACCCCCCCCCATCGGGCACATCTACAGTATATTCTATAGTACTGGACAGGCCCCAGCCAACCCCAGCGGGCACATCTACAGTATATTCTATAGTGCTGGAGGGTGTTGTCCCCCCCCCCATCGGGCACATCTACAGTATCTCGGGCACATCTACAGTATATTCTATAGTACTGGACCCCCTCCCAGCGGGCACATCTACAGTGTATTCTATAGTGCTGGATCTGATGGTTCCCCCCCCAGTGGGCACATCTACAGTATATTCTATAGTGCTGGACCCCCAGCGGGCACATCTACAGTATATTCTATAGTACTGGACCCCCTCCCCAGCGGGCACATCTACAGTATATTCTATAGTACTGACCCCCCCAGCGGGCACATCTACAGTATATTCTATAGTGCTGGACCCCCCCCCCAGCGGGCACATCTACAGTATATTCTATAGTGCTGGAGCCCCCCCATCGGGCACATCTACAGTATATTCTATAGTGCTGGACCCCCCATCGGGCACATCTACAGTATATTCTATAGTACTGGACCCCCTCCCCCAGCGGGCACATCTACAGTATATTCTATAGTGCTGGACTCCCCCCCCATCGGGCACATCTACAGTATATTCTATAGTGCTGGACGAGGAGAGAGCCCCCCCATCGGGCACATCTACAGTATATTCTATAGTACTGGACCCCCCCCAGCGGGCACATCTACAGTATATTCTATAGTGCTGGACCCCCCAGTGGGCACATCTACAGTATATTCTATAGTGCTGGACCCCCCAGCGGGCACATCTACAGTATATTCTATAGTACTGGACCCCCCCCAGCGAGCACATCTACAGTATATTCTATAGTACTGACCCCCCCCAGCGAGCACATCTACAGTATATTCTATAGTGCTGGACCCCCCAGCGGGCACATCTACAGTATATTCTATAGTACTGGACCCCCCCCAGCGGGCACATCTACAGTATATTCTATAGTGCTGACCCCCCCCAGTGGGCACATCTACAGTATATTCTATAGTGCTGGACCCCCCAGCGGGCACATCTACAGTATATTCTATAGTACTGGACCCCCCCCAGCGGGCACATCTACAGTATATTCTATAGTACTGGACCCCCCAGCGGGCACATCTACAGTATATTCTATAGTGCTGGACCCCCCCCCAGCGGGCACATCTACAGTATATTCTATAGTGCTGGACCCCCCCAGCGGGCACATCTACAGTATATTCTATAGTGCTGGACCCCCCCCCCCCAGCGGGCACATCTACAGTATATTCTATAGTGCTGGACCCCCCCAGCGGGCACATCTACAGTATATTCTATAGTGCTGGACCCCCCAGCAAGCACATCTACAGTATATTCTATAGTGCTGGACTCCCCCCCAGCGAGCACATCTACAGTATATTCTATAGTGCTGGACCCCCCAGCGAGCACATCTACAGTATATTCTATAGTGCTGGACCCCCCCAGCGAGCACATCTACAGTATATTCTATAGTGCTGGACCCCCCCAGCGAGCACATCTACAGTATATTCTATAGTGCTGGACCCCCCAGCGGGCACATCTACAGTATATTCTATAGTGCTGGACCCCCCTCAGCGGGCACATCTACAGTATATTCTATAGTGCTGGACTCCCCCCAGCGGGCACATCTACAGTATATTCTATAGTGCTGGACCCCCCAGCGAGCACATCTACAGTATATTCTATAGTGCTGGACCCCCCAGCGGGCACATCTACAGTATATTCTATAGTGCTGGACTCCCCCCCCAGCGGGCACATCTACAGTATATTCTATAGTGCTGGACCCCCCAGCGAGCACATCTACAGTATATTCTATAGTGCTGGACCCCCCCCCCAGCGAGCACATCTACAGTATATTCTATAGTGCTGGACCCCCCAGCGAGCACATCTACAGTATATTCTATAGTGCTGGACCCCCCAGCGAGCACATCTACAGTATATTCTATAGTGCTGGACCCCCCCCAGCGAGCACATCTACAGTATATTCTATAGTGCTGGACCCCCCCCCCCCAGCGGGCTCATCTAATGGTGTTCCCTCTCTTCAACGTATCCCTCGTCCCCCGTGTAAAGGAAGACTACAGACAGAACACCTTAATCGTGTACACATTGACAGAGAACCTTAATCGTGTACACATTGACAGAGAACCTTAATCGTGTACACATTGACAGAGAACCTTAATCGTGTACACATTGACAGAGAACCTTAATCGTGTACACATTGACAGAGAACCTTAATCGTGTACACATTGACAGAGAACCTTAATCGTGTACACATTGACAGAGAACTGGGATGGGACCATTCAACTCAATTCCCTTAGAGACTGTATGTCTTAGCCAACTGGGATGTGTGATAGACTAGGCAAGGCCCTATGACCAAAACAGGCCTATACAGAAGCCATGCCACTACTGCACTTGTATATAGACACCATGATACTACACTGGTATATAGACACTGGTATATAGACACCATGATACTACACTGGTATATAGACACCATGATACTACACTGGTATATAGACACCATGATACTACACTGGTATATAGACACTGGTATATAGACACCATGATACTACACTGGTATATAGACACTATTATATAGACACTGGTATATAGACACCATGATACTACACTGGTATATAGACACCATGATACTACACTGGTATATAGACACCATGATACTACACTGGTATATAGACACTGGTATATAGACACCATGATACTACACTGGTATACAGACACCATGATACTACACTGGTATATAGACACCATGATATTACATTGGTATATAGACACTGGTATATAGACACCATGATACTACACTGGTATATAGACACCATGATACTACACTGGTATATAGACACCATGATACTACACTGGTATATAGACACTGGTATATAGACACTGGTATATAGACACCATGATACTACACTGGTATATAGACACCATGATACTACACTGGTATATAGACACCATGATACTACACTGGTATATAGACACTGGTATATAGACACCATGATACTACACTGGTATATAGACACTGGTATATAGACACTGGTATATAGACACCATGATACTACACTGGTAAATAGACACTGGTATATAGACACCATGATACTACACTGGTATATAGACACTGGTATATAGACACTGGTATATAGACACCATGATACTACACTGGTATATAGACACTGGTATATAGACACCATGATACTACACTGGTATATAGACACTGGTATATAGACACCATGATACTACACTGGTATATAGACACTGGTATATAGACACCATGATACTACACTGGTATATAGACACTGGTATATAGACACCATGATACTACACTGGTATATAGACACTGGTATATAGACACTGGTATATAGACACCATGATACTACACAGGTATATAGACACCATGATACTACATGGGTATATAGACACCATGATACTACACTGGTATATAGACACTGGTATATAGACACCATGATACTACACTGGTATATAGACACTGGTATATAGACACCATGATACTGCACTGGTATATAGACACTGGTATATAGACACCATGATACTGCACTGGTATATAGACACTGGTATATAGACACCATGATACTACACTGGTATATAGACACTGGTATATAGACACCATGATACTACACTGGTATATAGACACCATGATACTACACTGGTATATAGACACCATGATACTACACTGGTATATAGACACTGGTATATAGACACTGGTATATAGACACTATGATACTACACTGGTATATAGACACCATGATACTACACTGGTATATAGACACTGGTATATAGACACTGGTATATAGACACTATGATACTACACTGGTATATAGACACCATGATACTACACTGGTATATAGACACTGGTATATAGACACTGGTATATAGACACTGGTATATAGACACCATGATACTACACTGGTATATAGACACCATGATACTACACTGGTATATAGACACCATGATACTACACTGGTATATAGACACTGGTATATAGACACTGGTATATAGACACCATGATACTACACTGGTATATAGACACCATGATACTACACTGGTATATAGACACTGGTATATAGACACCATGATACTACACTTGTATATAGACACTGGTATATAGACACCATGATACTACACTGGTATATAGACACTGGTATATAGACACCATGATACTACACTGGTATATAGACACCATGATACTACACTGGTATATAGACACTGGTATATAGACACCATGATACTACACTGGTATATAGACACTGGTATATAGACACTGGTATATAGACACCATGATACTACACTGGTATATAGACACTGGTATATAGACACCATGATACTACACTGGTATATAGACACTGGTATATAGACACCATGATACTACACTGGTATATAGACACTGGTATATAGACACTGGTATATAGACACCATGATACTACACAGGTATATAGACACCATGATACTACATGGGTATATAGACACCATGATACTACACTGGTATATAGACACTGGTATATAGACACCATGATACTACACTGGTTTATAGACACCATGATACTACATTGGTATATAGACACCATGATACTACACTGGTATATAGACACTGGTATATAGACACCATGATACTACACTGGTATATAGACACTGGTATATAGACACTGGTATATAGACACCATGATACTACACTGGTATATAGACACCATGATACTACACTGGTATATAGACACCATGATACTACACTGGTATATAGACACTGGTATATAGACACCATGATACTACACTGGTATATAGACACTATTATATAGACACCATGATACTACACTGGTATATAGACACTGGTATATAGACACCATGATACTATACTGGTATATAGACACCATGATACTACACTGGTATATAGACACTGGTATATAGACACCATGATACGACACTGGTATACAGACACCATGATACTACACTGGTATATAGACACTGGTATATAGACACTGGTATATAGACACCATGATACTACACTGGTATATAGACACCATGATACTACACTGGTATATAGACACCATGATACTACACTGGTATATAGACACCATGATACTACACTGGTATATAGACACCATTATACTACACTGGTATATAGACACTGGTATACATACACCATGATACTACACTGGTATATAGACACCATGATACTACACTGGTATATAGACACCATGATACTACACTGGTATATAGACACCATGATACTACACTGGTATATAGACACTGGTATATAGACACCATGATACTACACTGGTATATAGACACCATGATACTACACTGGTATATAGACACCATGATACTGTATTCGTATCTGCTTTGTCGTCATTGACAGAGAAAAGACAGTGGAATAGTACATCAACCCACTCACACAGACCCCTAGCTAGTGAACCTAATTTCTCTACTCACACAGACCCCTAGCTAGGGAACCTACTTTCTCTACTCACACAGACCCCTAGCTAGGGAACCTACTTTCTCTACTCACACTAGCTAGTGAACCTAATTTCTCTACTCACACAGACCCCTAGCTAGTGAACCTAATTTCTCTACTCACACAGACCCCTAGCTAGGGAACCTAATTTCTCTACTCACACAGACCCCTAGCTAGGGAACCTAATTTCTCTACTCACACAGACCCCTAGCTAGGGAACCTACTTTCTCTACTCACACAGACCCCTAGCTAGGGAACCTACTTTCTCTACTCACACAGACCCCTAGCTAGTGAACCTACTTTCTCTACTCACACAGACCCCTAGCTAGTGAACCTAATTTCTCTACTCACACAGACCCCTAGCTAGTGAACCTAATTTCTCTACTCACACAGACCCCTCGCTAGGGAACCTACTTTCTCTACTCACACAGACCCCTAGCTAGGGAACCTACTTTCCCCACTCACACAGACCCCTAGCTAGGGAACCTATTTTCTCTACTCACACAGACCCCTAGCTAGGGAACCTACTTTCTCTACTCACACAGACCCCTAGCTAGGGAACCTACTTTCTCTACTCACACAGACCCCTAGCTAGTGAACCTAATTTCTCTACTCACACAGACCCCTAGCTAGGGAACCTAATTTCTCTACTCACACAGACCCCTAGCTAGTGAACCTAATTTCTCTACTCACACAGACCCCTAGCTAGGGAACCTACTTTCTCTACTCACACAGACCCCTAGCTAGGGAACCTAATTTCTCTACTCACACAGACCCCTCGCTAGGGAACCTACTTTCTCTACTCACACAGACCCCTCGCTAGGGAACCTACTTTCTCTACTCACACAGACCCCTCGCTAGGGAACCTACTTTCTCTACTCACACAGACCCCTAGCTAGTGAACCTACTTTCTCTACTCACACAGACCCCTAGCTAGTGAACCTAATTTCTCTACTCACACAGACCCCTAGCTAGGGAACCTAATTTCTCTACTCACACAGACCCCTAGCTAGTGAACCTAATTTCTCTACTCACACAGACCCCTAGCTAGGGAACCTACTTTCTCTACTCACACAGACCCCTAGCTAGTGAACCTAATTTCTCTACTCACACAGAACCCTAGCTAGGGAACCTACTTTCCTCACTCACAGACGCCTCCCCAGTGAACCTACTTTCCCCACTCACAGACCCCTCTCTAGAGAACCTACTTTCCCCACTCACACAGACCCCTCTCTAGTGAACCTACTTTCCCCACTCACAGACCCTCTCTAGAGAACCTACTTTCCCCACTCACACAGACCCCTCTCTAGAGAACCTACTTTCCCCACTCACACAGACCCCTCTCTTGTGAACCTACTTTCCCCACTCACAGACCCCTCTCTAGAGAACCTACTTTCCCCACTCACAGACCCCTCTCTAGAGAACCTACTTTCCCCAATCTACTGTATATGATTGAGCTTGTCTCCATTGGAAACCAGCCTCCAAGCCAGCTGTCCTCACTCACTCTGCTCCGGGCTCGCAGATGCAATTTACACCCTGACTAGACCAGCCACGTTGTGCGTGCGCTAGCGTGTCAACAAGCGTCTGCTGTAGTCAGGCTCTAAAATAGAACGTGCTTCTACACGAGACACTCCACGCGCTGCAAAGTCCACTCCTTAAAACGAAATCAGGAAGTTACAAAACCCACGTGGATGCTTGAAAGACAACAAACAAACAAACAAACAAAGAGAGATTAATGAAAGATAAGTCCATTTAAAAAAACTAACCAGGTTTCCCTTTTAATCTGTGAATGAATCGTCGGAGTAGAGAAACACAAGATGTTGCATGACTCCGGGTAACATTTCTACAAAGACCCTGTCATGTAAAATAGCAACCTAATGTTCATCTCTCAGGACAAACTGCAACAGCTATCTAGCTTAATGTCCATGACTGTTTTCACGTGTGTTTCCACCTGCATCGTCTGTATTTCTGTCC
The DNA here is from genome assembly GCF_023373465.1 of Oncorhynchus keta. Classification (NCBI taxonomy): domain Eukaryota; kingdom Metazoa; phylum Chordata; class Actinopteri; order Salmoniformes; family Salmonidae; genus Oncorhynchus; species Oncorhynchus keta. The sequence continues at coordinate 5,385,067 of NC_068439.1, read as the reverse complement.
GTCTGTCATCCTATAGGATCCTGATAATATATAATAATATATATATATATATATATATATATATATATATATATGCCATTTAGCGGACGCTTTTATCCAAAGCGACATAAAAGCATTGTGTTAGTCGTATTGTGTTGTGTTAGTCGTGTTGTGTTAGTCGTGTTGTGTTAGTCGTGTTGTGTTAGTCGTGTTGTGTTAGTCGTGTTGTGTTAGTCGTATTGTGTTAGTCGTGTTGTGTTAGTCGTGTTGTGTTAGTCGTGTTGTGTTAGTCGTGTTGTGTTAGTCGTGTTGTGTTAGTCGTGTTGTGTCGTGTTGTGTCGTGTTGTGTTGTGTTAGTTGTGTTGTGTCGTGTTAGTCGTGTTGTGTTAGTCGTGTTGTGTTAGTCGTGTTGTGTCTTGTTAGTCGTGTTGTGTCGTGTTAGTCGTGTTGTGTTAGTCGTGTTGTGTTAGTCGTGTTGTGTCGTGTTAGTCGTGTTGTGTAAGTCGTGTCGTGTTAGTCGTGTTGTGTTGTGTTAGTCGTGTTGTGTTGTGTTAGTCGTGTTGTGTTGTGTTAGTCGTGTTGTGTTAGTCGTGTTGTGTTAGTCGTGTTGTGTTAGTCGTGTTGTGTTGTGTTAGTTGTGTTGTGTTAGTCGTGTTGTGTTAGTCGTGTTGTGTTAGTCGTGTCGTGTTAGTCGTGTTGTGTTTGTCGTGTTGTGTTAGTTGTGTTGTGTTAGTTGTGTTGTGTTAGTCGTGTTGTGTTAGTCGTGTCGTGTTAGTCGTGTTGTGTTGAGTTAGTCGTGTTGTGTTAGTCGTGTTGTGTTAGTCGTGTTTTGTCGTGTTAGTCGTGTTGTGTTAGTCGTGTTGTGTTAGTCGTGTTGTGTCGTGTTAGTCGTGTTGTGTTAGTCGTGTCGTGTTAGTCGTGTTGTGTTGTGTTAGTCGTGTTGTGTTAGTCGTGTTGTGTCGTGTTAGTTGTGTTAGTCGTGTTGTGTTAGTCGTGTTGTGTTAGTCGTGTTGTGTTAGTCGTGTTGTGTTAGTCGTGTTGTGTTGTGTTAGTTGTGTTGTGTTAGTCGTGTTGTGTTAGTCGTGTTGTGTTAGTCGTGTCGTGTTAGTCGTGTCGTGTTGTGTTAGTCGTGTTGTGTTAGTCGTGTTGTGTTAGTTGTGTTGTGTTGTGTTAGTCGTGTTGTGTTGTGTTAGTCGTGTTGTGTTAGTCGTGTTGTGTTAGTTGTGTTGTGTTGTGTTAGTTGTGTTGTGTTAGTTGTGTTGTGTTAGTCGTGTTGTGTTAGTCGTGTTGTGTTAGTCGTGTCGTGTTAGTCGTGTTGTGTTGTGTTAGTCGTGTTGTGTTAGTCGTGTTGTGTCGTGTTAGTTGTGTTAGTCGTGTTGTGTTAGTCGTGTTGTGTTAGTCGTGTTGTGTTAGTCGTGTTGTGTTGTGTTAGTTGTGTTGTGTTAGTCGTGTTGTGTTAGTCGTGTTGTGTTAGTCGTGTCGTGTTAGTCGTGTCGTGTTGTGTTAGTCGTGTTGTGTTAGTCGTGTTGTGTTAGTTGTGTTGTGTTAGTCGTGTTGTGTTGTGTTAGTCGTGTTGTGTTAGTCGTGTTGTGTTAGTTGTGTTGTGTTGTGTTAGTTGTGTTGTGTTAGTTGTGTTGTGTTAGTCGTGTTGTGTTAGTCGTGTTGTGTTAGTCGTGTCGTGTTAGTCGTGTTGTGTTGAGTTAGTCGTGTTGTGTTAGTCGTGTTGTGTTGAGTTAGTCATGTTGTGTTAGTCGTGTTGTGTTGAGTTAGTTGTGTTGTGTTAGTCGTGTTGTGTTGGTCGTGTTGTGTTGTGTTAGTTGTGTTGTGTTAGTCGTGTTGTGTTGGTCGTGTTGTGTTGGTCGTGTTGTGTTGTGTTAGTTGTGTTGTGTTATTCGTGTTGTGTTAGTCGTGTTGTGTTAGTCGTGTTGTGTTAGTTGTGTTGTGTTGTGTTAGTTGTGTTGTGTTAGTCGTGTTGTGTTAGTCGTGTTGTGTTAGTTGTGTTGTGTTAGTTGTGTTGTGTTAGTCATGTTGTGTTAGTCGTGTTGTGTTGTGTTAGTTGTGTTGTGTTGTGTTAGTCGTGTTGTGTTGTGTTAGTCGTGTTGTGTTAGTCGTGTTGTGTTAGTCGTGTTGTGTTGTGTTGTGTTAGTTGTGTTGTGTTGTGTTAGTTGTGTTAGTCGTGTTGGTGTTAGTCGTGTTGTGTTGTGTTAGTCGTGTTGTGTTGTGTTAGTCGTGTTGTGTTAGTTGTGTTGTGTTAGTCGTGTTGTGTTAGTCGTGTTGTGTTGGTCGTGTTGTGTTGTGTTAGTCGTGTTGTGTTAGTCGTGTTGTGTTGGTCGTGTTGTGTTAGTTGTGTTGTGTTGTGTTAGTCGTGTTGTGTTAGTCGTGTTGTGTTGTGTTAGTCGTGTTGTGTTAGTCGTGTTGTGTTGTGTTAGTCGTGTTGTGTTAGTCGTGTTGTGTTAGTCGTGTTGTGTTGTGTTAGTTGTGTTGTGTTAGTCGTGTTGTGTTGTGTTAGTCGTGTTGTGTTAGTCGTGTTGTGTTAGTCGTGTTGTGTTGTGTTAGTTGTGTTGTGTTAGTTGTGTTGTGTTAGTTGTGTTGTGTTAGTCGTGTTGTGTTGTGTTAGTCGTGTTGTGTTGTGTTAGTCGTGTTGTGTTAGTCGTGTTGTGTTGTGTTAGTCGTGTCGTGTTAGTCGTGTTGTGTTGTGTTAGTCGTGTTGTGTTAGTCGTGTTGTGTTGTGTTAGTTGTGTTGTGTTGGTCGTGTCATGTTGTGTTAGTCGTGTTGTGTTAGTCGTGTTGTGTTAGTCGTGTTGTGTTGTGTTAGTCGTGTTGTGTTGTGTTAGTCGTGTTGTGTTAGTCGTGTTGTGTTAGTTGTGTTGTGTTGTGTTAGTTGTGTTGTGTTAGTCGTGTTGTGTTAGTCGTGTTGTGTTAGTCGTGTCGTGTTAGTCGTGTTGTGTTGAGTTAGTCGTGTTGTGTTAGTCGTGTTGTGTTGAGTTAGTCGTGTTGTGTTAGTCGTGTTGTGTTGGGTTAGTTGTGTTGTGTTAGTCGTGTTGTGTTGGTCGTGTTGTGTTGTGTTAGTTGTGTTGTGTTAGTCGTGTTGTGTTGGTCGTGTTGTGTTGGTCGTGTTGTGTTGTGTTAGTTGTGTTGTGTTATTCGTGTTGTGTTAGTCGTGTTGTGTTAGTCGTGTTGTGTTAGTTGTGTTGTGTTGTGTTAGTTGTGTTGTGTTAGTCGTGTTGTGTTAGTCGTGTTGTGTTAGTTGTGTTGTGTTAGTTGTGTTGTGTTAGTCATGTTGTGTTAGTCGTGTTGTGTTGTGTTAGTTGTGTTGTGTTGTGTTAGTCGTGTTGTGTTGTGTTAGTCGTGTTGTGTTAGTCGTGTTGTGTTAGTCGTGTTGTGTTGTGTTGTGTTAGTTGTGTTGTGTTGGGTTAGTTGTGTTAGTCGTGTTGGTGTGAGTCGTGTTGTGTTGTGTTAGTCGTGTTGTGTTGTGTTAGTCGTGTTGTGTTAGTTGTGTTGTGTTAGTCGTGTTGTGTTAGTCGTGTTGTGTTGGTCGTGTTGTGTTGTGTTAGTCGTGTTGTGTTAGTCATGTTGTGTTGGTCGTGTTGTGTTAGTCGTGTTGTGTTGTGTTAGTCGTGTTGTGTTAGTCGTGTTGTGTTGTGTTAGTCGTGTTGTGTTAGTCGTGTTGTGTTGTGTTAGTCGTGTTGTGTTAGTCGTGTTGTGTTGTGTTGTGTTGTGTTAGTCGTGTTGTGTTAGTCGTGTTGTGTTTGTCGTGTTGTGTTGTGTTAGTTGTGTTGTGTTAGTCGTGTTGTGTTAGTCGTGTTGTGTTAGTCGTGTTGTGTTAGTCGTGTTGTGTTGTGTTAGTTGTGTTGTGTTAGTCGTGTTGTGTTGTGTTAGTCGTGTTGTGTTAGTCGTGTTGTGTTGTGTTAGTCGTGTTGTGTTGTGTTAGTCGTGTTGTGTTAGTCGTGTTGTGTTGTGTTAGTCGTGTCGTGTTAGTCGTGTTGTGTTGTGTTAGTCGTGTTGTGTTAGTCGTGTTGTGTTGTGTTAGTTGTGTTGTGTTGGTCGTGTTGTGTTGTGTTAGTCGTGTTGTGTTAGTCGTGTTGTGTTAGTCGTGTTGTGTTGTGTTAGTTGTGTTGTGTTGGTCGTGTTGTGTTGTGTTAGTCGTGTTGTGTTAGTCGTGTTGTGTTAGTCGTGTTGTGTTAGTCGTGTTGTGTCGTGTTGGTCGTGTTGTGTTGTGTTAGTCGTGTTGTGTTAGTCGTGTTGTGTTAGTCGTGTTGTGTTAGTCGTGTTGTGTCGTGTTGTGTTGTGTTAGTCGTGTTGTGTTAGTTGTGTTGTGTCGTGTTAGTCGTGTTGTGTTAGTCGTGTTGTGTTAGTCGTGTTGTGTCATGTTAGTCGTGTTGTGTCGTGTTAGTCGTGTTGTGTTAGTCGTGTTGTGTTAGTCGTGTTGTGTCGTGTTAGTCGTGTTGTGTAAGTCGTGTCGTGTTAGTCGTGTTGTGTTGTGTTAGTCGTGTTGTGTTGTGTTAGTCGTGTTGTGTCGTGTTAGTCGTGTTGTGTTAGTCGTGTTGTGTTAGTCGTGTTGTGTTAGTCGTGTTGTGTTGTGTTAGTTGTGTTGTGTTAGTCGTGTTGTGTTAGTCGTGTTGTGTTAGTCGTGTCGTGTTAGTCGTGTCGTGTTAGTCGTGTTGTGTTAGTCGTGTTGTGTTAGTTGTGTTGTGTTAGTTGTGTTGTGTTAGTCGTGTTGTGTTAGTCGTGTCGTGTTAGTCGTGTTGTGTTGAGTTAGTCGTGTTGTGTTAGTCGTGTTGTGTTAGTCGTGTTTTGTCGTGTTGTGTTAGTCGTGTTGTGTTAGTCGTGTTGTGTCGTGTTAGTCGTGTTGTGTTAGTCGTGTCGTGTTAGTCGTGTTGTGTTGTGTTAGACGTGTTGTGTTGTGTTAGTCGTGTTGTGTCGTGTTAGTTGTGTTAGTCGTGTTGTGTTAGTCGTGTTGTGTTAGTCGTGTTGTGTTAGTCGTGTTGTGTTGTGTTAGTTGTGTTGTGTTAGTCGTGTTGTGTTAGTCGTGTTGTGTTAGTCGTGTCGTGTTAGTCGTGTCGTGTTGTGTTAGTCGTGTTGTGTTAGTCGTGTTGTGTTAGTTGTGTTGTGTTGTGTTAGTCGTGTTGTGTTGTGTTAGTCGTGTTGTGTTAGTCGTGTTGTGTTAGTTGTGTTGTGTTGTGTTAGTTGTGTTGTGTTAGTTGTGTTGTGTTAGTCGTGTTGTGTTAGTCGTGTTGTGTTAGTCGTGTCGTGTTAGTCGTGTTGTGTTGAGTTAGTCGTGTTGTGTTAGTCGTGTTGTGTTGAGTTAGTCATGTTGTGTTAGTCGTGTTGTGTTGAGTTAGTTGTGTTGTGTTAGTCGTGTTGTGTTGGTCGTGTTGTGTTGTGTTAGTTGTGTTGTGTTAGTCGTGTTGTGTTGGTCGTGTTGTGTTGTGTTAGTTGTGTTGTGTTAGTCGTGTTGTGTTGGTCGTGTTGTGTTGGTCGTGTTGTGTTGTGTTAGTTGTGTTGTGTTATTCGTGTTGTGTTAGTCGTGTTGTGTTAGTCGTGTTGTGTTAGTTGTGTTGTGTTGTGTTAGTTGTGTTGTGTTAGTCGTGTTGTGTTAGTCGTGTTGTGTTAGTTGTGTTGTGTTAGTTGTGTTGTGTTAGTCATGTTGTGTTAGTCGTGTTGTGTTGTGTTAGTTGTGTTGTGTTGTGTTAGTCGTGTTGTGTTGTGTTAGTCGTGTTGTGTTAGTCGTGTTGTGTTAGTCGTGTTGTGTTGTGTTGTGTTAGTTGTGTTGTGTTGTGTTAGTTGTGTTAGTCGTGTTGGTGTTAGTCGTGTTGTGTTGTGTTAGTCGTGTTGTGTTGTGTTAGTCGTGTTGTGTTAGTTGTGTTGTGTTAGTCGTGTTGTGTTAGTCGTGTTGTGTTGGTCGTGTTGTGTTGTGTTAGTCGTGTTGTGTTAGTCGTGTTGTGTTGGTCGTGTTGTGTTAGTCGTGTTGTGTTGTGTTAGTCGTGTTGTGTTAGTCGTGTTGTGTTGTGTTAGTCGTGTTGTGTTAGTCGTGTTGTGTTGTGTTGTGTTGTGTTAGTCGTGTTGTGTTAGTCGTGTTGTGTTAGTCGTGTTGTGTTGTGTTAGTTGTGTTGTGTTAGTCGTGTTGTGTTGTGTTAGTCGTGTTGTGTTAGTCGTGTTGTGTTAGTCGTGTTGTGTTGTGTTAGTTGTGTTGTGTTGGTCGTGTTGTGTTGTGTTAGTTGTGTTGTGTTAGTCGTTTTGTGTTGTGTTAGTCGTGTTGTGTTGTGTTAGTCGTGTTGTGTTAGTCGTGTTGTGTTGTGTTAGTCGTGTTGTGTTAGTCGTGTTGTGTTGTGTTAGTCGTGTTGTGTTAGTCGTGTTGTGTTGTGTTAGTTGTGTTGTGTTGGTCGTGTCGTGTTGTGTTAGTCGTGTTGTGTTAGTCGTGTTGTGTTAGTTGTGTTGTGTTGTGTTAGTCGTGTTGTGTTGTGTTAGTCGTGTTGTGTTAGTCGTGTTGTGTTAGTTGTGTTGTGTTGTGTTAGTTGTGTTGTGTTAGTTGTGTTGTGTTAGTCGTGTTGTGTTAGTCGTGTTGTGTTAGTCGTGTCGTGTTAGTCGTGTTGTGTTGAGTTAGTCGTGTTGTGTTAGTCGTGTTGTGTTGAGTTAGTCGTGTTGTGTTAGTCGTGTTGTGTTGAGTTAGTTGTGTTGTGTTAGTCGTGTTGTGTTGGTCGTGTTGTGTTGTGTTAGTTGTGTTGTGTTAGTGTTGTGTTGGTCGTGTTGTGTTGGTCGTGTTGTGTTGTGTTAGTTGTGTTGTGTTATTCGTGTTGTGTTAGTCGTGTTGTGTTAGTCGTGTTGTGTTAGTTGTGTTGTGTTGTGTTAGTTGTGTTGTGTTAGTCGTGTTGTGTTAGTCGTGTTGTGTTAGTTGTGTTGTGTTAGTTGTGTTGTGTTAGTCATGTTGTGTTAGTCGTGTTGTGTTGTGTTAGTCGTGTTGTGTTGTGTTAGTCGTGTTGTGTTGTGTTAGTCGTGTTGTGTTAGTCGTGTTGTGTTAGTCGTGTTGTGTTGTGTTGTGTTAGTTGTGTTGTGTTGTGTTAGTTGTGTTAGTCGTGTTGGTGTTAGTCGTGTTGTGTTGTGTTAGTCGTGTTGTGTTGTGTTAGTCGTGTTGTGTTAGTTGTGTTGTGTTAGTCGTGTTGTGTTAGTCGTGTTGTGTTGGTCGTGTTGTGTTGGTCGTGTTGTGTTGTGTTGTGTTAGTCGTGTTGTGTTGGTCGTGTTGTGTTAGTCGTGTTGTGTTGTGTTAGTCGTGTTGTGTTAGTCGTGTTGTGTTGTGTTAGTCGTGTTGTGTTAGTCGTGTTGTGTTGTGTTGTGTTGTGTTAGTCGTGTTGTGTTAGTCGTGTTGTGTTAGTCGTGTTGTGTTGTGTTAGTTGTGTTGTGTTAGTCGTGTTGTGTTGTGTTAGTCGTGTTGTGTTAGTCGTGTTGTGTTAGTCGTGTTGTGTTGTGTTAGTTGTGTTGTGTTAGTCGTGTTGTGTTGTGTTAGTTGTGTTGTGTTAGTCGTGTTGTGTTGTGTTAGTCGTGTTGTGTTGTGTTAGTCGTGTTGTGTTAGTCGTGTTGTGTTGTGTTAGTCGTGTCGTGTTAGTCGTGTTGTGTTGTGTTAGTCGTGTTGTGTTGGTCGTGTTGTGTTGTGTTAGTCGTGTTGTGTTAGTCGTGTTGTGTTGTGTTAGTCGTGTTGTGTTAGTCGTGTTGTGTTGTGTTAGTCGTGTTGTGTTAGTCGTGTTGTGTTGTGTTAGTCGTGTTGTGTTAGTCGTGTTGTGTTGTGTTAGTCGTGTTGTGTTGTGTTAGTCGTGTTGTGTTAGTCGTGTTGTGTTGTGTTAGTCGTGTCCAGAACACTTAACTAGTTGCCTTGAACGCAGCCCCCTAGCAACACTTAACTAGTTGCCTTGAACGCAGCCTCCTAGCAACACTTAACTAGTTGCCTTGAATGCAGCCCCCTAGCAACACTGAACTAGTTGCCTTGAACGCAGCCCCCTAGCAACACGTAACTAGTTGCCTTGAACGCAGCCCCTAGCAACACTTAACTAGTTGCCTTGAACGCAGCCCCTAGCAACACTTAACTAGTTGCCTTGAACACAGTACCTAGCAACACTGAACTAGTTGCCTTGAACACAGCCCCTAGCAACACTTAACTAGTTGCCTTGAACGCAGCCTCCTAGCAACACTTAACTAGTTGCCTTGAATGCAGCCCCCTAGCAACACTTAACTAGTTGCCTTGAACGCAGCCCCCTAGCAACACTTAACTAGTTGCCTTGAACGCAGCCCCCTAGCAACACTTAACTAGTTGCCTTGAACGCAGCCCCCTAGCAACACTTAACTAGTTGCCTTGAACGCAGCCCCCTAGCAACACTTAACTAGTTGCCTTGAACGCAGCCCCCTAGCAACACTTAACTAGTTGCCTTTAACCCAGCCCCTAGCAACACTTAACTAGTTGCCTTGAACACAGTACCCTAGCAACACTTAACTAGTTGCCTTGAACGCAGCCCCCTAGCAACACTTAACTAGTTGCCTTGAACGCAGCCCCCTAGCAACACTTAACTAGTTGCCTTGAACGCAGCCCCCTAGCAACACTTAACTAGTTGCCTTGAACGCAGCCCCCTAGCAACACTTAACTAGTTGCCTTGAACGCAGCCCCCTAGCAACACTTAACTAGTTGCCTTGAACGCAGCCCCCTAGCAACACTTAACTAGTTGCCTTGAACGCAGCCTCCTAGCAACACTTAACTAGTTGCCTTGAAAGCAGCTCCTCAAATGAGCTCCAGCTACTACTAGCCAATAATTAACTCCACATGTTCTCACTCTTCTCAATCACCACTACCACCCTATTTAAACAAAATAGTCACTCCTCCTCTCTGTTTTGTATCGCATCTCCTTCGTCACCTTTCTCTACCTTCACCACAGCAACCAAACTACCAGGACCTGACGTCTACCTGATAACCTTCACCACAGCAACCAAACTACCAGGACCTGACGTCTACCTGATAACCTTCACCACAGCAACCAAACTACCAGGACCTGACGTCTACCTGATAACCTTCACCACAGCAACCAAACTACCAGGACCTGACGTCTACCTGATAACCTTCACCACAGCAACCAAACTACCAGGACCTGACGTCTACCTGATAACCTTCACCACAGCAACCAAACTACCAGGACCTGACGTCTACCTGATAACCTTCACCACAGCAACCAAACTACCAGGACCTGACGTCTACCTGATAACCTTCACCACAGCAACCAAACTACCAGGACATGACGTCTACCTGATAACCTTCACCACAGCAACCAAACTACCAGGACCTGACGTCTACCTGATAACCTTCACCACAGCAACCAAACTACCAGGACCTGACGTCTACCTGATAACCTTCACCACAGCAACCAAACTACCACGACCTGACGTCTACCTGATAACCTTCACCACAGCAACCAAACTACCAGGACCTGACGTCTACCTGATAACCTTCACCACAGCAACCAAACTACCAGGACCTGACGTCTACCTGATAACCTTCACCACAGCAACCAAACTACCAGGACCTGACGTCTACCTGATAACCTTCACCACAGCAACCAAACTACCAGGACCTGACGTCTACCTGATAACCTTCACCACAGCAACCAAACTACCAGGACCTGACGTCTACCTGATAACCTTCACCACAGCAACTTTCCCAAACTGTTCTTGGGACCACAAGTGGTCCACGTGATGGTAGTTTGCCCCTAGCACTACACAGCTGAGTCAAATGATCAAAGCTTGATGATGAGTTGATTACTTGAATCAGCTGTGTAGTGTTAGGGGCGAAATAACTAAACGTGAACCATTGGGGTCCCGAGGACTGAGTTTGGGTGTCACGTTCTGACCTCAGTTATTTTATGATGTCTTTGTTATGGTATGGTCAGGGCGTGAGTTGGGTGGGTTGTCTGTGTTCGTTTTTCTATGTTTTGGGATTTCTGTTTTTGGCCTGGTATGATTCTCAATCAGAGGCAGCTGTTTATCGTTGTCCCTGATTGAGAACCATATTTAGGTAGCCTGGTTTCACTGTTGAGTTGTGATGTGATTATTTTCCGTGTTAGTGTTTGTTACCACACGGGACCGTTTAGTTTGTTTCTCTTTGTTGTTTTGTATTTCTGTAGTGTTCAGTTTGTCTTATTATTAAAATAAATACTTACCACGCTGAAAATTGGTCCGACCTTCTCTTACTCCTCATCAGAGGAAGAGGACGAACGTTACATTGGGAAACCCTCCGGATGCTTCATCTGCAGCCCTTGGCTTCATCCGGTCTCAATTCTCCACTGAATCCTCATTCTAACCTCCAGTCCATTCTCAATTCTCCACTGAATCCTCATTCTAAACCTCCAGTCCATTCTCAATTCTCCACTGAATCCTCATTCTAACCTCCAGTCCATTCTCAATTCTCCACTGAATCCTCATTCTAAACCTCCAGTCCATTCTCAATTCTCCACTGAATCCTCATTCTAAACCTCCAGTCCATTCTCAATTCTCCACTGAATCCTCATTCTAACCTCCAGTCCATTCTCAATTCTCCACTGAATCCTCATTCTAAACCTCCAGTCCATTCTCAATTCTCCACTGAATCCTCATTCTAAACCTCCAGTCCATTCTCAATTCTCCACTGAATCCTCATTCTAAACCTCCAGTCCATTCTCAATTCTCCACTGAATCCTCATTCTAAACCTCCAGTCCATTCTCAATTCTCCACTGAATCCTCATTCTAAACCTCCAGTCCATTCTCAATTCTCCACTGAATCCTCATTCTAACCTCCAGTCCATTCTCAATTCTCCACTGAATCCTCATTCTAACCTCCAGTCCATTCTCAATTCTCCACTGAATCCTCATTCTAAACCTCCAGTCCATTCTCAATTCTCCACTGAATCCTCATTCTAAACCTCCAGTCCATTCTCAATTCTCCACTGAATCCTCATTCTAACCTCCAGTCCATTCTCAATTCTCCACTGAATCCTCATTCTAACCTCCAGTCCATTCTCAATTCTCCACTGAATCCTCATTCTAACCTCCAGTCCATTCTCAATTCTCCACTGAATCCTCATTCTAAACCTCCAGTCCATTCTCAATTCTCCACTGAATCCTCATTCTAACCTCCAGTCCATTCTCAATTCTCCACTGAATCCTCATTCTAAACCTCCAGTCCATTCTCAATTCTCCACTGAATCCTCATTCTAAACCTCCAGTCCATTCTCAATTCTCCACTGAATCCTCATTCTAACCTCCAGTCCATTCTCAATTCTCCACTGAATCCTCATTCTAAACCTCCAGTCCATTCTCAATTCTCCACTGAATCCTCATTCTAAACCTCTAGTCCATTCTCAATTCTCCACTGAATCCTCATTCTAACCTCCAGTCCTCATTAAAGTCCGGTATATCACATCATTGTTCCCTTTTTGTTTGCAAAGCTCTTCTACACAAGCTTCCAACTGATTAGTATTTGTTTGTGCTAACGAATAAAAGATCCTCTTACAGGATGTATAACTCTGAGGTCCCTCTGGTCTTGACCAATTAAATACTCCTTTTGTTTTAGTGTTGGAATTGTTGGAATAACCTAAAAAAAAATCCTTGATTTCCCCAGGCAGTTTAGGACTCTGGTGTTGAATTAATTCATTGAGGATTGCACTTATTTCGAATGTAGTAGTTTATTTGATTGTAGTAGTTTGTCATAATTGTGGTGTTGAGGCCTTGTGGTTATTTTTCTACCCTGAATAAATGCAAGTTCATTCCATTTCCTCAAAAAAATATAACTCATGTAATGTCTGGTCCTTAAACTTGTAAATGAAAAAGGTGTAGATTCACGCACAGAGCGCGGCAGGGGTTTATTTATCCTTCTCAGAAGGCAGGAATCGTGGTCACAGGCATGCAATGGTCATACACAGGCAGGTGAATCAAAACTAGGACTGAAGGCTATAACTGTCTCTTACAAACAAGCTAGAAAAAGGCTTAGTAGAGTCAAAACAAACAATACCTCACAAAGACACAAACAGATTGAACTGAACTAAATAAGGAGCTGATGAGACCAGGTGAGTTACTAACACAGGTGGAATCAATGAAAGACTGGGCTACGTTCCAGAACACACAGGAACAGGGCTATGTTCCAGAACACAAAGAAACAGGGCTATGTTCCAGAACACAAAGAAACAGGGCTACGTTCCAGAACACAAAGAAACAGGGCTACGTTCCAGAACACAAAGAAACAGGGCTACGTTCCAGAACACAAAGAAACAGGGCTACGTTCCAGAACACAAAGAAACAGGGCTACGTTCCAGAACACAAAGAAACAGGGCTACGTTCCAGAACACAAAGAAACAGGGCTACGTTCCAGAACACAAAGAAACAGGGCTACGTCCCAGAACACACAGAAACAGGGCTACGTCCCAGAACACACAGAAACAGGGCTACGTCCCAGAACACACAGAAACAGGGCTACGTCCCAGAACACACAGAAACAGGGCTACGTTCCAGAACACAAAGAAACAGGGCTACGTTCCAGAACACAAAGAAACAGGGCTAAGTTCCAGAATACAAAGAAACAGGGTTACGTTCCAGAACACAAGGAAACAGGGCTACGTCCCAGAACACACAGAAACAGGGCTACGTTCCAGAACACATAGAAACAGGGCTACGTTCCAGAACACACAGAAACAGGGCTACGTCCCAGAACACAAAGAAACAGGGCTACGTTCCAGAACACAAAGAAACAGGGCTACGTCCCAGAACACAAAGAAACAGGGCTACGTTCCAGAACACAAAGAAACAGGGCTACGTTCCAGAACACAAAGAAACAGGGCTACGTTCCAGAACACAAAGAAACAGGGCTACGTTCCAGAACACAAAGAAACAGGGCTACGTCCCAGAACACACAGAAACAGGGCTACGTCCCAGAACACAAAGAAACAGGGCTACGTCCCAGAACACACAGAAACAGGGCTACGTTCCAGAACACAAAGAAACAGGGCTACGTTCCAGAACACAAAGAAACAGGGCTACGTTCCAGAACACACAGAAACAGGGCTACGTTCCAGAACACAAAGAAACAGGGCTACGTTCCAGAACACAAAGAAACAGGGCTACGTTCCAGAACACAAAGAAACAGGGCTACGTTCCAGAACACAAAGAAACAGGGCTACGTTCCAGAACACAAAGAAACAGGGCTACGTTCCAGAACACAAAGAAACAGGGCTACGTCCCAGAACACAAAGAAACAGGGCTACGTTCCAGAACACAAAGAAACAGGGCTACGTCCCAGAACACAAAGAAACAGGGCTACGTTCCAGAACACAAAGAAACAGGGCTACGTTCCAGAACACAAAGAAACAGGGCTACGTTCCAGAACACACAGAAACAGGGCTACGTTCCAGAACACAAAGAAACAGGGCTACGTTCCAGAACACAAAGAAACAGGGCTACGTTCCAGAACACAAAGAAACAGGGCTACGTTCCAGAACACAAGGAAACAGGGCTACGTTCCAGAACACAAAGAAACAGGGCTACGTCCCAGAACACAAGGAAACAGGGCTATGTCCCAGAACACACAGAAACAGGGCTACGTCCCAGAACACAAAGAAACAGGGCTACGTTCCAGAACACAAAGAAACAGGGCTACGTTCCAGAACACAAAGAAACAGGGCTACGTCCCAGAACACAAAGAAACAGGGCTACGTTCCAGAACACATAGAAACAGGGCTACGTTCCAGAACACAAAGAAACAGGGCTACGTTCCAGAACACACAGAAACAGGGCTACGTTCCAGAACACACAGAAACAGGGCTACGTTCCAGAACACAAAGAAACAGGGCTACGTTCCAGAACACAAAGAAACAGGGCTACGTTCCAGAACACACAGAAACAGGGCTACGTTCCAGAACACAAAGAAACAGGGCTACATTCCAGAACACACAGAAACAGGGCTACGTTCCAGAACACAAAGAAACAGGGCTACGTTCCAGAACACACAGAAACAGGGCTACGTTCCAGAACACAAAGAAACAGGGCTACATTCCAGAACACACAGAAACAGGGCTACGTTCCAGAACACAAAGAAACAGGGCTACATTCCAGAACACAAAGAAACAGGGCTACGTTCCAGAACACAAAGAAACAGGGCTACGTTCCAGAACACAAAGAAACAGGGCTACGTTCCAGAACACACAGAAACAGGGCTACGTTCCAGAACACAAAGAAACAGGGCTACGTTCCAGAACACAAAGAAACAGGGCTACGTTCCAGAACACAAAGAAACAGGGCTACGTTCCAGAACACAAAGAAACAGGGCTACATTCCAGAACACAAAGAAACAGGGCTACATTCCAGAACACACAGAAACAGAACACAAGGTTGACTAAGAAAGTAAATACAGAACCTTATAGTGTATAACAAGTAAATATATATGGATAATATGCCACAAATACATGTAGAGTCATGTGAAATGATAGGGTCCCAAATGGCACCCTATTCCTTATCTTGTGCCATTTTGACCAGAGCACATAGTGCGCTATGTAGGGAATAGTGTGAGATTTGGGACTCCAACAGTGAGACAAGGAAGCATATAAATTAAACTAGTAAGTGAAATGTTATTTCTGCATGAAAAAGCCTAGCTGCGAAACATCAACCATTAAAATGGAAGGGTTTGAACAGAATTTATGTTGCTGTGGTGTGCTGGTGATTTAGAGGCATTTTCACACGAATGAGAGGATAATAGCACGCACACGCTAACACACACACACACACACACACACACACACACACACACACACACCCCATTTAAACATCGATTCAAATGTGTTTTACGCACGGCCACTGCGCCCCGGCTCCATATGCTTCCCCCATCCCAGAGCGGAGCAGGGGAATCAATCAATCAATCAAAAATCAATGGACCAAATCGAGAACACGTTTCAGCCAATCAAACACCATAATCCTGGTGACGGCTCGTCGTTAGACGTTTGATCCAACTGACCCTTCTCCAATTAACTTGTGGCGAGAACATAATTGCTTAGTCAACACAAACTGGAGAACGTTGTCTTAATTGTTTTTTTTAAGTAAGGTTTAGTATAGACCAGGCCTATCATAAAACAACAGGCATTCAGCCGTGGTGGATAACTGATAGAGACATGTTTCCCATGTAAAAAAAAAAAGCCATTTGAATTGAACTAAGAGAGAGAGCGATAACTGCCATACAAGCTGCCTGCCGACCTGCAGTACAACGGTTACAGCTCACGGTCTAATTATAACGTGTGTATTTGATCTTGTAGCTGTTTACAAAGTATTGGTGATCGCGCTCTACCCAGGGAGGAGACGGAGAACCCACCTGGGTGGTCTTTCTGGCGGAATCGTCACATCTGTGGCCCTCCCGCACTTCGCCTCGGATACACTCGAACCCATGTGATTAATTAGCGCTCCCGCCACTGTTTTCGGTTTAAACGTGAAAACCCGTGCGGCTCTTCCGGACATACACTCGCGTTCATGTGTCATGGAACATTTACGCACCAACGTAACCGCATTCATTTCAATACTTACTGACCGAGGAACCGTTTCCCTCAGAACGGGATGAGCGTTTGGTTTCGATTGTCCTCCTTATCTTTCTCTTGTCGAGTTAATTTGGTGTGTCTCGTCTTGTGGCCAAGAAAGACCCCCTTCCTTCCCGCTGCGCAGCTATTCTTGGCCGCAACTTGTCCATCCGCTGTCAAGTTGACCCATGTCTATTGACACCAGCCGGTCGCCTGCTTCAAAGAGACCGAGAGCAAACTGCAGAGCAGGACTTGCCCTGAACACGGTTAAATAGCAAAGAAATACATCGACCTAGACCCACTGTCTGTAACGCGACCCTTTCTAAACGAAGACCTTGCGTTTCTTAAGACAGGGACAACATGTGGAAGTCAGAATACAGCGGTTCGTTCACGCGAAGGAACATCTGTAGCCTTTTATGTGAAAGCACCTGCTCTCATTTCTCTCTCTGCTCGTTTAAAAAAAAAAGAACAACAGTCTTACCTTGTGGTTGAGACGTGTGGGTTCGGCGGGGATTTAGACTCGTTTTCTTCGTTTTGATTAAACACCAGTATTCCTCGGGTTGATTCTCCGCGTCGCTAAGGATGAGAAGAGAGATATCCAGCGAAGAAGCAGGTCCGTTATTTCCTCCGCTGCTCGCTGTTTGAGCCTCCTCTCTCTCTCTCTCTCTCTCTCTCTCTCTCTCTCTCTCTCTCTCTCTCTTCCCAACCGAAAGGGCACGCAGGGTTCCCTCCGTGTGCAGCTGGCGCGGGATTGGTTCACCGGAGTCCTAGCGGACCCTAAATTAGAGGAGGGGCCAAGTCAAGTATAAGAGAATATTCATATTATGCAGCTGGATTTAATGATGTTATGTTTCGTCACTGTCCTGTATTACTAGAATAGGACCGAGCCTTTCACAGACTTGTGATGCTTGTCTGTAACACTGTTGGGACAATAACAGGGGAATATTAGGCAGCATTCTGGATTTTATATTAGTCAATGTCCATACTTTATGTTCTTTACTATACTGTTGGGTCTCTGTTGTACTGTACCCATAGTCTACTGTTGTACTGTACCCATAGTCTACTGTTATACTGTACCCATAGTCTACTGTTGTACTGTACCCATAGTCTAATGTTATACTGTACCCATAGTCTACTGTTGTACTGTACCCATAGTCTACTGTTATACTGTACCCATAGTCTACTGTTGTACTGTACCCATAGTCTACTGTTGTACTGTACCCATAGTCTACTGTTGTACTGTACCCATAGTCTACTGTTGTACTGTACCCATAGTCTACTGTTATACTGTACCCATAGTCTACTGTTATACTGTACCCATAGTCTACTGTTATACTGTACCCATAGTCTACTGTTATACTGTACCCATAGTCTACTGTTGTACTGTACCCATAGTCTACTGTTATACTGTACCCATATTCTACTGTTATACTGTACCCATAGTCTACTGTTATACTGTACCCATAGTCTACTGTTATACTGTACCCATAGTCTACTGTTGTACTGTACCCATAGTCTACTGTTATACTGTACCCATAGTCTACTGTTATACTGTACCCATAGTCTACTGTTGTACTGTACCCATAGTCTACTGTTGTACTGTACCCATAGTCTACTGTTATACTGTACCCATAGTCTACTGTTGTACTGTACCCATAGTCTACTGTTGTACTGTACCCATAGTCTACTGTTATACTGTACCCATAGTCTACTGTTATACTGTACCCATAGTCTACTGTTATACTGTACCCATAGTCTACTGTTATACTGTACCCATAGTCTACTGTTGTACTGTACCCATAGTCTACTGTTGTACTGTACCCATAGTCTACTGTTATACTGTACCCATAGTCTACTGTTGTACTGTACCCATAGTCTACTGTTATACTGTACCCATAGTCTACTGTTGTACTGTACCCATAGTCTACTGTTATACTGTACCCATAGTCTACTGTTATACTGTACCCATAGTCTACTAGTTTGGCTCCCTGTCGGACTGTTATAGGGGTTGGCTCCCTGTCGGACTGCATTGGGTTGGCTCCCTGGCGGACTGTATAGGGGTTGGCTCCCTGTCGGACTGTATAGGGGTTGGCTCACTGTCGGACTGTATAGGGGTTGGCTCACTGTCGGACTGTATAGGGGTTGGCTCCCTGTCGGACTGTATAGGGGTTGGCTCCCTGTCGGACTGTATAGGGGATGGCTCCCTGTCGGACTGTATAGGGGATGGCTCCCTGTCGGACTGCATTGGGTTGGCTCACTGTCGGACTGCATAGGGGTTGGCTCCCTGTCGGACTGTATAGGGGATGGCTCCCTGTCGGACTGCATTGGGTTGGCTCCCTGTCGGACTGTATAGGGGTTGGCTCCCTGTCGGACTGTATAGGGGTTGGCTCACTGTCGGACTGTATAGGGGTTGGCTCACTGTCGGACTGTATAGGGGTTGGCTCCCTGTCGGACTGTATAGGGGTTGGCTCCCTGTCGGACTGTATAGGGGTTGGCTCCCTGTCGGACTGTATAGGGGTTGGCTCCCTGTCGGACTGTATAGGGGTTGGCTCCCTGTCGGACTGTATAGGGGTTGGCTCACTGTCGGACTGTATAGGGGTTGGCTCCCTGTCAGACTGTATAGGGGTTGGCTCCCTGTCGGACTGTATAGGGGTTGGCTCCCTGTCGGAATGTATAGGGGTTGGCTCCCTGTCGGACTGTATAGGGCTTGGCTCACTGTCGGACTGTATAGGGGTTGGCTCCCTGTCGGACTGTATAGGGGTTGGCTCCCTGGGTTGGCTCACTGGGTTTGCCTTTCACTGATTGCCCTGCATTTCTGTAACGTGGTTGGCACTAAAATATTTGATATGATTATAAGACATTTTAAAGGCATCATAGCTGCTCATGACAAGTCTCACAACACATTATAATTGGATCGTGAATGAAACCAGCAGGCTTCGAGTAAAGTGTTATAAAGTATTATTTTCTATGATTCTATCAAGTTTAATTTAGTTTTATTCTGTTATGATCTGCCGTCTCCAACCCAGTGCCTCCTTGACAGCTTTTGAGAAGTGTTTGTTTAGGTGAATGTTATCCGGTTGTCAATCAGTCACACATTCTGTCCTCGTCAGAACACTTATTAACTGACGTGTCCACTATGATTGGCTAGTAATACAGCGAGACCAATCAGGAGAAGGCATCGTAGAAGATAATAGGATTCTATTTGAGGATGTGGATTAGGAATATGGAGAGAGGGCTAGTGCCGACGATCCTCATCAACACGCTGAGTGGAAATCAATGTTTGTCTCTGTCTCCTCTCTACTGTCTCCTCTCTACTGTCTCCTCTCTCTGTCTCCTCTCTACTGTCTCCTCTCTACTGTCTCCTCTCTACTGTCTCCTCTCTCTGTCTCCTCTCTACTGTCTCCTCTCTACTGTCTCCTCTCTACTGTCTCCTCTCTACTGCCTCCTCTCTGTCTCTGTCTCGTTAGTCTGTCTCCTCTCTACTGTCTCCTCTCTGTCTCTGTCTCGTTAGTCTGTCTCCTCTCTGTCTCCTCTCTGTCTCCTCTCTACTGTCTGCTCTCTCTCTGACTCCTCTCTCTCTGTCTCCTCTCTACTGTCTCCTCTCTACTGTCTCCTCTCTCTCTGTCTCCTCTCTCTCTCTGTCTCCTCTCTACTGTCTCATCTCTCTGAATCAATTCAATTCGAGGTGCTTTATTGGCCTGGGAAAAATATTTTAACATTGCTAAAGCAAGTGGACTAGATAATGAACAAAAGTTAAATAAAACATGAACAGTAAACATGACACTCACAGAAGTTCCAAAAGAATAAAGACATTTCAAATGTCATATTATGTCTATATGCAGTGTTGGAACGATGTGCAAATGGTTAAAGTACAAAAGGGTTTAAGAATAAACCATAAATATGGGTTGTATTTACAATGGTGTTTGTTCTTCACTGGTTTCACAAATCTTGCTGCTGTGATGTCACACTGTGGTATTTCGCCCAGTAGATATGGGAGTTTATCAAAATCAAGTTTGTTTTCTAATTCTTTGTGGGTCTGTGTAATGAGGGAAATATGTCTCTCTAATATGGTCTAATATGGTCATACATTTGGCAGGAGGTTAGGAAGTGCAGCTCAGTTTCCACCTAATTTTGTGGGCAGTGAGCACATAGCCTGTCTTCTCTTGAGAGCCAGGTCTGCCTACGGCGGCCTTTCTCAATAGCAAGGCTATGCTCACTGAGTCTGTACAAAGTCAAAGCTTTCCTTAAGTGTGGGTCAGTCACAGTGGTCAGGTATTCTGCCGCTGTGTACTCTCTGTTTAGGGCCAAATAGCATTCTAGTTTGCTCTGTTTTTTTGTTAATTCTTTCCAATGTATCAAGTAATTTTCTTTTTGTTTTCTCATGATTTGGTTGGGTCTCATTGTGTTGATGTCCTGGGGCTCTCTGGGTTCTTTTTGTGAACAGAGCCCCAGGAGCAGCTTAGGGGACTCTTCTCCAGGTTAGGTTAGTGATGGCTTTGTTATGGAAGGTTTGGGAATCACTTCATTTTAGGTGGTTGTAGAATTTAACGATTATTTTCTGGATATTGACAATTAGCGGGAATTGGCCTAATTCTGCTCTGCATGCATTATTTGGTGTTTTACGTTGTACACAGAGGATATTTTTGCAGAATTCTACATGCAGAGTCTCAATTTGGTGTTTGTCCCATTTTGTGAAGTCTTGGTTGGTGAGCGGACCCCAGACCTCACAACCATAAAGGGCAATGGGCTCTATGACTGATTCAAGTATTTATTGCTAGATTCTAATTCCTCTAGTTCCTGTATCTTGCTCTGTATCTCTCTCTCTCTGTGTCTCCTTTCTCTGTGTCTCCTTCTTCTGTCTCCTTTCTCTGTGTCTCTCTGTGTCTCCTTCCTCTGTCTCCTTTCTCTGTGTCTCCCTGTGTCTCCTTCCTCTGTCTCTCTCTCTGTGTCTCTCTGTGTCTCCTTCCTCTGTCTCTCTCTCTGTCTCCTTTCTCTGTGTATCTCTGTCTCCTTTCTCTGTGTCTCCTTTCTCTCTGTCTCTCTCTGTCTTTCTCTCTCAATATTGTGTTCAGCCCACATAACAGACCCAATATCCTAAACCATGAGGTGTAATATAACAGACCCAGTATCCTAAACCATGAGGTGTGATATAACAGACCCAGTATTCTAAACCATGAGGTGTAATATAACAGACCCAGTATCCTAAACCATGAGGTGTAATATAACAGACCCAGTATCCTAAACCATGAGGTGTGATATAACAGACCCAGTATCCTAAACCATGAGGTGTAATATAACAGACCCAGTATCCTAAACCATGAGGTGTAATATAACAGACACAGTATCCTAAACCATGAGGTGTAATATAACAGACCCAGTATCCTAAACCAGGAGGTGTGATATAACAGACCCAGTATCCTAAACCATGAGGTGTAATATAACAGACCCAGTATCCTAAACCATGAGGTGTAATATAACAGACCCAGTATCCTAAACCATGAGGTGTAATATAACAGACCCAGTATCCTAAACCATGAGGTGTAATATAACAGACCCAGTATCCTAAACCATGAGGTGTAATATAACAGACCCAGTATCCTAAACCATGAGGTGTAATATAACAGACCCAGTATCCTAAACCAGGAGGTGTGATATAACAGACCCAGTATCCTAAACCATGAGGTGTAATATAACAGACCCAGTATCCTAAACCATGAGGTGGAATATAACAGACCCAGTATTCTAAACCATGAGGTGTAATATAACAGACCCAGTATCCTAAACCATGAGGTGTAATATAACATACCCAGTATCCTAAACCATGAGGTGTAATATAACAGACCCAGTATCCTAAACCATGAGGTGTGATATAACAGACCCAGTATTCTAAACCATGAGGTGTAATATAACAGACCCAGTATCCTAAACCATGAGGTGTAATATAACAGACCCAGTATCCTAAACCATGAGGTGTGATATAACATACCCAGTATCCTAAACCATGAGGTGTAATATAACAGACCCAGTATCCTAAACCATGAGGTGTAATATAACAGACCCAGTATCCTAAACCATGAGGTGTAATATAACAGACCCAGTATCCTAAACCAGGAGGTGTGATATAACAGACCCAGTATCCTAAACCATGAGGTGTAATATAACAGACCCAGTATCCTAAACCATGAGGTGTAATATAACAGACCCAGTATTCTAAACCATGAGGTGTAATATAACAGACCCAGTATCCTAAACCATGAGGTGTAATATAACAGACCCAGTATTCTAAACCATGAGGTGTAATATAACAGACCCAGTATCCTAAACCATGAGGTGTAATATAACAGACCCAGTATCCTAAACCATGAGGTGTAATATAACAGACCCAGTATTCTAAACCATGAGGTGTAATATAACAGACCCAGTATCCTAAACCATGAGGTGTAATATAACAGACCCAGTATCCTAAACCAGGAGGTGTGATATAACAGACACAGTATTCTAAACCAGGAGGTGTAATATAACAGACCCAGTATTCTAAACCATGAGGTGTAATATAACAGACCCAGTATCCTAAACCATGAGGTGTAATATAACAGACCCAGTATCCTAAACCATGAGGTGTAATATAACAGACCCAGTATCCTAAACCATGAGGTGTAATATAACAGACCCAGTATCCTAAACCAGGAGGTGTGATATAACAGACCCAGTATCCTAAACCATGAGGTGTAATATAACAGACCCAGTATCCTAAACCATGAGGTGTAATATAACAGACCCAGTATCCTAAACCAGGAGGTGTGATCTAACAGACCCAGTATCCTAAACCATGAGGTGTAATATAACAGACCCAGTATCCTAAACCATGAGGTGTAATATAACAGACCCAGTATCCTAAACCATGAGGTGTGATATAACAGACCCAGTATCCTAAACCATGAGGTGTGATATAACAGACCCAGTATTCTAAACGATGAGGTGTGATCTAACAGACCCAGTATCCTAAACCAGGAGGTGTGATATTACAGACCCGGTATTCTAAACGATGAGGTGTGATATAACAGACCCAGTATTCTAAACGATGAGGTGTGATCTAACAGACCCAGTATCCTAAACCAGGAGGTGTGATATAACAGACCCAGTATCCTAAACCATGAGGTGTAATATAACAGACCCAGTATCCTAAACCATGAGGTGTAATATAACAGACCCAGTATCCTAAACCAGGAGGTGTGATCTAACAGACCCAGTATCCTAAACCATGAGGTGTAATATAACAGACCCAGTATCCTAAACCAGGAGGTGTGATATAACAGACCCAGTATCCTAAACCATGAGGTGTAATATAACAGACCCAGTATCCTAAACCATGAGGTGTAATATAACAGACCCAGTATCCTAAACCAGGAGGTGTGATCTAACAGACCCAGTATTCTAAACCATGAGGTGTAATATAACAGACCCAGTATTCTAAACCATGAGGTGTAATATAACAGACCCAGTATCCTAAACCATGAGGTGTAATATAACAGACCCAGTATCCTAAACCATGAGGTGTAATATAACAGACCCAGTATCCTAAACCATGAGGTGTAATATAACAGACCCAGTATCCTAAACCATGAGGTGTAATATAACAGACCCAGTATCCTAAACCAGGAGGTGTAATATAACAGACCCAGTATTCTAAACCATGAGGTGTAATATAACAGACCCAGTATCCTAAACCATGAGGTGTAATATAACAGACCCAGTATTCTAAACCATGAGGTGTAATATAACAGACCCAGTATCCTAAACCAGGAGGTGTGATATAACAGACCCAGTATTCTAAACCATGAGGTGTAATATAACAGACCCAGTATCCTAAACCATGAGGTGTAATATAACAGACCCAGTATCCTAAACCAGGAGGTGTGATCTAACAGACCCAGTATCCTAAACCAGGAGGTGTGATATAACAGACCCAGTATCCTAAACCAGGAGGTGTGATATAACAGACCCAGTATCCTAAACCATGAGGTGTGATATAACAGACCCAGTATCCTAAACCAGGAGGTGTGATATAACAGACCCAGTATCCTAAACCAGGAGGTGTAATATAACAGACCCAGTATTCTAAACCATGAGGTGTAATATAACAGACCCAGTATCCCAAACCATGAGGTGTAATATAACAGACCCAGTATCCTAAACCAGGAGGTGTGATATAACAGACCCAGTATTCTAAACCATGAGGTGTGATATAACAGACCCAGTATTCTAAACCAGGAGGTGTGATATAACAGACCCAGTATTCTAAACCATGAGGTGTGATATAACAGACCCAGTATTCTAAACCAGGAGGTGTGATATAACAGACCCAGTATCCTAAACCATGAGGTGTGATATAACAGACCCAGTATCCTAAACCATGAGGTGTGATATAACAGACCCAGTATCCTAAACCATGAGGTGTAATATAACAGACCCAGTATTCTAAACCATGAGGTGTAATATAACAGACCCAGTATTCTAAACCATGAGGTGTAATATAACAGACCCAGTATCCCAAACCAGGAGGTGTGATATAACAGACCCAGTATTCTAAACCAGGAGGTGTAATATAACAGACCCAGTATTCTAAACCATGAGGTGTAATATAACAGACCCAGTATTCTAAACCAGGAGGTGTGATATAACAGACCCAGTATCCTAAACCATGAGGTGTAATATAACAGACCCAGTATCCTAAACCAGGAGGTGTGATCTAACAGACCCAGTATCCTAAACCATGAGGTGTAATATAACAGACCCAGTATCCTAAACCATGAGGTGTGATATAACAGACCCGGTATTCTAAACCATGAGATGTGCAACTGGCAACAGATATGAAAGATAGTTTTTTTTTTTTGTTGTCTGTTAAAATCTGAAACATGCCATCCCTGTCCTGGATGGATGATCCCAGCCAAAGTGTCTGATTTGCCTGGGGGATTGTGTAATAGCTAGCTTCGCTGTGCTGCTCTGTTGTGTTCCTGGTTTCAAGGAAATACTAACTTTATCTGCCCCGAGCACTGCCCTGCTTCTGCCCAATTAGACCACGCTCCATGAAATGCAGGTGTAACAAGCATCTCTCCTCTTTCATGCCCATCTATACCCTCTACTCTTCTATAACCTCTATACCCATCTACAGTATATACCCATCTATATCCTCTATACCCTCTATACCCATCTATACCCTCTATACCCTATATACCCCTCTATACCCATCTATATCCTCTATACCCATCTATATCCTCAATACCCTCTATATCCTCTATACCCATCTATACCCTATATACCCTCTCACCTCTCCATACCTCTCTATACCCATCTATACCCTCTATACCCTATATACCCTCTACACCTCTCTATACCTCTCTATATCCTCTATACTCTCTATACCCATCTATACCCTCTATACCCATCTATACCTCTCTATATCCTCTATACTCTCTATACCCATCTATACCCTCTATACCCATCTATATCTCTCTATACCCTCTATACCCATCTATACCCTATATACCCATCTATATCCTCTATACCCTCTATACCCATCTATACCCTCTATACCCTATATACCCCTCTATACCCTATATACCCTCTCACCTCTCCATACCTCTCTATACCCATCTATACCCTCTATACCCTATATACCCTCTACACCTCTCTATACCTCTCTATATCCTCTATACTCTCTATACCCATCTATACCCTCTATACCCATCTATACCTCTCTATATCCTCTATACTCTCTATACCCATCTATACCCTCTATACCCATCTATACCTCTCTATATCCTCTATACTCTCTATACCCATCTATACCCTCTATACCCATCTATATCTCTCTATACCCTCTATACCCATCTATACCCTATATACCCATCTATATCTCTCTATACCCTCTATACCCATCTATACCCATCTATACCCTCTATACCCATCTATACCTCTCTATACCCTCTATACTCTCTATACCCATCTATACCTCTCTATACCCTCTATACCCATCTATACCCATCTATACCCTCTATACCCATCTATACCTCTCTATACCCTCTATACTCTCTATACCCATCTATACCTCTCTATACCCTCTATACCCATCTATACCTCTCTATACCCTCTATACCCATCTATACCTCTCTATACCCATCTATACCTCTCTATACCCTCTATACTCTCTATACCCATCTATACCTCTCTATACCCTCTATACCCATCTATACCCTCTATACCCATCTATACCTCTCTATATCCTTCTATATTCTCTATACCCATCTATATTCTCTATACCCATCTATATACCTCTCTATATCCTCTATACCCTTCTATATTCTCTATATCCTCTATACTCTCTATATCCTCTATACCCTTCTATATTCTCTATACCGATCTATACCTCTCTATACCCTTCTATATTCTCTATACCCATCTATATACCTCTCTATACCATCTATACCCTTCTATATTCTCTATACCCATCTATACCCTCTATACCATCTATATCTCTCTATATCCTCTATACCCATCTATATCTCTCTATATCCTCTCTACTCTCTATACCCATCTATATTCTCTATACCCATCTATATTTCCTCTATAACACTCTATATATCAAATCAAATTTATTTATATAGCTCTTCTTACATCAGCTGATATCATCATATCCAAGATGGCGTAGCAGTCAGACATCGTTGTCTTGTCTCGTCCCATGCGTATATATATTTTTCTTCGCATTCTTTGAAATATTTTTCCTAAACCTCAAATTCAAAATACTCTCCTGCAACCCGGCACACCCAAAGTGGTGTGGATCTGTTTTCTTCCCCTAAAGTATTTATATTTACCTCCGAACTGGAATCCCTCAACTGAAGCTAGCTAGCTAACTAGCTACCAGCTATCAGTCAGCTAACCACTGCTAGCGGTCATCAGCTAACCTTTAGTTCAGAAAGCTCTCGCCAGTTCGTACAAAGCGTTTCAAACCAAAGCCTACCGGACCTATTTTCCTCTCCATATCCCCGAATTCCTACCACATGCTCTGAACCTTTTTCATTTGGATCATCACAACTAGGTAACCACAACCCGGGTTGACTACTCCTGGCTAACGTTTCCGTCCCGGAGCTAGCACCAACTAGCCTGGGGCAAGCCCATGCTAGACCCATCTCCCGGCTCAATCCTGGGCTACAATATCCGGACCCCTTCTACAGCCGGTACGGGGCACGGAACACTGCCGATCCTCTACGACTGGAATACCGACATAATCTGCCCGAGGATTCCAACAGGCCCCTCAGGCGCGAAGTCCGCTTAAGGCCCATTCTACTAACCTGCTAGGCCTGCTAGCTACTTGCTACCTAGAGCTACTTGGAAACCTACTAATTCCACGACTGTTCTATCGACGTCACCGCACGAAGAGGCAAAAACAGACTTACAGACTCCATTGCGATGTCCCCCGTAGGCTAACTGGCTAGCCCAGGTCTGCTAACTGCTAGCTTGCATGCCCCGGTCTGCTAACTGCTAGCTTGCCTGCCCCGGTCTGCTAACTGCTAGTCCCTACTAACTGCTTGCTTGCTAACCCCGTCTGCTAACTGCTAGCTTGTTTAGCGACGGCCTACTAACTGTTAGCGTGTTAGCATCGGCCTGCTAACTGTCTGAATCGCTGTGTCCCCAGCCAGCCCAACCACTCACTAGACCCATATGTTCACTTGGCTACACAAGCCTCTCTCTAATATCAATATACCTCGTCCATTACTGTCCTGGTTAGTGATTACTGTCTTATTTAACTGTAGAGCCTCTAGCCCTGCTCAATATGCCTTAACCAACCATGTTGTTCCACCTCCTACATATGCGATGACATCACCTGGTTCAAACGTCTCTAGAGACTTTATCTCTTTCATCATTACTCAATGCCTAGGTTTACCTCCAATGTACTCACATCCTACCTTACCTTTGTCTGTACACTATGCCTTGAATCTATGCTATTGTGCCCAGAAACCTGCTCTTTTACCTCTCTGTTTTCCGAACATGCTAGACGGCCAGTTGTTTAGCATTTAGCCGTACCCTTATCCTACTCCTCCTCTGTTCCTCTGGTGATGTAGAGGTTAATCCAGGTCCTGCAGTGCCTAGTTCCACTCCTATTCCCCAGGCGCTCTCTTTTGTTGACTTCTGTAACCGTAAAAGCCTTGGTATGTTAACATTAGAACCTATTCCCTAAGTTTGTTTTACTCACTGCTTTAGCACACTGCCAACCCGGATGTCTTAGCCATGTCTGAATCCTGGCTTAGAAAAACCACCAAAAACACTGAAATGTCCATCCCTAACTATAACGTTTTCCGCCAAGATAGAACTGCCAAAGGGGGCGGTGTTGCAATCTACTGCAAAGATAGATAGTAATACAGAACTCTGCAGAATAAGTCTGTACCCAAACAATTTGAGCTTCTACTTCTAAAAATTCACCTTTCCAGAAACAAGTCTCTCACTGTTGCCGCTTGCTATAGACGTGAATTGATTGCCCCCCATCTATCTTCTGAGCTCATGCTACTAGGTGACCTAAACTGGGACATACTTAACACCCCGGCCAACCTACCCCGGACACTCTAGACCCAAACTGCTACAGACCTACGTATATCTATCCTACCCTGTCTTTCTAAGGTCTTCGAAAGCCAAGTTCACAAACAGATTACCGATCATTTCGAATGCCACCGTACCTTCTCCGCTATGCAATCTGGTTTCAGAGCGGGTCCTGGGTGCACCTCAGCCACGCTCAAGGGTCTAAACAACATCATATCCGCCATCGAAAAGAGACATTACTGTGCAGCCGTATTCATCGACCTGGCCAAGGCTTTCGACTCTGTCAATCACCACATTCTTATAGGCAGACTCGACAGCCTTGGATTCTGAAATGATTGCCTCGCCTGGTTCACCAACTATTTCACAGACAGAGTTCAGTGTGTCAAATCGGAGGGCCTGTTTTCCAGACCTCGGGCAGTCTCTATGGGGGTGCCACAGGGTTCAATCCACGGGCCGACTCTCTTTTCTGTATACATCAATGATGTCACTCTTGCTGCTGGTGATTCTCTGATCCACCTCTACGCAGACGACACCATTCTGTATACTTCTGTCCCTTCGTTGGACACTGTGTTAACAACCCTCCAAGCAAGCTTCAATGCCATACAACTCTTCTTCCGTGGCCTCCAACTGTTCTTAAAAGCAAGTCAAACTAAATGCATGCTATTCAACCGATCACTGCCCGCACCTGCTCGCCCGTCCAGCATCACTACTCTGGATGGCTCTGACTTAGAATATGTGGACAACTACAAATACCTAGGTGTCTGGTTAGAATGTAAACTCTCCTTCCAGACTCACATCAAACATCTCCAATCCAAAATTAAATCTAAAATTGGCTTCCTACTTCGCAACAAAGCAACCTTCACTCATGCTGCCAAACATACCCTCGTAAAACTGACCATCCTTCCGATCCTCGACTTCGGTGATGTCATTTGTAAAATAGCCTCCAACCCTCTACTCTTCAAACTGGATGCAGTCTATCACAGTGCCATCCATTTTGTCACCAAAGCCCCATACACTACCCACCATTGCGACCTGTACGCTCCCGTTGGTTGGCCCTCGCTTCGTACTCGTCGCCAAACCCACTGGCTACAGGTTATCTTCAAGTCTCTGCTAGGTAAAGCCCGCCTTATCTCAGCTCACTGGTCACCATAGCAGCACCCGCTCCAACAGGTATATCTCACTGGTCACCCCCGTTTGTAGATAATTGGCCCTCTTTCTGGGACTCACCCACAAACAGGACCAAGCCTGGCCTATTGAGGAGTGGCAGACTCCATCCTAGCTGGAGGGGTGCTCTCATCTTATCTACCAACATAGACAGGGCTCTAACTCTCTTAGCTCCACAATGAAATAGGGTGCAGGCCAGGCAGCAGGCTGTTAGCCAGCCTGCCAGCATAGTGGAGTCTGCCACTACCACAGTCAGTGTAGTCAGCTCAGCTATCCACATTGACACCGTGTCTGTGCCTCAACCTGGGTTGGGCAAAACTAAACATGGCGGTGTCTGCCTTAGCAATCTCACTAGAATAAAGACCTCCTCCATTCCTGTCATTATTGAAAGAGATCGTGATACCTCACATCTCAAAATAGAGCTACTTAATGTTAGATCCCTCACTTCAAAGGCAGCTATAGTCAATGAACTAATCACTGATCATAACCTTGATATGATTGGCCTGACTGAAACATGGCTTAAGCCTGATGAATTTACTGTGTTAAATGAGGCCTCACCTCCTTGTTACGCTATTGACCACATCCCTCGAGGTAACTAACTAACATTTATGAAAGCATATTTCAATTTATTAAAAAAGAAAACACATTATCGGCTAATTTCAATTTACAAAAAAAAAGACGTTTTCGTCTTTTGAGCTTCCAGTCATGAAATCTATGCAGCCGACTCAATCACTTTTTACAGCTACTGTTTACAGGCCTCCTGGGCCATATACAGTGTTTCTCACTGAGTTCCCTGAATTCCTATCGGACCTTGTAGTCATAGCAGATAATATTCTAATCTTTGGTGACTTTAATATTCACATGGAAAAGTCCACAGACCCACTCCAAAAGGCTTTCGGAGCCATCATCGACTCAGTGAGATTTGTCCAACATGTCTCCGGACCCACTCACTGCCACAGTCATACTCTGGACCTAGTTTTGTCCCCTGGAATAAATGTTGTGGATCTTAATGTTTTTCCTCATAATCCTGGACTATCGGACATTTTATTACGTTTGCAATCTGAACAAATAATCTGCTCAGACCCCAACCAAGGGGTCAAAAGTCGTGCTATACATTTTTGAACAACCCAAAGATTCCTACATGCCCTTGCTGACTGCGTTACTTGAGTGGGTTGAGTCACTGATGTGATATTCCTGTCTGGGTTGACGCCCCCCCCTTGGGTTGTGCCGTGGCGGAGATCTTCGTGGGCTATACTCGGCCTTGTCTCAGGATGGTAAGTTGGTGGTTGAAGATATCCCTCTCGTGATGTGGGGGCTGTGCTTTGTCAAAGTGGGTGGGGTT
This sequence comes from Oncorhynchus keta, assembly GCF_023373465.1. NCBI lineage: Eukaryota > Metazoa > Chordata > Actinopteri > Salmoniformes > Salmonidae > Oncorhynchus > Oncorhynchus keta. The sequence goes on along the minus strand of NC_068439.1, from coordinate 5,354,436 downwards.
ATGTCCTGCCTGTTTGGCCCTGTACGGGGGTATGGTCGGACGGGGCCACAGTGTCTCCCTACCCCTCCTGTCTCAGCCTCCAGTATTGGTGTCCTGTGTGAATGTAAGTTCTCTCTCTCTCTCTCTCTCTCTCTCTCTCTCTATCTCTCTCTCTCTCTCTCAGACCTGCTGTTTTCAACTCTCTAGAGACAGCAGGAGCAGTAGAGATACTCTGAATGATTGGCTGTGAAAAGCCAACTGACATTTACTCCTGGGGTGCAGACCTGTTGCACCCTCTACAACCACTGTGCTTATTATTATTTGACCCAGGTGGTCATCTATGAACATTTGAACATCTTGGCCATGTTCTGTTATAATCTCCACCCGGCACAGCCAGAAGAGGACTGGCCACCCCTCATAGCCTGGTTCCTCTCTAGGTTTCTTCCTAGGTTCTGGCCTTTCTAGGGAGTTTTTCCTAGCCAACGTGCTTCTACACCTGTATTGCTTGCGGTTTGTGGTTCTAGGCTGGGTTTCTGTACAGCACTTTGAGATATCAGCTGATATAAGAAGGGCTTTATGAATAAATTTGATTGATTGAAATCATTTTGATTGATAGCGGGGTATAAAGGGTATAGAGGATACGAAGGTGTATAGAGGGGTATTTTTATTTTTATTTCACCTTTATTTAACCAGGTAGACTAGGTGAGAACAAGTTCTCATTTACAACTGCGACCTGGCCAAGATAAAGCAAAGCAGTGCGACACAAACAACAACACAGAGTTACACTTGGAATAAAACAAACATACAGTCAATAACACAATAGAAGAAAACGTCTATACACAGTGTGTGTAAATGAGGGAGGATAAGGGAGGTAAGGCAATAAATAGGCCATGGTGGCGAATTAATTACGATATAGCCATTAAACGCTGGAATGGTAAATTTGCAGAAGATGACTGTGCAAGTAGAGATACTGGGGTGCAAAGGAGCAAGATAAATAAATAAATGCAGTATGGGGATGAGGTAGTTGGATGGGCTATTTACAGATGGGCTATGTACAGGTGCAGTGATCTGTGAGCTGCTCTGACAGCTGGTGCTTAAAGCTAGTGAGGGAGATATGAGTCTCCAGCTTCAGTGATTTTTACAGTTTGTTACAGTCATTGGCAGCAGATAACTGGAAGGAAAGGCGGCCAAATGAGGAGTTGGCTTTTGGGATGACCAGTGAAATAGACCTGCTGGAGCGCGTGCTACAGGTGGGTGCTGCTATTGTGACCAGTGAGCTGAGATAAGGCAGAGCTTTACCTAGCAGAGACTTGTAGATGACCTGGAGCCAGTGGATTTGGCGACGAGTATGAAGTGAGGGCCAGCCAACAAGAGCATGCAGGTCGCAGTGGTGGGTAGTATATGGGGCTTTGGTGATTAAAAAGGAATGGCACTGTGATAGACTGCATCCAATTTGTTGAGTAGAGTGTTGGAGGCTATTTTGTAAACTACATCGCCGAAGTTGAGGATCGATAGGATGGTCAGTTTTGCGAGGGTATGTTTGGCAGCATGAGTGAAGGATGCTTTGTTGCGAAATAGGAAGCCGATTCTAGATTTAATTTTTGGATTGGAGATACTTAATGTGAGTTTGGAAGGAGAGTTTACAGTCTAACCAGACACCTAGGTATTTGCAGTTGTCCACTTATCAAGAGGTATAGCAGGTATGGAGAGGTATAGAGGGGGAAAAAGGGGTATAGAGGGGCATTTAGGGGTACAGCAGTTAATAGAGTGGCAGGTAGCCTAGTGGTTAGAGCATTGGGCCAGTAACCAAAATGTTGCTAGATAGAATCTCCAAGCTGACAAGGTAAAAATCTGTCATTCTGCACCTGAACAATGCAGTTAACCCACTGTTCCTAGGCCATCATTGTAAATAAGAATTTGTTCTTAACTGACCAGCCTAGTTAAATATAGGTAAAATAACGTACACATTTTAATAAATAGAGGGGTATAAAGGGGTATGGAGGGTATAGAGGGGAATAAAGGGGTATGGCAGGGATAGAGGGGTATGGAGGGGATAGAGGGGTATGGAGAGGATAGAGTGGTATGGAGGGGATAGAGGGGTATGGAGGGGATAGAGGGAGCTTCGTAAACTAAGGTAAACTGGAGTAAGAGAGAAGCTCTGCTATGTGGGGCATGGGGGGATAGGGTCCCTCTGCTTCCAAGGGGTTTGCAGTGGGCTTGTGAAGGGCTTAAAATGTCGGGGGTGTATCTGGGCTCGGCGAGGTGGGTCAGGGAGAACTGGGAGGAGCTGTCACAGGCAGTGGTGTCAAGACTGGCCAGGTGGAGGTGGAGGTGGCCCAAGTGTCATAGAGAGGGAGGGTGCTGAAAATCAACAACCTGGTGGCATCTTCCCTGTGGCATAAACTGGCTGTCCTCAACATCCCCACCAGTCTGTTCGCCGACCTGCAACGCAAGCTGGTGGACTTTTTCTGGTCGGGCCATCACTGGCTGAGGGCGGCAGTGTTGTACATGACCGTCCACGAAGGAGGACAGGGCCTAGTGGAACTGGAGAGCAGGGTGGCTGCATTCAGACTAAAGGCAGAACAGAGACTGCTGTACCATACGGATGTCAGCTGGAGGGAGCCAGCATGCACACTGCTGAGGAGATCTGGTGGATTAGGGTTGGACCGGCAGCTGTTCCTCATGAAGCTGGAGAAGCTGAGTACAGCAGGTCTCTCAGAGTTTTACTCTGCGGTGCTGAGGGCGTGGCAGCTGCTAAGGCCCACACGAGAACGAGATGTGGAGCCTGGGCTGTGGGTGTGGGAGGAGCCTATCTTCCACAACCCAGCCATCCTTTTGAGATCGTTTCAATTGGCCACCTTGTAGAGGCGACTGATGGCAGCAGGCTCACTAAGGCTGGGTGACCTGCGTCTGTTGGGAGAGGAGGAGTGGAAAACTGGAGGACTTGTTCGATTTTAACACTCTGAGCCTGGGGGAGTTTGGGGATGTGGGAGGTAAAGCCCTCTACAACCTCTGCGTTAAGGTTAGGAAGGCACATCAGTGGCAGGGGGTATGTGGGGCGGAGAGTACGGTGGGTTTTAGGTGGAGGGGGCTCTACAAGCCCCCAGTACCAAAGAGGTCAGGGGACCTCCAGTGGAGGGGGTATGTGGGGCGGAGAGTATGCTGGGTTTTAGGTGGAGGGGGCTCTACAAACCAAAGAGATCAGGGGACCTCCAGTGGAGGGTTGTACATGGAGCCACTAACAGCTGGTTGGCACAGATTGAACCGGGAATTGGAAAGGGGATATGAGAGAAACTGTGATTCATGTGTTTTCTGTGTGCACCAGGTTAATGCCATTAATGTCTCTGTTGGAATGTCTGTGTGACAGGTTGGGGGTGGTTTTTACTGTTGGGATGTTTATAATGGGGTACAGGTATTCAAATAATGAGAAGGCCAGATGTTTTTTGTTGAATTTTCTGTTTGCTCAGACATCTCTCTCTCTGCTCTGCATCTCTCTCTCTGCTCTATCTCTCTCTGGTTCATGTATGCAGTACATTATATATTTCATCTCTCTCTCTGCTCTGCATCTCTCTCTCTGCTCTGCATCTCTCTCTCTGCTCTATCTCTCTGGTCCATGTATGCAGTACATTATATATTTTGGTGTTTTATTTTAAGGGGGGGTGAGGTTTTAATGAAATGAGAATGTTTCATTGAAGAAGGACAAAGTAAAAAAAAAAGCATCTCTCTCTGCTCTGTATCTCTCTCTGCTCTGTATCTCTCTCTGCTCTGTATCTCTCTCTGCTCTGTATCTCTCTCTGCTCTGTATCTCTCTCTGCTCTGTATCTCTCTCTCTGCTCTGTATCTCGCTCTCTGCTCTGTATCTCTCTCTGCTCTGCATCTCTCTGCTCTGCATCTCTCTCTGCTCTGTATGTCTCTCTCTGCTCTGTATCTCTCTGCTCTGTATCTCTGCTCTGCATCTCTCTGCTCTGCACTGTATCTCTCTGCTCTGCATCTCTCTGCTCTGTATCTCTCTCTGCTCTGCATCTCTCTCTGCATCTCTCTCTGCTCTGCATCTCTCTCTGCTCTGTATCTCTCTCTGCTCTGTATCTCTCTCTGCTCTGCATCTCTCTCTGCTCTGTATCTCTCTCTGCTCTGTATCTCTCTCTGCTCTGCATCTCTCTCTGCTCTGCATCTCTCTCTGCTCTGTATCTCTCTGCTCTGTATCTCTCTCTGCTCTGCATCTCTCTCTGCATCTCTCTGCTCTGCATCTCTCTCTGCTCTGTATCTCTCTCTGCTCTGTATCTCTCTCTCTGCTCTGTATCTCTCTCTGCTCTGTATCTCTCTCTGCTCTGTATCTCTCTCTGCTCTGTATCTCTCTCTGCTCTGTATCTCTCTCTCTCTGCTCTGTATCTCTCTCTGCTCTGTATCTCTCTCTCTGCTCTGTATCTCTCTCTGCTCTGTATCTCTCTCTGCTCTGTATGTCTCTCTCTGCTCTGTATCTCTCTCTGCTCTGTATCTCTCTCTCTGCTCTGTATCTCTCTCTGCTCTGTATCTCTCTCTGCTCTGTATCTCTCTCTGCTCTGTATCTCTCTCTGCTCTGTATGTCTCTCTCTGCTCTGTATCTCTCTCTGCTCTGTATCTCTCTCTCTGCTCTGTATCTCTCTCTGCTCTGTATCTCTCTGCTCTGCATCTCTCTCTGCTCTGTATCTCTCTCTGCTCTGTATCTCTCTCTCTGCTCTGTATCTCTCTCTGCTCTGTATCTCTCTCTCTGCTCTGTATCTCTCTCTGCTCTGTATCTCTCTCTGCTCTGTATCTCTCTCTGCTCTGTATCTCTCTCTCTGCTCTGTATCTCTCTCTGCTCTGTATCTCTCTCTGCTCTGTATCTCTCTCTCTGCTCTGTATCTCTCTCTCTGCTCTGTATCTCTCTCTGCTCTGTATCTCTCTCTGCTCTGTATCTCTCTCTGCTCTGTATCTCTCTGCTCTGTATCTCTCTCTCTGCTCTGTATCTCTCTCTGCTCTGTATCTCTCTCTGCTCTGTATCTCTGTCTGCTCTGTATCTCTCTCTGCTCTGTATGTCTCTCTCTGCTCTGTATCTCTCTCTGCTCTGTATCTCTCTGCTCTGTATCTCTCTCTGCTCTGTATCTCTCTGCTCTGTATCTCTCTCTGCTCCGTATCTCTCTCTCTGCACTGTATCTCTCTCTCTGCACTGTATCTCTGCTCTGTATGTCTCTCTCTGCTCTGTATCTCTCTCTGCTCTGTATCTCTCTCTGCTCTGTATCTCTCTCTGCTCTGTATCTCTCTCTGCTCTGTATCTCTCTCTGCTCTGTATCTCTCTCTCTGCACTGTATCTCTCTCTCTGCACTGTATCTCTCTCTGCTCTGTATGTCTCTCTCTGCTCTGTATCTCTCTCTGCTCTGTATCTCTCTCTCTGCTCTGTATCTCTCTCTGCTCTGTATCTCTCTCTGCTCTGCATCTCTCTCTGCTCTGTATCTCTCTCTGCTCTGCATCTCTCTCTGCTCTGTATGTCTCTCTCTGCTCTGTATCTCTCTCTGCTCCGTATCTCTCTCTCTGCACTGTATCTCTCTCTCTGCACTGTATCTCTCTCTCTGCTCTGTATCTCTCTCTGCTCTGTATCTCTCTGCTCTGTATGTCTCTCTCTGCTCTGTATCTCTCTCTCTGCTCTGTATCTCTCTCTCTGCTCTGTATCTCTCTCTGCTCTGTATCTCTCTCTGCTCTGTATGTCTCTCTCTGCTCTGTATCTCTCTCTGCTCTGTATCTCTCTCTCTGCTCTGTATCTCTCTCTCTCTGCTCTGTATCTCTCTCTGCTCTGTATCTCTCTCTGCTCTGTATCTCTCTCTGCTCTGTATCTCTCTCTGCTCCGTATCTCTCTCTCTGCACTGTATCTCTCTCTCTGCACTGTATCTCTCTCTGCTCTGTATGTCTCTCTCTGCTCTGTATCTCTCTCTGCTCTGTATCTCTCTCTCTGCTCTGTATCTCTCTCTGCTCTGTATCTCTCTCTGCTCTGCATCTCTCTCTCTGCACTGTATCTCTCTCTCTCTGCACTGTATCTCTCTCTGCTCTGTATCTCTCTCTCTGCTCTGTATCTCTCTCTGCTCTGTATCTCTCTCTCTGCTCTGTATCTCTCTCTGCTCTGTATCTCTCTGCTCTGTATCTCTCTCTGCTCTGTATCTCTCTCTGCTCTGCATCTCTCTCTGCTCTGTATGTCTCTCTCTGCTCTGTATCTCTCTCTGCTCCGTATCTCTCTCTCTGCTCTGTATCTCTCTCTCTCTGCTCTGTATCTCTCTCTGCTCTGTATCTCTCTCTGCTCTGCATCTCTCTCTGCTCTGTATCTCTCTCTGCTCTGTATCTCTCTCTGCTCCGTATCTCTCTCTCTGCACTGTATCTCTCTCTCTCTGCACTGTATCTCGCTCTCTCTGCACTGTATCTCTCTCTCTCTGCTCTGTATCTCTCTGCTCTGTTTCTCTGCTCTTTGTCTCTCTCACTCTCTAATACACACACACACACACACACACGCACACGCACACGCACACACAAACCACATACACAGCATGCCCTCTGAGTGTTCTCACAGGTGCTAACGATGGTGTACCGCAACATCACTTTCACACACACACACCGAAGGCAGTGTCACTTCCGCAGGCTCAAGGCAATGCAACGCATGTTCATTTCTCAGATTTGATTTTGTGTGAATTCATTCAGCGCCACTTCGATATCAAAGCCTGTGTACCAAATGGCACCCTATTCCCTATGGGCCCTGGTTTAAAGTAGTGCACTATGTAGGGAATATGGTCCCATTTGGGATGTACACTAAGACTTAAAGCTGTTCAGACGTCAGTAACAGGATCAAATTAGATGTCTCATTCTTGCTCTGTAAGGCGTTTCTGTTATATTTTTTGAAAAATGTCTGAGCTGCTCTGAATGTGGGTAATTTGGTGCAACTACACACAGTTGGATTGTGCTGGACTGGTTGTTCCCTCCAGTCTAATCATTTTAGCTCCAATGGTCGAATGCCTTTGAGGATCCTACAATCACACTGGGGTTATAAAAGTTGCCACTATTCGCCGATCTAAGATAAGAATACCCACAATACTCTCTTTAAATAATAGGAAGATTAAATAATATTGTTAGTTAGGTGCAACTTCAATCCGGCACTACCACATCACCCTGAGGTTTCAGCACCATGGACAGTACTACCTCATCACCCTGAGATTTCAGCACCATGGACAGTACTACCCCATCACCCTGGGGGTTCAGCACAATGGACAGTACCACCTCATCGCTGAGATTTCAGCACCATGGACAGTACCACCTCATCGCCCTGATGTTTCAGCACCATGGACAGTACTACCTCATCGCCCTGATGTTTCAGCACCATGGACAGTACTACCTCATCGCCCTGATGTTTCAGCACCATGGACAGTACTACCTCATCGCCCTGATGTTTCAGCACCATGGACGGTACTACCTCATCGCCCTGATGTTTCAGCACCATGGACAGTACTACCTCATCGCCCTGATGTTTCAGCACCATGGACAGTACCACCTCATCGCTGAGATTTCAGCACCATGGACAGTACTACCTCATCGCCCTGATGTTTCAGCACCATGGACAGTACTACCTCATCGCCCTGATGTTTCAGCACCATGGACAGTACTACCTCATCGCCCTGATGTTTCAGCACCATGGACAGTACTACCTCATCGCTGAGGTTTCAGCACCATGGACAGTACTACCTCATCGCCCTGATGTTTCAGCACCATGGACAGCCCTAAAACTCATCTCTGGACCTCAATGCTCGTTCAACTGATTTAGATTTGGCACACAAGGTTGGGTGCAATTAAAGTTTTTTTTTCTCCCTTGGTACTATTTGTACAAGTATGTGGTACATTTTCACAACTCTTAGTACAAAAATCCAAACTGGTCAACTTTTTACGCAGCCAGTATTTCATTCAAAATTTGTAATTCATTCGGTTTATAAAACATCTCTGATCACACAACTGTTAATTTCAAAATATAACTTTGTGAAATGTAATGAGAAAATTGTTTTAAAATCACAAACACAACCTAATGATATTTTAAATTGAGTTATTTTTAACTATTCAAAAGCAAACAATGTAGGATACACATTTAAAATCTCCCTTAAAGAGCTGATAGTAAAAAACTACAGGAGATTACACTGTAAATTACTATAGATTACACAGTAAATTACACAGTAAATGACTGTAGATTACACTGTAAATGACTGTAGATTACACAGTAAATTACTGTAGATTACACAGTAAATTACACAGTAAATGACTGTAGATTACACTGTAAATGACTGTAGATTACACAGTAAATGACTGTAGATTACACAGTAAATGACTGTAGATTACACTGTAAATTACTATAGATTACACAGTAAATTACACAGTAAATGACTGTAGATTACACAGTAAATGACTGTAGATTACACAGTAAATGACTGTAGATTACACTGTAAATTACTATAGATTACACAGTAAATTACACAGTAAATGACTGTAGATTACACTGTAAATGACTGTAGATTACACAGTAAATTACTGTAGATTACACAGTAAATGACTGTAGATTACACTGTAAATTACTATAGATTACACAGTAAATGACTGTAGATTACACAGTAAATTACTATAGATTACACAGTAAATTACACAGTAAATGACTGTAGAGTACACAGTAAATGACTGTAGATTACACAGTAAATGACTATAGATTACACAGTAAATTACACAGTAAATGACTGTAGATTACACAGTAAATGACACAGTTTTGACATTAGGCAATTCTCTAACATTACCCAACAAAATGGACAGAAATCTCTCATGTCCATAATATCTATCCAGTGTGTAATCAAAGGTGTGATCAATGAAGACATCCTCTACAATGATTCATTCAATTAAAACAAATATGAAAACCATCTCTTATAATTGCAACATACTGTCTGTAATAAATGAAATTAAACAAATGAAAGGAATGGAAATGAAACATAACATTTAACACTTCCGTTTACTAGTCCAACGCTCTAACCACTAGGCTACCTGCTGGTTACTAGTCCAACGCTCTAACCACTAGGCTACCTGCTGGTTACTAGTCCAACGCTCTAACCACTAGGCTACCTGCTGGTTACTAGTCCAACGCTCTAACCGCTAGGCTACCTGCTGGTTACTAGTCCAACACTCTAACCGCTAGGCTACCTGCTGGTTACTAGTCCAACGCTCTAACCACTAGACTACCTGCTGGTTACTAGTCCAACGCTCTAACCACTAGGCTACCTTCCGGTTACTAGTCCAACGCTCTAACCACTAGACTACCTGCTGGTTACTAGTCCAACGCTCTAACCACTAGGCTACCTTCCGGTTACTAGTCCAACGCTCTAACCACTAGACTACCTGCTGGTTACTAGTCCAACGCTCTAACCTCTAGGCTACCTTCCGGTTACTAGTCCAACGCTCTAACCACTAGGCTACCTGCTGGTTACTAGTCCAACACTCTAACCACTAGGCTACCTGCTGGTTACTAGTCCAACGCTCTAACCGCTAGGCTACCTGCTGGTTACTAGTCCAACGCTCTAACCACTAGACTACCTGCTGGTTACTAGTCCAACGCTCTAACCACTAGGCTACCTGCTGGTTACTAGTCCAACGCTCTAACCACTAGACTACCTGCTGGTTACTAGTCCAACGCTCTAACCTCTAGGCTACCTTCCGGTTACTAGTCCAACGCTCTAACCACTAGGCTACCTGCTGGTTACTAGTCCAACACTCTAACCACTAGGCTACCTGCTGGTTACTAGTCCAACACTCTAACCACTAGGCTACCTGCTGGTTACTAGTCCAACGCTCTAACCACTAGACTACCAACGCTCTGGCTACCTGCTGGTTACTAGTCCAACGCTCTAACCACTAGGCTACCTGCTGGTTACTAGTCCAACGCTCTAACCACTAGACTACCTGCTGGTTACTAGTCCAACGCTCTAACCGCTAGGCTACCTGCTGGTTACTAGTCCAACACTCTAACCACTAGGCTACCTGCTGGTTACTAGTCCAACGCTCTAACCACTAGGCTACCTGCTGGTTACTAGTCCAACACTCTAACCACTAGGCTACCTGCTGGTTACTAGTCCAACGCTCTAACCGCTAGGCTACCTGCTGGTTACTAGTCCAACACTCTAACCACTAGGCTACCTGCTGGTTACTAGTCCAACGCTCTAACCACTAGGCTACCTGCTGGTTACTAGTCCAATGCTCTAACCGCTAGGCTACCTGCTGGTTACTAGTCCAACGCTCTAACCACTAGGCTACCTGCTGGTTACTAGTCCAACGCTCTAACCACTAGGCTACATGCTGGTTACTAGTCCAACGCTCTAACCACTAGGCTGCCTGCTGGTTACTAGTCCAATGCTCTAACCACTAGGCTACCTGCTGGTTACAAGTCCAACGCTCTAACCACTAGGCTACCTGCTGGTTACTAGTCCAACGCTCTAACCGCTAGGCTACCTGCTGGTTACTAGTCCAACGCTCTAACCACTAGGCTACCTGCTGGTTACTAGTCCAACGCTCTAACCACTAGGCTACCTGCTGGTTACTAGTCCAACGCTCTAACCACTAGGCTACCTGCTGGTTACTAGTCCAACGCTCTAACCACTAGGCTACCTGCTGGTTACTAGTCCAACGCTCTAACCACTAGGCTACCTGCTGGTTACTAGTCCAACGCTCTAACCACTAGACTACCTGCTGGTTACTAGTCCAACGCTCTAACCACTAGACTACCTGCTGGTTACTAGTCCAACGCTCTAACCACTAGGCTACCTGCTGGTTACTAGTCCAACGCTCTAACCACTAGACTACCTGCTGGTTACTAGTCCAACGCTCTAACCACTAGGCTACCTGCTGGTTACTAGTCCAACGCTCTAACCGCTAGGCTACCTGCTGGTTACTAGTCCAACACTCTAGGCTACCTGCTAGGCTACCTGCTGGTTAGTCCAACGCTCTAACCAACGCTCTAACCACTAAGGCTACCTGCTGGTTACTAGTCCAACGCTCTAACCACTAGGCTACCTGCTGGTTACTAGTCCAACGCTCTAACCACTAGGCTACCTGCTGGTTACTAGTCCAACGCTCTAACCACTAGGCTACCTGCTGGTTACTAGTCCAACGCTCTAACCACTAGGCTACCTGCTGGTTACTAGTCCAACGCTCTAACCGCTAGGCTACCTGCTGGTTACTAGTCCAACGCTCTAACCACTAGGCTACCTGCTGGTTACTAGTCCAACGCTCTAACCACTAGGCTACCTGCTGGTTACTAGTCCAACGCTCTAACCACTAGGCTACCTGCTGGTTACTAGTCCAACGCTCTAACCACTAGGCTACCTGCTGGTTACTAGTCCAACGCTCTAACCACTAGGCTACCTGCTGGTTACTAGTCCAACGCTCTAACCACTAGGCTACCTGCTGGTTACTAGTCCAACGCTCTAACCACTAGGCTACCTTCCGGTTACTAGTCCAACGCTCTAACCACTAGGCTACCTGCTGGTTACTAGTCCAACGCTCTAACCACTAGGCTACCTGCTGGTTACTAGTCCAACGCTCTAACCACTAGGCTACCTTCTGGTTACTAGTCCAACGCTCTAACCACTAGGCTACCTGCTGGTTACTAGTCCAACGCTCTAACCACTAGGCTACCTGCTGGTTACTAGTCCAACGCTCTAACCACTAGACTACCTGCTGGTTACTAGTCCAACACTCTAACCACTAGGCTACCTGCTGGTTACTAGTCCAACGCTCTAACCACTAGGCTACCTGCTGGTTACTAGTCCAACGCTCTAACCACTAGGCTACCTGCTGGTTACTAGTCCAAAGCTCTAACCACTAGGCTACCTGCTGGTTACTAGTCCAACGCTCTAACCACTAGGCTACCTGCTGGTTACTAGTCCAACGCTCTAACCACTAGGCTACCTGCTGGTTACTAGTCCAACGCTCTAACCACTAGGCTACCTGCTGGTTACTAGTCGAACGCTCTAACCACTAGGCTACCTGCTGGTTACTAGTCCAACGCTCTAACCACTAGGCTACCTGCTGGTTACTAGTCCAACGCTCTAACCACTAGGCTACCTGCTGGTTACTAGTCCAACGCTCTAACCACTAGGCTACCTGCTGGTTACTAGTCCAACGCTCTAACCACTAGGCTACCTTCCGGTTACTAGTCCAACGCTCTAACCACTAGGCTACCTGCTGGTTACTAGTCCAACGCTCTAACCGCTAGGCTACCTGCTGGTCACTAGTCCAACGCTCTAACCACTAGGCTACCTGCTGGTTACTAGTCCAACGCTCTAACCACTAGGCTACCTTCCGGTTACTAGTCCAACGCTCTAACCACTAGGCTACCTGCTGGTTACTAGTCCAACGCTCTAACCACTAGGCTACCTGCTGGTTACTAGTCCAACGCTCTAACCACTAGACTACCTGCTGGTTACTAGTCCAACACTCTAACCACTAGGCTACCTGCTGGTTACTAGTCCAACGCTCTAACCACTAGGCTACCTGCTGGTTACTAGTCCAACGCTCTAACCACTAGGCTACCTGCTGGTTACTAGTCCAAAGCTCTAACCACTAGGCTACCTGCTGGTTACTAGTCCAACGCTCTAACCACTAGGCTACCTGCTGGTTACTAGTCCAACGCTCTAACCACTAGGCTACCTGCTGGTTACTAGTCCAACGCTCTAACCACTAGGCTACCTGCTGGTTACTAGTCCAACGCTCTAACCACTAGGCTACCTGCTGGTTACTAGTCCAACGCTCTAACCACTAGGCTACCTGCTGGTTACTAGTCCAACGCTCTAACCACTAGGCTACCTGCTGGTTACTAGTCCAACGCTCTAACCACTAGACTACCTTCTGGTTACTAGTCCAACGCTCTAAACACTAGGCTACCTGCTGGTTACTAGTCCAACGCTCTAACCACTAGGCTACCTGCTGGTTACTAGTCCAACGCTCTAACCACTAGGCTACCTGCTGGTTACTAGTCCAAAGCTCTAACCACTAGGCTACCTGCTGGTTACTAGTCCAACGCTCTAACCACTAGGCTACCTGCTGGTTACTAGTCCAACGCTCTAACCACTAGGCTACCTGCTGGTTACTAGTCCAACGCTCTAACCACTAGGCTACCTGCTGGTTACTAGTCCAACGCTCTAACCACTAGGCTACCTGCTGGTTACTAGTCCAACGCTCTAACCACTAGGCTACCTGCTGGTTACTAGTCCAACGCTGTAACCACTAGGCTACCTGCTGGTTACTAGTCCAACGCTCTAACCACTAGGCTACCTGCTGGTTACTAGTCCAACACTCTAACCACTAGGCTACCTGCTGGTTACTAGTCCAACGCTCTAACCACTAGGCTACCTGCTGGTTACTAGTCCAACACTCTAACCACTAGGCTACCTGCTGGTTACTAGTCCAACGCTCTAACCACTAGGCTACCTGCTGGTTACTAGTTCAACGCTCTAACCACTAGGCTACCTGCTGGTTACTCCAAGTAACCCAACGCTCTAACCACCACTAGGCTACCTGCTGGTTACTAGTCCAACGCTCTAACCACTAGGCTACCTGCTGGTTACTAGTCCAACGCTCTAACCACTAGGCTACCTGCTGGTTACTAGTCCAACGCTCTAACCACTAGGCTACCTGCTGGTTACTAGTCCAACGCTCTAACCACTAGGCTACCTGCTGGTTACTAGTCCAACGCTCTAACCACTAGGCTACCTGCTGGTTACTAGTCCAACGCTCTAACCACTAGGCTACCTGCTGGTTACTAGTCCAACGCTCTAACCACTAGGCTACCTGCTGGTTACTAGTCCAACGCTCTAACCACTAGGCTACCTGCTGGTTACTAGTCCAACCCTCTAACCACTAGGCTACCTGCTGGTTACTAGTCCAACGCTCTAACCACTAGGCTACCTGCTGGTTACTAGTCCAACGCTCTAACCACTAGGCTACCTGCTGGTTACTAGTCCAACGCTCTAACCACTAGACTACCTGCTGGTTACTAGTCCTTCTAGGCCCAGTGACACGTGAATGACCTTCTAGGCCCAGTGACACCTGAATGACCTTCTAGGCCAAGTGACACCTGAATGACCTTCTAGGCCCAGTGACACCAGAATGACCTTCTAGGCCCAGTGACACCTGAATGACCTTCTAGGCCCAGTGACACCTTAATGACCTTCTAGGCCCAGTGACACCTGAATGACCTTCTAGGCACAATGACACCTAAATGTCCTTCTAGGCCCAGTGACACCTGAATGACTTTCTAGGCACAGTGACACCAACATTACCTTCTTAGGCCCAGTGACAATATAATGACATTCTAGACCCAGTGACACCTTAATGACCTTCTAGGCCCAGTGACACCTGAATGACCTTCGAGGCCCAGTGACACCTGAATGACTTTCTAGGCCCAGTGACACCAGAATTACCTTCTAGGCCCGGTGACAATGTGTCATTCTAGGCCCAGTGACACCTGAATGACCTTCTAGGCCCAGTGACACCTGAATGACCTTCTAGGCCCAGTGACTCCTGAATGACCTTCTAGGCCCAGTGACACCAGAATGACCAATTAAGTCCCTATGGGCCCCATTTGGGATGCCACTCACTTGTAGAAGTGTTTGCGTGACAACTCTGCTAACATTCAGACTCTCAGGGCTCCATTGTCGCAGATCTGCTAACATTTGACGAATGTCCTCAGGGTTTAGACACACGATGCTGCTTGGCTAATTCACCTCCTTTAATATAGCAGTCATCAGCTGCCAAATGGCTGCCTTTCATAGTGTCGCTCTGAGTTCAACCAGATCAATCTGGTACTGTCAGGACCTGTCCTCACTGGAACTAGGCTGAGAGGAGAGGAGGGGAGGGGAGGGGAGAGGAGAGGAGAGGGAGAGGAGGAGAGGAGAGGAGGGGAGGGGAGGGGAGGGGAGGGGAGAGGAGGGGAGAGGAGAGGAGAGGAGGGGAGAGGAGAGGAGAGGAGGGAGGGGAGAGGGAGAGGAGAGGAGAGGAGAGGAGAGGAGAGGAGAGGAGAGGAGAGGAGAGGAGAGGAGGGAGGGGAGAGGAGAGGAGAGGAGAGGAGAGGAGAGGAGAGGAGAGGAGAGGAGAGGAGAGGAGAGGAGAGGAGAGGAGAGGAGAGGAGAGGAGGATTTCAGTGCTGCGTTGACAGAAATAGAAACATTATTTTGTATGTCAACCTGCCCATCAAAACCAGCAGTGTGTGTGTGTGTGTGTGTGTGTCTAAACCCAGTCACAAAGGAGGATTCAGGACGATACTCCTGTGCCGTGAAATGCTTCTTCTTCAGTCTCCTGGATAACTGCTTGGATATTCAGACAGACAAACGCTGGTTAAAACCTGTGGTCAGACAGACAAACGCTGGTTAAAACCTGTGGTCAGACAGACAAACGCTGGTTAAAACCTGTGGTCAGACAGACAAACGCTGGTTAAAACCTGTGGTCAGACAGACAAACGCTGGTTAAAACCTGTGGTCAGACAGACAAACGCTGGTTAAAACCTGTGGTCAGACAGACAAACGCTGGTTAAAACCTGTGGTCAGACAGACAAACGCTGGTTAAAACCTGTGGTCAGACAGACAAACGCTGGTTAAAACCTGTGGTCAGACAGACAAACGCTGGTTAAAACCTGTGGTCAGACAGACAAACGCTGGTTAAAACCTGTGGTCAGACAGACAAACGCTGGTTAAAACCTGTGGTCAGACAGACAAACGCTGGTTAAAACCTGTGGTCAGACAGACAAACGCTGGTTAAAACCTGTGGTCAGACAGACAAATGCTGGTTAAAACCTGTACATCAGACATGGACTCAAACCTGGTTAAAACCTGGTCAGCCAGACAATGACGCTGGTTAATACCTGTGGTCAGACAGACATTGACTCTGGTTAAAACCTGTGGTCAGACAGACACTGACTCTGGTTAAACCCTGTGGTCAGACAGACATTGACTCTGGTTAAACCCTGTGCCTCCACAGACAAACTGCTGGTTACCCCCTGTGGTATAGACTCCACATTGACGCTGGTGCCCCCTGTATATAGCCTCCACATTGACTCTGTACCGGTACCCCCTGTATTTAGCCTCCACATTTACTCTTAACCCCTGTATCAGCCTCCACATTGACTCTGGTTAAAACCTGTATATAGCCTCCACATTGACTCTGACAACCCCCTGTATATAGCCTCCACATTGACTCTGACAGACAAACCCTGTATAAAGCCTCCACATTGGTCTGACAGACCCCCTGTATATAGCCTCCACATTGACTCTGTACCGGTATCCCCTGTATATAGCCTCGTTATTGTTATTTTGTTACGTTACTTTAAAAAAAAAAGTAACCTAACTTTAAGTAAAATATTTTCTTAACTTCTTCTTGAACTGCACTGTTGATTAAGGTAAGTATTTCAGGGTAAAGTCTACACTCGAATGGCGCAGCGGTCTAAGGCACTGCATCGCAGCACTAGATGCGTCACTACAGACCCGGGTTCGATCCCAAGCTGTATTACAACTGACCATGATTGAGAGTCCCCATAGGGCGCAGCACAATTGGCCCAGCGTCGTCCGTGTTAGGGCAGGTTTTGGCCCAGCATCGTCCGTGTTAAAGGGTTTGGTCAGACAGACGTCCTTGTTAAAGGGTTTGGTCCAGCGTCGCCCGCTGTTAAACCTGGGTTCAGCCCAGCAAACGTCCGTGTTAAAACCTGTGGTTTGACAGACAAACGCCGTGTTAAACCTGGGTTCAGCCCAGACAAACGCTGGTTGTGGTCAGACAGGGCTGCCCAGCGTCGTCCGTGTTAGGGCGTTTGGCCCAACGTCGTCCGTGTTAGGGCAGGGTTTGGACAAGCGTCTGGTTAGGGCAAACCTCGTGGTTCGGGCAGCCAAACGCTCCGTGTTAGGGCAGGGTTTGGTCCCAGCAAACGCTGGTTAAGGGTTTGGCCCAGCATCGTCCGGGTCAGGCAGCCAAGCGCTCCGTGTTAGGGGAGGGTTTGGCTGTGGTCAGACCGTGTTAGGGCAGGGTTTAAAACCTCGTCCGGGTTAGGGCAGCCAAGCGCTCCGTGTTAGGGCAGGGTTTGGCCCTGCATCGTCCGTGTTAGGGCAGGTTTTAGCCCAGCGTCGTCCGGGTTAGGGGAGGGTTTGGCCCAGCGTCGCCCATGTTAAGGCAGGGTTTGGCCCAGCGTCGTCCGTGTTAGGGGAGGGTTTGGCCGTGGAGGCTTTTACTTGACTCGTCGCACTCTGGTGACTCCTTGTGGCGGACCAAGCGCCTGCAGGCTGACCTCCTTGTCAGTTGAACAGTGTTTCCTCCAACACATTGGTGCAGCTGGCTTCTGAGTTAAGCAGGCGGCTGTTAAGAAGTGCAGTTTGGCCGGTCATGTTTCAGAGGACGCACGTCTCCACCTTCACCTCTCCCGAGGAAAGTTCCCGTTGGGGAGTTGCAGTGATGAGACAAGATCAAAATTGGGGAGCAAAAAATGTAAATACATAATGCACCCTAAGATTCGCAGATCTAGGAGTGAGTGGCTCAGGCTCAGTACACATTCATGTTTAAAACCAGACAGGACATACAAACGCTGGTTAAAACCTGTGGTCAGACAGACAAACGCTGGTTAAAACCTGTGGTCAGACAGACAGAAGACAGCTGGTTAAAACAGAGGTCAGACAGACAGACGCTGGTTAAAACCTGTGGTCAGACAGACAAACGCTAAAACCTGTGGTCAGACAGACAAACGCTGGTTAAAACCTGTGGTCAGACAGACAAACGCTGGTTAAAACCTGTGGTCAGACAGACAAACGCTGGTTAAAACCTGTGGTCAGACAGACAAACGCTGGACAAAACTCTGTGGTCAGACAGCATGTCCTGTATTATTCCAGCTGACTTCATATTTGATAAGAATTGAAAACCTGTCCAGGGCAGACGCGGGGTAATCAATGTCCTCTCATTCAAAAAGTAAGGATACGGACACCTACTGCTGTGCTTTGGTTGGCCACAAGCATCTCCCCCACATTGAAGGTACTCTTACTGTGAAATATGATCCAAGGTGATTAGAAGTCCCTCTGGTGAAGTAGTGGAGGGTAGTTTGATGACTCTGCAGCAGTGATCCCACTGGTGGAGAAAGACTGGTTCACCTGGTAACAGAAGGGATGGAACTGAAGTGATTGTCAAACAGACAGGTGCAGGAACTTACTAGAACTTTCCCAGCGCAGCCCTGGAAACTTTGTCCATTGCCGGAGTCGGGTTGAGAATTGGATCGATGCTCAGAACTCTACTGACGTAGACCTCAAAACTGATGGACCAGTGTTTTTCACCTCGTCTTCCCTGGCTACTGTACTGAAGTTGGGGGCTTTCCTGGCTACTGTACTGAAGTTGGGGCTTTCCTGGCTACTATACTGGAGTTGGGGGCTTTCCTGGCTACTGTACTGAAGTTGGGGCTTTCCTGGCTACTATACTGGAGTTGGGGGCTTTCCTGGCTACTGTACTGAAGTTGGGGCTTTCCTGGCTACTATACTGGAGTTGGGGGCTTTCCTGGCTACTATACTGGAGTTGGGGGCTTTCCTGGATACTATACTGGAGATGGGTCTTTCCTGGCTACTATTCTGGAGTTGGGGTCTTTCCTGGCTACTATACTGGAGTTGGGGTCTTTCCTGGCTACTATAGTGGAGATGGGTCTTTCTGGCTACTATACTGGAGATGGGTCTTTCCTGGCTACTATACTGGAGATGGGTCTTTCCTGGCTACTATACTGGAGATGGGTCTTTCCTGGCTACTATACTGGAGTTGGGGTCTTTCCTGGCTACTATACTGAGATTGGGTCTTTCCTGGCTAATATACCAGTTGGGGTCTTTCCTGTCTACTATACTGGGATGGGTCTTTTGGCTACACTGGAGTTGGGGTCTTTCCTGGCTACTATACTGGAGATGGGTCTTTTGGCTACTATACTGGAGTTGGGGTCTTTCCTGGCTACTATGTTGGAGATGGGTCTTTCCTGGCTACTATACTGGAGATGGGTCTTTCCTGGCTACGCCCTGGAGATGGGTCTTTCCTGGCTACTATACTGGAGGGGGGGCTTTCCTGGCTACTATACTGGAGTTGGGGTCTTTCCTGGCTACTATACTGGAGATGGGTTTTCTGTGTTGGCTACTATACTGGAGATGGGTCTTTCCTGGCTACTATACTGGAGTTGGGGTCTTTCCTGGCTACTATACTGGAGATGGGTCTTTCCTGGCTACTATACTGGAGATGGGTCTTTTGGCTACTATACTGGAGTTGGGGTCTTTCCTGGCTACTATACTGGAGATGGGTCTTTCCTGGCTACTATACTGGAGATGGGTCTTTCCTGGCTACTATAGTGGAGATGGGTCTTTCCTGGCTACTATAGGAGATGGGTCTTTCCTGGCTACTATACTCCGAGTTGGGGTCTTTCCTGGCTACTATAGTGGCCCATGGGTCTTTCCTGGCTACTATACTGGAGTTGGGGTTTTCCCAGGCTACTATACTGGAGATGGGTCTTTCCTGGCTACTATACTGGAGTTGGGGTCTTTCCTGGCTACTATACTGGAGATGGGTCTTTCCTGGCTACTATACTGGAGATGGGTCTTTCCTGGCTACTATACTGGAGATGGGACTTTCCTGGCTACTATACTGGAGGGGGGCTTTCCTGGCTACTATACTGGAGATGGGACTTTCCTGGCTACTATACTGGAGTTGGTTGCTTTCCCTGGCTACTATACTGGAGTTGGGGTCTTTCCTGGCTACTATACTGGAGATGGGTCTTTCCTGGCTACTTACTGGAGATGGGTTTTCCTGGCTACTATACTGGAGTTGGGGTCTTTCCTGGCTACTATACTGGAGTTGGGGTCTTTCCTGGCTACAGTGGAGACAGTCTTTCCTGGCTACTATACTGGAGCAGGGTCTTTCTGGACTATACTGGAGAGGTCTTTCCTGGCTACTATATTGGAGTTGGGGTCTTTCCTGGCTACTATACTGGAGATGGGTCTTTCCTGGCTACTATACTGGAGTTGGGGTCTTTCCTGGCTACTATACTGGAGATGGGTCTTTCCTGGCTACTATAGTGGAGATGGGTCTTTCCTGGCTACTATACTGGAGTTGGGGTCTTTCCTGGCTACTATACTGGAGTTGGGGTCTTTCCTGGCTACTATACTGGAGATGGGTCTTTCCTGGCTACTATACTGGAGATGGGTCTTTCCTGGCTACTATACTGGAGATGGGTCTTTCCTGGCTACTATACTGTTGGGGTCTTTCCTGGCTACTATACTGGAGTTAAGATTTCCTGGCTACTATACTGGAGTGGGGTCTTTCCTGGCTCAGGCTATACTGGAGATGGGTCTTTCCTGGCTACTATACTGGAGATGGGTCTTTCCATTTGGGGTCAATACTGGAGATGGGTCTTTCCTGGCTACTATACTGGAATGGGTCTTTCCTGGCTACTTACTGAGACAGATGGAGTCAGAGGGAGACATAGAGAGATGGGACTTTCCTGGCTACAGACTGGAGACAGGGGTCTTTCCTGAGCTACTATACTGGAGATGGGTCTTTCAGGCTACTATACTGGAGATGGGTCTTTCCTGGCTACTATACTGGAGATGGGTCTTTCCTGGCTACTATACTGGAGATGGAGACAGGGTCTTTCCTGGCTACTATACTGGAGATGGGTCTTTCCTGGCTACTATACTGGAGATGGGTCTTTCCTGGCTACTATACTCAGATGTCTTTCCTGACTTCTATTTGATAAGAGTTGAAAACCTTTCCTGGCTACAGACGGAGTTGGGTCAATTTCCTCATTCAAACTGGAGAGGTCTTTCCTGGACACCTACTGGAGTGCTTTCTTTCCTGGCTACTATACTGGAGATGGGCTTTCTGGCTACTATACTGGAATGGGTCTTTCCTGGCTACTATGATGGAGGTGATGAAGTCTTTCTGGCTAATACTGGAGTTGGGGTCTTTGATGACTCTGGAGTTGATCTTTCACTGGCTACTATAAGATGGGTCTTTCCTGGCTACTAACTGGAGATGGGATGGCTACTATACTGGAGAGGGACTTTTGTCTATACAGTTGGGGCTTTCCTGGCTACTTACTGGAGATGGGTCTTTCCTGGCTACTATACAGCGCAGCTATAGTGGAGACTGGGTCATTTCCTGGCTACGGATTGAGAGTTGGGGTCTTTCCTGGCTACTATACTGAGATGGGTCTTTCAAAACTGGCTACTATACTGGAGATGGGTCTTTCCTGGCTACCGTACTGAAGTTGGGGCTTTCCTGGCTACTATACTGGAGATGGGTCTTTCCTGGCTACTATACTGGAGTTGGGGGCTTTCCTGGATACTATACTGGAGATGGGTCTTTCCTGGCTACTATTCTGGAGTTGGGTCTTTCTGGCTACTATAGTGGAGATGGGTCTTTCCTGGCTACTATACTGGAGTTGGGGACTTTCCTGGCTACTATACTGGAGTTGGGTCTTTCCTGGCTACTATACTGGAGATGGGTCTTTCTGGCTACTATACTGGAGTTGGGGTCTTTCCTGGCTACTATACTGGAGTTGGGGTCTTTCCTGGCTACTATACTGGAGATGGGTCTTTCTGGCTACTATACTGGAGATGGGTCTTTCCTGGCTACTATACTGGAGTTGGGGTCTTTCCTGGCTACTATACTGGAGATGGGTCTTTCCTGGCTACTATACTGGAGATGGGTCTTTCCTGGCTACTATACTGGAGTTGGGGTCTTTCCTGGCTACTATACTGGAGATGGGTCTTTCTGGCTACTATACTGGAGTTGGGGTCTTTCCTGGCTACTATACTGGAGTTGGGGTCTTTCCTGGCTACTATACTGGAGTTGGGGTCTTTCCTGGCTACTATACTGGAGTTGGGGTCTTTCCTGGCTACTATACTGGAGATGGGGTCTTTCCTGGCTACTATACTGGAGTTGGGGTCTTTCCTGGCTACTATACTGGATTTGGGGTCTTTCCTGGCTACTATACTGGAGATGGGGTCTTTCCTGGCTACTATACTGGAGTTGGGTCTTTCCTGGCTACTATACTGGAGATGGGTCTTTCCTGGCTACTATACTGGAGTTGGGGTCTTTCCTGGCTACTATACTGAGATTTGGGTCTTTCCTGGCTACTATACTGGAGTTGGGTCTTTCCTGGCTACTATACTGGAGATGGGGTCTTTCCTGGCTACTATACTGGAGTTGGGGTCTTTCCTGGCTACTATACTGGAGTTGGGGTCTTTCCTGGCTACTATACTGGAGTTGGGGCTTTCCTGGCTACTATACTGGAGTTGGGGTCTTTCCTGGCTACTATACTGGAGATGGGTCTTTCCTGGCTACTATTCTGGAGTTGGGTCTTTCCTGGCTACTATACTGGAGATGGGTCTTTCCTGGCTACTATACTGGAGTTGGGGTCTTTCCTGGCTACTATACTGGAGTTGGGGTCTTTCCTGGCTACTATACTGGAGATGGGGTCTTTCCTGGCTACTATACTGGAGTTGGGGGCTTTCCTGGCTACTATACTGGAGTAGCCAGTATTCTATTCTCCTGTCTGTATATTGATCCATCTGTCTTGTCTTTCAGGAGATTGCTATTTACAGCAGCATACCATCCCAGCATCTCACTACTGGCTTGCTTATAAAGCTAAGCAGGTTCGGTCCCTGGATGGAAGACCAGATGCTGCTGGAAGAGATGTTGGAGGACATGAGTAATGCTACTGACATTCGTAGCAGAGCATGGGTTCACAACATGTTTCTGCACACAACCACAAATTGACTATAAGAGAATAGGTCACCATTTTGGACATGGCCTATCAATTTAGCCTGCTTTCATAAACGTTCTGCTGTCCACATGCACACACATAACCTGTCCTGCTAGATTAAATGCAGCTCCTTTTGGGTAATCCACATATTGACACTTTTTAAGGCTCGGCACTGATTGGATAAGTTTGTGAGGAGATGTCCGGTCATGTAGGGAGAGTGGGAAGGACATTAGTGATGTGAATAGCCGTTAAGGGCCCGATGTACGGACCGGTAATGTAATCACAGGGCCTGATGGCATAGCATCTGCTAAGAACAGAATCTCATTCTAGTTCTACATGGAACCATTAGAATAGAATCTCATTCCAGTTCTACATGGAACCATAAGAATAGAATGGCATTCTAGTTCTACATGGAACCATTAGAATAGAATCTCATTCTAGTTCTACATGGAACCATTAGAATAGAATCTCATTCTAGTTCTACATGGAACCATAGAATATAATCTCATTGTCGTTCTACATGGAACCATAAGAATAGAATCTCATTCTAGTTCTACATGGAACCATAAGAATAGAATCTCATTCTAGTTCTACATGGAACCATTAGAATAGAATCTCATTCTAGTTCTGCATGGAACCATAAAAATATAATCGCATTCTAGTTCTGCATGGAATTTTTTTATTTTTTTATTTTACCTTTATTTAACCAGGCAAGTCAGTTAAGAACATATTCTTATTTTCAATGACGGCCTGGGAACAGTGGGTTAACTGCCTGTTCAGGGCAGAACGACAGATTTGTACCTTGTCAGCTCGGGGTTTGAACTCGCAACCTTCCGGTTACTAGTCCAACGCTCTAACCACTAGGCTACGCTGCCGGAACCATTAGAATAGAATCTCATTCTAGTTCTACATGGAACCATTAGGATAGAATCTCATTCTAGTTCTACATGGAACCATTAGAATAGAATCTCATTCTAGTTCTACATGGAACCATAAGAATAGAATCTCTTTCTAGTTCTACATGGAACCATAAAAATAGAATCTCATTCTAGTTCTGCATGGAACCATAAAAATAGAATCTCATTCTAGTTGGAACCATTAGAATAGAATCTCATTCTATACATGGAACCATTAGAATAGAATCTCATTCTAGTTCTACATGGAACCATTAGAATAGAATCTCATTCTAGTTCTACATGGAACCATTAGAATAGAATCTCATTCTAGTTCTACATGGAACCATAAGAATAGAATCTCATTCTAGTTCTACATGGAACCATTAGAATAGAATCTCATTCTAGTTCTGCATGGAACCATTAGAATAGAATCTCATTCTAGTTCTACATGGAACCATTAGAATAGAATCTCATTCTAGTTCTGCATGGAACCATTAGGATAGAATCTCATTCTAGTTCTACATGGAACCATTAGGATAGAATCTCATTCTAGTTCTACATGGAACCATTAGGATAGAATCTCATTCTAGTTCTACATGGAACCATGGGAATAGAATCTCATTCTAGTTCTGCATGGAACTCATGCATCAGTGAGTATTAATGATGTGTTCTTGCGAACCTTTATGTCACCCTGAACGTGTCAAAGAAACAGACCACTAACAGTGGGCCCATATTCCCTTAAACATACCCAACTCACACCTTTCTGGTTGAAGTAAATAAGTAAGGATCATCTATAGCTATGAAAGAGCCTCTTTATGTCTCTGTGTTTCTCTGTTTCTCTGTCTCTGTCTCTCTCTGTCTCTCTCTCTCTCTCTCTCTCTCTCTCTCTCTCTCTCTCTCTCTCTCTCTCTCTCTCTCTCACGCTCAATTAAATTCAAAGGGCTTTAATGGCAATGGAGAAATTTGTATACATTGCCAAAGTAAGTGAAATAGATAATAAACAAAAGTGAAATAAACAATATAAATTGTACTGTAAACATTACACTCACGAAAGTTCCAAAATAAGAGAGACATTTCAAGTGTCATTATGTCTATACACAGTGTTGTAATGATGTGCAAATACTTAAAGTACAAAAGGGAAGAGAAATCAACATAAATATGGGTTGTATTTACAATGGTGTTTGTTCTTCACTGGTTGCCCTTTTCTTTGAGGCAACAGGTTACACATCTTGCTGCTGTAATGACACACTGGTATTTCACCCAATACTTCATCAAAGCTATTTTCAAATTCTTTGTGGTTCTGTGTAATCTGAGGGAAATATGTGTCTCTAATATGGTCATACATTTGGCAGGAGGTTAGGAACTCTGGAATGTCTGTCTGTCTGTCTGTCTGTCTGTCTGTCTGTCTGTCTGTCTGTCTGTCTGTCTGTCTCTCGCTCTCTCGTTCTCTCTATCTGTTCCTGTCTCTATCTCGCATCCCCTGTAACACATACACATCAAATCTAATTTTATTTTTCACATGCTCCGAATACAACAGTTGTAGATCTTACTGTGAAATGGTTTTACTTACAAGCCCTTAACCAACAATGCAGTTTTAAGAAAATACCCCCCAAAAAAGTAAGAGGTAAGAATAACAAATAATTGAAAAGCAGCAGTAAATAACAATGTGGAGGCTATATACAGGGTATTACGGTACAGAGTCAATGTGGAGACTATATACAGGGTATTATGGTACAGAGTCAATGTGGAGGCTATATATAGGGTATTACGGTACAGAGTCAATGTGGAGACTATATACAGGGTATTACGGTACAGAGTCAATGTGGAGGCTATATACAGGGTATTACGGTACAGAGTCAATGTGGAGGTTATATACAGGGTATTACGGTACAGAGTCAATGTGGAGGCTATATACAGGGTATTACGGTACAGAGTCAATGTGGAGGCTATATACAGGGTATTACGGTACAGAGTCAATGTGGAGGCTATATACAGGGTATTACGGTACAGAGTCAATGTGGAGGCTATATACAGGGTATTACGGTACAGAGTCAATGTGGAGGTTATATACAGGGTATTACGGTACAGAGTCAATGTGGAGGCTATATACAGGGTATTACGGTACAGAGTCAATGTGGAGGCTATATACAGGGTATTACGGTACAGAGTCAATGTGGAGGTTATATACAGGGTATTACGGTACAGAGTCAATGTGGAGGCTATATACAGGGTATTACGGTACAGAGTCAATGTGGAGGCTATATACAGGGTATTACGGTACAGAGTCAATGTGGAGGCTATATACAGGGTATTACGGTACAGAGTCAATGTGGAGGCTATATACAGGGTATTACGGTACAGAGTCAATGTGGAGGTTATATACAGGGTATTACGGTACAGAGTCAATGTGGAGGCTATATACAGGGTATTACAGTACAGAGTCAATGTGGAGGCTATATACAGGGTATTACGGTACAGAGTCAATGTGGAGGCTATATACAGGGTATTACGGTACAGAGTCAATGTGGAGGCTATATACAGGGTATTACGGTACAGAGTCAATGTGGAGGCTATATACAGGGTATTACGGTACAGAGTCAATGTGGAGGCTATATACAGGGTATTACGGTACAGAGTCAATGTGGAGGCTATATACAGGGTATTAGTACAGAGTCAATGTGGAGGCTATATACAGGGTATTACGGTACAGAGTCAATGTGGAGGCTATATACAGGGTATTACGGTACAGAGTCAATGTGGAGGCTATATACAGGGTATTACGGTACAGAGTCAATGTGGAGGCTATATACAGGGTATTACGTTACAGAGTCAATGTGGAGGCTATATACAGGGTATTACGGTACAGAGTACAGGGTATTACGGTACAGAGTCAATGTGGAGGTTATATACAGGGTATTACGGTACAGAGTCAATGTGGAGGCTATATACAGGGTGTTACGGTACAGAGTCAATGTGGAGGCTATATACAGGGTATTACGGTACAGAGTCAATGTACGGTACAGAGTCAATGTGGAGGCTATATACAGGGCTATTACGGTATTACAGAGTCAATGTGGAGGCTATATACAGGGTGTTACGGTACAGAGTCAATGTGGAGGCTATATACAGGGTATTACGTTACAGAGTCAATGTGGAGGCTATATACAGGGTATTACGTTACAGAGTCAATGTGGAGGCTATATACAGGGTATTACGGTACAGAGTCAATGTGGAGGCTATATACAGGGTATTACGGTACAGAGTCAATGTGGAGGCTATATACAGGGTATTACGTTACAGAGTCAATGTGGAGGCTATATACAGGGTATTACGGTACAGAGTCAATGTGGAGGCTATATACAGGGTATTACGGTACAGAGTCAATGTGGAGGCTATATACAGGGTATTACGTTACAGAGTCAATGTGGAGGCTATATACAGGGTGTTACGGTACAGAGTCAATGTGGAGGCTATATACAGGGTATTACGGTACAGAGTCAATGTGGAGGCTATATACAGGGTATTACGGTACAGAGTCAATGTGGAGGCTATATACAGGGTATTACGGTACAGAGTCAATGTGGAGGCTATTATACAGAGTCATGTGGGGCTATATACAGGGTATTACGGTACAGAGTCAATGTGGAGGCTATATACAGGGTATTACGGTACAGAGTCAGTGTGGAGGCTATATACAGGGTATTACGGTACAGAGTCAATGTGGAGGCTATATACAGGGTATTACGGTACAGAGTCAATGTGGAGGCTATATACAGGGTATTACGGTACAGAGTCAATGTGGAGGCTATATACAGGGTGTTACGGTACAGAGTCAATGTGGAGGCTATATACAGGGTATTACGGTACAGAGTCAATGTGGAGGCTATATACAGGGTATTACGGTACAGAGTCAATGTGGAGGCTATATACAGGGTATTACGGTACAGAGTCAATGTGGAGGCTATATACAGGGGGTACCGGTACAGAGTCAGTGTGGAGGCTATATACAGGGTATTACGGTACAGAGTCAGTGTGGAGGCTATATACAGGGTATTACGGTACAGAGTCAATGTGGAGGCTATATACAGGGTGTTACGGTACAGAGTCAATGTGGAGGCTATATACAGGGTATTACGGTACAGAGTCAATGTGGAGGCTATATACAGGGTGTTACGGTACAGAGTCAATGTGGAGGC
Source organism: Oncorhynchus keta (assembly GCF_023373465.1). Taxonomy (NCBI): domain Eukaryota; kingdom Metazoa; phylum Chordata; class Actinopteri; order Salmoniformes; family Salmonidae; genus Oncorhynchus; species Oncorhynchus keta. The sequence goes on along the minus strand of NC_068439.1, from coordinate 5,326,540 downwards.
TATATACAGGGTATTACGGTACAGAGTCAATGTGGAGGCTATATACAGGGTATTACGGTACAGAGTCAATGTGGAGGCTATATACAGGGGTACCGGTACAGAGTCAATGTGGAGGCTACATACAGGGTGTTACGGTACAGAGTCAATGTGGAGGCTATATACAGGATGTTACGGTACAGAGTCAATGTAGAGGTTATATACAGGGTGTTACGGTACAGAGTCAATGTGGAGGCTATATACAGGGTGTTACAGTACAGAGTCAATGTGGAGGCTATATACAGGGTATTACGGTACAGAGTCAATGTGGAGGCTATATACAGGGTGTTACGGTACAGAGTCAATGTGGAGGCTATATACAGGCTATACGTTACAGAGGGGTACAGGGGTACAGAGTCAATGTGGAGGCTATATACAGGGGTTACGGTACAGAGTCAATGTGGAGGCTATATACAGGGGTTACGGTACAGAGTCAATGTGGAGGCTATATACAGGGTATTACGGTACAGAGTCAATGTGGAGGCTATATACAGGGTGTTACGGTACAGAGTCAATGTGGAGGCTATATACAGGGTATTACGTTACAGAGTCAATGTGGAGGCTATTTACAGGGGGTACCGGTACAGAGTCAGTGTGGAGGCTATATACAGGGTATTACGGTACAGAGTCAATGTGGAGGCTATATACAGGGTATTACGGTACAGAGTCAATGTGGAGGCTATATACAGGGTATTACGGTACAGAGTCAATGTGGAGGCTATATACAGGGTGTTACGGTACAGAGTCAATGTGGAGGCTATATACAGGGTTATACAGAGTCAATGTGGAGGCTATATACAGGGTGTTACGGTACAGAGTCAATGTGGAGGCTATATACAGGGTGTTACAGAGTACAGAGTCAATGTGGAGGCTATATACAGGGTCTTACGGTACAGAGTCAGTGTGGAGGCTATATACAGGGTGTTACGGTACAGAGTCAATGTGGAGGCTATATACAGGGTGTTACGGTACAGAGTCAATGTGGAGGCTATATACAGGGTATTGGTACAGAGTCAATGTGGAGGCTATATACAGGGTGTTACGGTACAGAGTCAATGTGGAGGCTATATACAGGGTATTACGGTACAGAGTCAATGTGGAGGCTATATACAGGTTATTACGGTACAGAGTTAATGTGGAGGCTATATACAGGGGTTACCGGTACAGAGTCAATGTGGAGGCTATATACAGGGTGTTACGGTACAGAGTCAATGTGGAGGCTATATACAGGTGTTACGGTACAGAGTCAATGTAGAGGTTATATACAGGGTGTTACGGTACAGAGTCAATGTGGAGGCTATATACAGGGTGTTACAGTACAGAGTCAATGTGGAGGCTATATACAGGGTGTTACGGTACAGAGTCAAGTACAGGGTATTAACAGAGTCAATGTGGAGGATATACAGGTTATTGCACAGAGTAATAGGCTATAGAGCAGGGGGTACCGGTACAGAGTCAATGTGGAGGCTACATACAGGGTGTTGCACAGAGTCAATGTGGAGGCTATATACAGGATGTTACGGTACAGAGTCAATGTAGAGGTTATATACAGGGTGTTACGGTACAGAGTCAATGTGGAGGCTATATACAGGGTGTTACGGTACAGAGTCAATGGAGGCTATAACAGGCTAGTACAGGGGGTAGTCAGATTTGCTATTAGATGTTCAGTCAGTCTTATACAGGCTATGGGGGTAGTACAGAGCTGTGGAGGCTATAGAAGCCAGAGTCAATTGGACAGGGGGTACTACAGAGTCTTGGAGGTTATATCAGGGTGTTACAGTACAGAGTCAATGTGGAGGCTATATACAGGGTGCGGTACAGAGTCAATGTGAAGCTATATACAGGGTGTAACAGAGTCTGTGACAGGGGGTTGGGACAGAGTCAATTTTAGGCTATATACAGGGTATTACGGTACAGAGTCAATGTGGAGGCTATATACAGGGTGTTACGGTACAGAGTCTGGAGGCTATATATGCGGTACAGAGTCAATGTGGAGGCTATATACAGGGGGTACCGGTGTCTGTGGAGGCTATATACAGGGGGCAGAGTCAGTGTGGAGGCTATATACAGGGTATTACCCAGAGTCAATGTGGAGGCCTTGCAGAGTCAATGGGAGGCTATATACAGGGTATTAGCAGAGTTGTGGAGGCATATACATGCAGAGTCATGATACAGGGCATTACCAGTCAAGTGGAGGCTATATCAGGCTATATACAGGGGCGCAGCTGTAAAATCTTTTACAGAGGATCTGGGAGCCAGGGGTGCCAGAGTCAATGTCATGTCGGCAATGTGAGTAATTGAGATAATATGTAGATGTAGGTAGTTATTGTGACTATGCATAGATAATAACAGAGGGTTAAGGAGCAGCAGCAGCTAGAAGTCTTGGGGGTAGAAGCTGCAAATAGTCTGGGAGTCATTTGATTAGATGTTCAGCAGTCTTATGGCTTTAGAAGCTGCAAATAGTCTGGGTAGTCA
>NC_068439.1:5264029-5319029 GCF_023373465.1 Oncorhynchus keta | reverse complement strand
CATCAACTGTTCAGAAGAGACTGCGTGAATCAGGCCTTCATGGTCAAATCGCTTCAAAGAAACCACCACTAAAGGACACCAATAAGAAGAAGAGACTTGCTTGGGCCAAGAAACACGAGCAATGGACATTAGACCGGTGGAAATCTGTCCTTTGGTCTGAGGAGTCCAAATTGGAGATGTTTGGTTCCAACCATCATGTCTTTGTAAGATGTAAGAGTGTCAAGAGTGTGCAAAGCTGTCATCGAGGCAAAGGGTGTCTTCTTCGAATAATCTAAAATCTAGTTTGATTTGTTGAACACTTTTTTGGTTACTACATGATTCCATATGTGTTATTTCATAGTTTTGATGTCTTCACTACAATGTAGAAAATAGTACAAATAAAGAAAACCCCTTTAATGAGTAAGTGTGTCCAAAACTGTTGACAGCAACATATTATTAAAAAAATGTTGTTTCCTCTTCAGAACCGATAGGCCCCTGCATTAAACCGGCCCCCGGTCATACAATCCGCTGGCGCGTCATACACTCTGTTGGTGCGTCACAGAGTTCCTTCTCGGAAAAACGGTGACATGGCGCCATTGTGTGGCTTTACGGAAAATAACACCAAAAGAGTTGATAACTCCAATTCATAGGAGTCCAATCAATCAGCAAACTTAAACGACAATGAAATTCATTATAGGCTACGTGTTAAATCTACTGTTGAACAGATCGTATTGACTTATTGTTTCACACCTTTATGGTTACGCACAAGTTGACAATTACGCGATAGACTTCACTTTCTACACCGATTGGTCAACTTTGATACGATATGCCTTCAAGTTGAAAACTTTGGCACTTTCACTTATTCTAGCTAATAGCCTACAAATCCTTCATTGTCGACAGGTCATCTCTGAAGTCGCTGGCGTTGCAGAGCACAGTGAACAGCTCTAGAGAACTATTTTATAATTCATCCATCCCCTTTCCTGGACCAATTTCCTTTTGGAAAGACCAATAAAAAGCGTGGGAAAATTCTCCCCACTTTTTCCATTTACAGGGCTGGTTATTAAAAGAAAGCACGCGGGGACGCCTGCCGGACATACCGCAGAGTAGTAGAACGACGGAGAAGTCAACCAACAGAAGAACCCAACTTTACGACTGACAGGTACGGATGCTTCGCTTTTATCTTAAACCGAGATTTAAAAAAAAAAATGTAGGCTATTCTTATAACATATTGGTCGCCCATAACTTTTACTTTTCGTCTTCGTAGAATTATCTGTGAGTTAACGACTGTGATGATGAAAGCATAACATACAAAGTGATGCATGCGTATGGGATTGTGAATATGATCTGGTATAGCAAAGATAAAATGAAAGAGTCAGTTAACATAGAGTTTGCTCACATTTTAAAATTATACAACACAAATGTATAAAATAGTTTGCGCCAACTGTCAACAGTTGAAAAATCCATCAAGTTCAGTCAAACGTGTCTCAAGAACATAACATTGTATACGAATTATTGGGGGGAAAAAAATAAGAAACACGCACACCGCTCTTGATAATGTATCACTGCTCTTTAATAACAAGCTCTACGAATCGACCACACAGCCTTCGTCATACAAACTATTGGTAAATATATTGAATACTTTTGGATGGTAAATAGGCCTGCAAAATACAGGAAAAATATATGTTTCTGAAATGGCATTACACTACAGCAAAGGAACATATGGTGTAACACAGGATGGAGACACAAGTGGACAGGGAGACAGTGTTATTCGTTCTGGCCTCACATAACATGGTTTTAAACCAGGATTGTTAGCGTGCTGTGGTGATTGAGGAGGGGGTTAGCTGTGGTCCACTTACAGTACATGCAACAGTGGTTTCCAACCCTTGTCCTTCAGTACCCCCAACACCCTGGTCTTCCAGTACCCCCAACACCCTGGTGTTGGGGGTACTGGAGGACCAGGGTGTTTGGGGGTACTGGAGGACCAGGGTGTTGGGGGTACAGGAGGACCAGGGGATTACTGGAGGATCAGGGTGTTGGGGGTACCAGAGGACCAGGGTGTTGGGGGTACCAGAGGATCAGGGTGTTGGGGGTACCAGAGGACCAGGGTGTTGGGGGTACCAGAGGATCAGGGTGTTGGGGGACCAGAGGATCAGGGGGGTACCAGAGGATCAGGGTGTTGGGGGTACCGGAGGATCAGGGTGTTGGGGGTACCAGAGGATCAGGGTGTTGGGGGTACCAGAGGATCAGGGTGTTGGGGGTACCAGAGGATCAGGGTGTTGGGGGTACCAGAGGACCAGGGTGTTGGGGGTACCGGAGGACCAGGGTGTTGGGGGTACTGGAGGACCAGGGTGTTGGGGGTACCGGAGGATCAGGGTGTTGGGGGTACCAGAGGATCAGGGTGTTGGGGGTACCAGAGGATCAGGGTGTTGGGGGTACCAGAGGACCAGGGTGTTGGGGGTACCGGAGGACCAGGGTGTTGGGGGTACTGGAGGACCAGGGTGTTGGGAGTACCAGAGGATCAGGGTGTTGGGGGTACCAGAGCACCAGGGTGTTGGGGGTACTGGAGGACCAGGGTGTTGGGGGTACCAGAGGATCAGGGTGTTGGGGGTACCAGAGGACCAGGGTGTTGGGGGTACCGGAGCACCAGGGTGTTGGGGGTACCGGAGGACCAGGGTGTTGGGGGGTACTGGAGGACCAGGGTGTTTGGGGGTACTGGAGGACCAGGGTGTGGGGGGTACTGGAGGACCAGGGTGTTTGGGGGTACTGGAGGACCAGGGTGTTGGGGGTACTGGAGGACCAGGGTGTTGGGGGTAGTGGAGGACCAGGGTGTGGGGGTAATGGAGGACCAGGGTGTGGGGGTACTGGAGGACCAGGGTGTTTGGGGGTACTGGAGGACCAGGGTGTTGGGGGTACTGGAGGACCAGGGTGTTTGGGGGTACTGGAGGACCAGGGTGTTGGGGGTACAGGAGGACCAGGGGATTACTGGAGGACCAGGGTGTTGGGGGTACTGGAGGACCAGGGTGTTTGGAGGACCAGGGTGTTGGGGGTACTGGAGGACCAGGGGGTTGGGGGTACTGGAGGACCAGGGTGTTTGGGGGTACTGGAGGACCAGGGTGTTTGGGGGTACTGGAGGACCAGGGTGTTTGGGGGTACTGGAGGACCAGGGTGTTGGGGGTACTGGAGGACCAGTGTGGGGAAACACTAACATACAGTGTTTGGGGGTACAGGAAACAGGACTGTCCAGGGTTTTTGCGTACTGGAAAGGGTGTTTGTGTTGGAGGACCAGTATTTGTATTTATTATGGATCCCCAGGGTGTTTCAGTTCCTGCCAAGGCAGCAGCTAGGGTGTCTTCCTGGGGGTTTATTATGGATCCCCATTAGTTCCTGGAGGCCAAGGCACCAGCTGTCTTCCTGGGGTTCATTACTGGATCCCCATTGTTCCTGCCAAGACCAGGGTGTTTAGGGCTACTCTTCCTGGGGTTCATGGAGGATGGATCCCCATTATGGCGAAACAGGACTGTCCAAGACAGCAGCTACTCTTTGGGGTTCATTACGGATCCCCATCAGTTCCTGCCAAGGCAGCAGCTACTCTTCCTGGGGTTTATTATGGATCCCCATTAGTTCCTGCCAAGGCACCAGCTACTCTTCCTGGGGTTCATTACGGATCCCCATTAGTTCCTGCCAAGACAGCAGCTACTCTTCCTGGGGTTCATTATGGATCCCCATTAGTTCCTGCCAAGACAGCAGCTACTCTTCCTGGGGTTCATTACGGATCCCCATTAGTTCCTCCCAAGGCAGCAGCTACTCTTCCTGGGGTTCATTACGGATCCCCATTAGTTCCTCCCAAGGCAGCAGCTACTCTTCCTGGGGTTCATTACGGATCCCCATTAGTTCCTCCCAAGGCAGCAGCTACTCTTCCTGGGGTTCATTACGGATCCCCATTAGTTCCTCCCAAGGCAGCAGCTACTCTTCCTGGGGTCCGGCAAAATTAAGGCAGTTATACAATTGAAAAAACATTACAATACATTCACAACAGATTTTCACAACATATTAAGTGTGTGCCCTCAGGCCCCAACTCCACCACAGTACTAAATACATGTGTTTGTATGTTATCATGTGTGTGTATAGTGTGTGTGTTATTGTGTGTGTATATAGTGTGTGTGTTATTGAGTGTGTGTATAGTGTGTATGTTATCATGTGTGTGTATAGTGTGTATGTTATTATGTGTGTATATAGTGTGTGTGTTATTGAGTGTGTGTATAGTGTGTATGTTATCATGTGTGTATATAGTAATATGTAATATAATAATATATGTGTATATGCCATTTATATAGTTTTGTGTTACTTACAGTGTGTGTGTATACATTGTATGTTATGTGTGTGTGTACCCTGGTGTGCGTGTTACCAACTGTGCTACAGAAGTGGGTATAGTGTGTATGTTATCATGTGTGTATATAGTGTGTGTGTTATTGTGTGTGTGTATAGTGTGTGTGTTATGGTGTGTGTGTAGTGTGTATGTTATCATGTGTGTGTATAGTGTGTGTGTTATTGTGTGTGTGTGTATATTGTGTATGTTATCATGTGTGTGTGTGTATAGTGTCTATTTTATCGTGTGTGTGTATAGTGTGTATTTTATTGTGTGTGTGTGTATAGTGTGTATGTTATAATGTGTGTATGTAATCATGTGTGTGTATAGAGTGTGTGTTATTGTGTGTGTGTATAGTGTGTGTGTTATTGTGTGTGTGTATAGTGTGTATGTTATCATGTGTGTGTGTGTGTGTGTTATTGTGTGTGTGTATAGTGTGTGTGTCTCTTCACAGTCCCCTCTGTTCCATAAGGTGTATTTTTAGCTGTTTTTAAATCTGATTCTACTGCTGCATCAGTTACCTGATGTGGAATAGAGTTCCATGTAGTCATGGCTCTATGTAGTACTGTGGAATGAGTTCCATGTGTCATGGCTCTATGTGTACTGTGGAATAGAGTTCCATGTAGTCATGTCTCTTCCAGTACTGTGGATTTTTAGAGTTCCATGTAGTCATGGCTCTATGTAGTACTGTGGAATAGAGTTCCATGTAGTCATGGCTCTATGTAGTACTGTGGAATAGAGTTCCATGTAGTCATGGCTCTATGTAGTACTGTGGAATAGAGTTCCATGTAGTCATGGCTCTATGTAGTACTGTGGAATAGAGTTCCATGTAGTCATGGCTCTATGTAGTACTGTGGAATAGAGTTCCATGTAGTCATGGCTCTATGTAGTACTGTGGAATAGAGTTCCATGTAGTCATGGCTCTATGTAGTACTGTGGAATAGAGTTCCATGTAGTCATGGCTCTATGTAGGACTGTGGAATAGAGTTCCATGTAGTCATGGCTCTATGTAGTACTGTGGAATAGAGTTCCATGTAGTCATGGCTCTATGTAGTACTGTGGAATAGAGTTCCATGTAGTCATGGCTCTATGTAGTACTGTGGAATAGAGTTCCATGTAGTCATGGCTCTATGTAGTACTGTGGAATAGAGTTCCATGTAGTCATGGCTCTATGTAGTACTGTGGAATAGAGTTCCATGTAGTCATGTCTCTATGTAGTACTGTGGAATAGAGTTCCATGTAGTCATGGCTCTATGTAGTACTGTGGAATAGAGTTCCATGTAGTCATGGCTCTATGTAGTACTGTGGAATAGAGTTCCATGTAGTCATGTCTCTATGTAGTACTGTGGAATAGAGTTCCATGTAGTCATGTCTCTATGTAGTACTGTGGAATAGAGTTCCATGTAGTCATGTCTCTATGTAGTACTGTGGAATAGAGCTCCATGTCGTCATGGCTCTATGTAGTACTGTGGAATAGAGTTCCATGTAGTCATGGTTCTATGTAGTACTGTGCACCTCCCATAGTCCCTCCCACCTCCCATGTTCTGGACTTGGGGACTGTGAACAGACCTCTGGTGTCATGTCTTGTGGGGAGGTCATGGGTGTCTGAGCTGTGTGCCAGTAGTTTAGACAGACCTCTGGTGTCATGTCTTGTGGGGAGGTCATGGGTGTCTGAGCTGTGTGCCAATAGTTTAGACAGACCTCTGGTGTCATGTCTTGTGGGGAGGTCATGGGTGTCTGAGCTGTGTCCCAGTAGTTTAGACAGACCTCTGGTGTCATGTCTTGTGGGGAGGTCATGGGTGTCTGAGCTGTGTGCCAGTAGTTTAGACAGACCTCTGGTGTCATGTCTTGTGGGGAGGTCATGGGTGTCTGAGCTGTGTGCCAGTAGTTTAGACAGACCTCTGGTGTCATGTCTTGTGGGGAGGTCATGGGTGTCTGAGCTGTGTGCCAGTAGTTTAGACAGACCTCTGGTGTCATGTCTTGTGGGGAGGTCATGGGTGTCTGAGCTGTGTGCCAGTAGTTTAGACAGACCTCTGGTGTCATGTCTTGTGGGGAGGTCATGGGTGTCTGAGCTGTGTGCCAGTAGTTTAGACAGACCTCTGGTGTCATGTCTTGTGGGGAGGTTATGGGTGTCTGAGCTGTGTGCCAGTAGTTTAGACAGACCTCTGGTGTCATGTCTTGTGGGGAGGTTATGGGTGTCTGAGCTGTGTGCCAGTAGTTTAGACAGACCTCTGGTGTCATGTCTTGTGGGGAGGTCATGGGTGTCTGAGCTGTGTGCCAGTAGTTCAAACAGACAGCTCTGTGCATTCAATACCTCTCACAAATATAAGTAGTGATGAAGTCAATGAAATGAGATAAAATACCTCCCTTCCCTTCGTTCCCTCTCTCTCCTCCCTCCCTTCCCTTAGTTCCCTCTCTCTCCTCCCTCCCTTCCCGTAGTTCCCTCTCTCTCCTCCCGTCCCTTAGTTCCCTCTCTCTCCTCCCGTCCCTTAGTTCCCTCTCTCTCCTCCCGTCCCTTAGTTCTCTCTCTCTCCTCCCGTCCCTTAGTTCTCTCTCTCTCCTCCCGTCCCTTAGTTCCCTCTCTCTCCTCCCGTCCCTTAGTTCTCTCTCTCTCCTCCCGTCCCTTAGTTCTCTCTCTCTCTTCCCGTCCCTTAGTTCCTCTCTCTCCTCCCGTCCCTTAGTTCTCTCTCTCTCCTCCCGTCCCTTAGTTCCCTCTCTCTCCTCCCGTCCCTTAGTTCTCACTCTCTCTCCTCCCGTCCCTTAGTTCCCTCTCTCTCCTCCCGTCCCTTAGTTCCCTCTCTCTCCTCCCTCCCTTCCCTTAGTTCTCTCTCTCTCCTCCCGTCCCTTAGTTCTCTCTCTCTCCTCCCTCCCTTCCCTTAGTTCCCTCTCTCTCCTCCCGTCCCTTAGTTCCCTCTCTCTCCTCCCTCCCTTCCCTTAGTTCCCTCTCTCTCCTCCCGTCCCTTAGTTCCCTCTCTCTCCTCCCGTCCCTTAGTTCCCTCTCTCTCTCCTCCCGTCCCTTAGTTCCCTCTCTCTCCTCCCTCCCGTCCCTTAGTTCTCTCTCTCTCCTCCCGTCCCTTAGTTCCCTCTCTCTCCTCCCTCCCTTCCCTTAGTTCTCTCTCTCTCCTCCCTTCCCTTAGTTCTCTCTCTCTCCTCCCTTCCCTTAGTTCTCTCTCTCCTCCCGTCCCTTAGTTCCCTCTCTCTCCTCCCGTCCCTTAGTTCCCTCTCTCTCCTCCCGTCCCTTAGTTCCCTCTCTCTCCTCCCTCCCTTCCCTTAGTTCCCTCTCTCTCCTCCCTCCCTTCCCTTAGTTCCCTCTCTCTCCTCCCGTCCCTTAGTTCCCTCTCTCTCCTCCCGTCCCTTAGTTCCCTCTCTCTCCTCCCTCCCTTCCCTTAGTTCCCTCTCTCTCCTCCCTCCCATCCCTTAGTTCCCTCTCTCTCCTCCCGTCCCTTAGTTCCCTCTCTCTCCTCCCGTCCCTTAGTTCCCTCTCTCTCCCTCCCGTCCCTTAGTTCCCTCTCTCTCCTCCCGTCCCTTAGTTCTCTCTCTCTCCTCCCGTCCCTTAGTTCCCTCTCTCTCCTCCCGTCCCTTAGTTCCCTCTCTCTCCTCCCGTCCCTTAGTTCTCTCTCTCTCCTCCCGTCCCTTAGTTCTCTCTCTCTCCTCCCATCCCTTAGTTCTCTCTCTCTCCTCCCGTCCCTTAGTTCTCTCTCTCTCCTCCCGTCCCTTAGTTCCCTCTCTCTCCTCCCGTCCCTTAGTTCTCTCTCTCTCCTCCCGTCCCTTAGTTCTCTCTCTCTCCTCCCGTCCCTTAGTTCTCTCTCTCTCCTCCCGTCCCTTAGTTCTCTCTCTCTCCTCCCGTCCCTTAGTTCTCTCTCTCTCCTCCCGTCCCTTAGTTCCCTCTCTCTCCTCCCGTCCCTTAGTTCCCTCTCTCTCCTCCCGTCCCTTAGTTCCCTCTCTCTCCTCCCGCCCCTTAGTTCTCTCTCTCTCCTCCCGTCCCTTAGTTCTCTCTCTCTCCTCCCGTCCCTTAGTTCTCTCTCTCTCTTCCCGTCCCTTAGTTCCCTCTCTCTCCTCCCGTCCCTTAGTTCTCTCTCTCTCTCCTCCACTTTGAAGAAAGTATATATATATATATAATAGTAATAATAGTAAAAGAGAGATAACAAACAATCAGATAAAAGTCAAGAGTTGGCCCAGTTCACAGGATGTGTGTGTGTGTGTGTGTGTGTGTGTGTGTGTGTGTGTGTGTGTGTGTGTGTGTGTGTGTGTGTGTGTGTGTGTGTGTGTGTGTGTGTGTGTGTGTGTGTGAGAATCGTGTGGACATTTCAGGGGACAGCATAACAACAGTCCCCCCAGGGGAACGTAGACTGGAAAGAGACACAGTATCGTGTACGTCACTGAGACAGAGAAACATGAATCTCATTCAGAACACTGCATAAGTGTAATCAACATCACATAACACTCGGTGAAGTATGCTGAGAACGACTACAGTGTTGTGTAATATGATACAATCTAAAAAAGCCTAAGATTACTTTATTTGTAATACTTTTCCGAAAGGTTTCATTGTTTTATTTAATGTTTGGAGGTGGAAAAACCCCTAAACCACATTGGTTTGGGTGGTGAGCTCATGGAAACAGGGTTATTTATTAGGGGGGTTATGTTGTGTGTTCTGACACACATGACCTCTAGTAAAAGGAAGTATTCTAGAAAACATCCAGGAGCATGTTTCACCGGTGTATGTGTGTGTGACAGAGTCTTTGTGTGTGTGTATGTGTGTGTGTGTGTGTGTGTGAGAGAGAGTCTTTGTGTGTGTGTATGTGTGTGTGTGTGTGTGTGTGTGTGAGAGAGAGTCTTTGTGTGTGTGTGTGTATGTGTGTGTGACAGAGTCTTTGTGTGTGTACGTGTGAGAGAGAGTCTTTGTGTGTGTGTGTGTGTGTGTGTGTGTGAGAGAGAGTCTTTGTGTGTGTGAGAGAGAGTCTGTTTGTAGTGTGTGTGTGTGTGTGTGTGTGTGTGTGTGTGTGTGTGTGTGTGTGTGTGTGTGTGTGTGTGTGTGTGTGTGTGTGTGTGTGTGTGTGTGTGTGTGTGTGCTGATAGATAATGTATAATGTTTTTACGTTGTGTATGGTACATCCTGTATGGTACGTCCTGTATGGTACATCCTGTATGGTACATTGTGTATGGTACGTCCTGTATGGTACGTCCTGTATGGTACGTCCTGTATGGTACGTCCTGTATGGTACGTCCTGTATGGTACGTCCTGTATGGTACGTCCTGTATGGTACGTCCTGTATGGTACGTCCTGTATGGTACGTCCTGTATGGTACATCCTGTATGGTACGTCCTGTATGGTACGTCCTGTATGGTACGTCCTGTATGGTACGTCCTGTATGGTACATCCTGTATATACGTCCTGTATGGTACGTCCTGTATGGTACGTCCTGTACGTCCTGTATGGTACATCCTGTATGGTACGTCCTGTATGGTACGTCCTGTATGGTACGTCCTGTATGGTACGTCCTGTATGGTACGTCCTGTATGGTACGTCCTGTATGGTACATCCTGTATGGTACGTCCTGTATGGTACGTCCTGTATGGTACGTTGTGTATGATACGTTGTGTTAACATGTGTTCACCTGTCTCCCCCTGCAGGTGACAGAATATGTCCAGAGCTGATTGGTCCTTCCTGGAGCAGCTGTTGGAGGAGGGGCAGGAGTATAGCACCGGGGTGGGCCGTGTCTGGCTCACTGTCCTCTTCCTGTTCCGCATGCTGGTCCTGGGCACCGCCGCAGAGTCAGCCTGGGACGACGAACAGGACGACTTCGTCTGTAACACCAAGCAACCTGGATGTACCGCCGTGTGTTACGACAAAGCATTCCCCATATCACATTACCGCTATTTTGTCCTTCAGGTGATTTTTGTTTCCACGCCGACTATTTTTTACTTCGGATACGTGGCCATGAGGGCTGCAAAGGAGGGGAAAAAGGAGGAAGAGGAGGAGGAGAGGACGGAGGAGGGTGGGGCTGGTGAGGGACGAGAGAGGGGAGGAGTAAAGAAGAAGAGGGAGGTGAGAAAGGGGGATGAGATAGAACTAGTGGAGGAGAAAGGAGGGAGAAAGGTGTTGAAAGCTCTCCCAGAGGCTCCTAAGCTGAAGGGCCGTCTCCTCTGTGCCTACGCCGCCAGCATCCTCCTCAAGGTCCTCCTGGAGGTCGGCTTCATCGTGGGGCTATGGTACCTCTACGGCTTCGTGATCCCGGCCCGGTTCGAGTGTGTCCGGGACCCCTGTCCTCACACGGTGGACTGCTTCGTCTCCAGACCCACGGAGAAGACCATCTTCACCATCTACACCCAGACCATCGCTGGAGTCTCTCTCCTTCTCAACCTAGCAGAGCTCCTCTACCTCCTCCAGCTGGCCATCACCCACCACCTAGAACAACGCTATGCCCAGGAGCAGTACACCTTTCCTGGCATAGCCGGGGTCCGAGTCCAGCCTGGTGCTCCTCGCCTGGAGATGGAGATGCAGCAAGTTTCGCCTTACCAGGAGAAGGGCCATCTGTATTTACCCATGGGGGAGGCCGGCTACGCCAAGCCCAGTGAGAGTTATCTGGACCTGGGGGAGGCCGGCTACACCAAGCCCAGTGAGAGTTATCTGGTCCTGGAGTCCAGAGCAGGGATGGATCCTGGTGGTGACATTCTCCCCAGTTATTTGAATTGTTTGGGGGCGATAAGGACTACACACTCTTCAGGGAGAGCTCACCATAAGAAATACAGCACACAACACACACACAGTAAGGGTGCCCAGAAGGGACACAGTAACAAACATACTAAGCATTATGTATGAGGAAACCAGAGAGACTGATACAGGCACAGGGGGTGGAATGCACAAGAATAAGGAAACACTTTACTTGACACCCTGCGTCATAACCATGTCATAATATAGTCATAACAGCTGACATTAACCTGTTATAATTGGGTCATAACAGCTGACATTAACCTGTTATAATATGGTCATAACAGCTGACATTAACCTGTTATAATAGGGTCATAACAGCTGACATTAACCTGTTATAATAGGGTCATAACAGCTGACATTAACCTGTTATAATAGGGTCATAACAGCTGACATTAACCTGTTATAATAGGGTCATAACAGCTGACATTAACCTGTTATAATAGGGTCATAACAGCTGACATTAACCTGTTATAATATGGTCATAACAGCTGACATTAACCTGTCATAATATGGTCATAACAGCAGACATTAACCTGTCATAACGTGACATAATATGTTATAACAGCTGACATTAACTTGAAATTTAGGAGCAGATTTGAGGAGCAGGACAAGACACCCTCTACTAGACTGATGACTGATAAAAAGGACATGACAGGACTATCTGCCTGATATGATTACGATGGTCGAAATGCTTCTTGACATTGGCATGAAGTATATTTTCTATAAGTTATTTAAAATATGATGAACAAAATACTGTAGAGAATTCATGACAACAACAACAAAGGACTTAAGAAACAAACTTTCAAACGAAAGGAAACTTCTTGGCTGGGAAAAAAACTAATTTGAATAAATGTGGGTTGTGACACTCTTATGTAGGTGTCATAACCAGCCATAAAATAACACACTATATGTCACAACAGGTGTAAATATGTGGGTAATGACAGTGTTATAACAGTGTTACGACCATATTATGACAGGTTATGACTAGTTATGTCAGCTGTTATGACCGTGTTATAACTATATTATGACAGGTTATGACTAGTTATGTCAGCTGTTATGACCGTGTTATAACTATATTATGACAGGTTATGACTAGTTATGTCAGCTGTTATGACCGTGTTATAACTATATTATGACAGGTTATGACTAGTTATGTCAGCTGTTATGACCGTGTTATAACTATATTATGACAGGTTATGACTAGTTATGTCAGCTGTTATGACCGTGTTATAACTATATTATGACAGGTTATGACTAGTTATGTCAGCTGTTATAACCGTGTTATAACTATATTATGACAGGTTATGACTAGTTATGTCAGCTGTTATGACCGTGTTATAACTATATTATGACAGGTTATGACTAGTTATGTCAGCTGTTATGACAGTGTTATAACTATATTATGACAGGTTATGACTAGTTATGTCAGCTGTTATGACCGTGTTATAACTATATTATGACAGGTTATGACTAGTTATGTCAGCTGTTATGACCGTGTTATAACTATATTATGACAGGTTATGACTAGTTATGTCAGCTGTTATGACCGTGTTATAACTATATTATGACAGGTTATGACTAGTTATGTCAGCTGTTATGACCGTGTTATAACTATATTATGACAGGTTATGACTAGTTATGTCAGCTGTTATGACCGTGTTATAACTATATTATGACAGGTTATGACTAGTTATGTCAGCTGTTATGACAGTGTTATAACTATATTATGACAGGTTATGACTAGTTATGTCAGCTGTTATGACCGTGTTATAACTATATTATGACAGGTTATGACTAGTTATGTCAGCTGTTATGACCGTGTTATAACTATATTATGCCAGGTTATGACTAGTTATGTCAGCTGTTATGACCGTGTTATAACTATATTATGACAGGTTATGACTAGTTATGTCAGCTGTTATGACAGTGTTATATTATGACAGGTTATGACTAGTTATGTCAGCTGTTATGACCGTGTTATAACTATATTATGACAGGTTATGACTAGTTATGTCAGCTGTTATGACCGTGTTATAACTATATTATGACAGGTTATGACTAGTTATGTCAGCTGTTATGACCGTGTTATAACTATATTATGACAGGTTATGACTAGTTATGTCAGCTGTTATGACCGTGTTATAACTATATTATGACAGGTTATGACTAGTTATGTCAGCTGTTATGACCGTGTTATAACTATATTATGCCAGGTTATGACTAGTTATGTCAGCTGTTATGACCGTGTTATAACTATATTATGACAGGTTATGACTAGTTATGTCAGCTGTTATGACAGTGTTATATTATGACAGGTTATGACTAGTTATGTCAGCTGTTATGACAGTGTTATAACTATATTATGACAGGTTATGACTAGTTATGTCAGCTGTTATAACAGTGTTATAACTATATTATGACAGGTTATGACTAGTTATGTCAGCTGTTATGACAGTGTTATAACTATATTATGACAGGTTATGACTAGTTATGTCAGCTGTTATAACAGTGTTATAACTATATTATGACAGGTTATGACTAGTTATGTCAGCTGTTATGACCGTGTTATAACTATATTATGACAGGTTATGACTAGTTATGTCAGCTGTTATGACCGTGTTATAACTATATTATGACAGGTTATGACTAGTTATGTCAGCTGTTATGACCGTGTTATAACTATATTATGACAGGTTATGACTAGTTATGTCAGCTGTTATAACAGTGTTACGACTATATTATGACAGGTTATGACAGGTTATGACTAGTTATGTCAGCTGTTATGACCGTGTTATTACATGTTACTGATTGTATTGCGCAACATATACCTTGAAGGCAAAGTCTATGTAGTGGAGACTAGATTAGATCTTCCTCATTCAAATGGGAACCAGAGAAAACCTCCCTCAAGGGAGGTACGATCCTTGATCATGGAACACCAGAAAATGGGAACATGAGAAACCTCCCTCAAGGGGAGGTACGATCCTTGATCATGGAACACCAGAGAATGGGAACATGAGAAACCTCCCTCAAGGGGAGGTACGATCCTTGATCATGGAACACCAGAGAATGGGAACATGAGAAACCTCCCTCAAGGGGAGGTACGATCCTTGATCATGGAACACCAGAGAATGGGAACATGAGAAACCTCCCTCAAGGGGAGGTACGATCCTTGATCATGGAACACCAGAGAATGGGAACATGAGAAACCTCCCTCAAGGGGAGGTACGATCCTTGATCATGGAACACCAGAGAATGGGAACATGAGAAACCTCCCTCAAGGGGAGGTACGATCCTTGATCATGGAACACCAGAGAATGGGAACATGAGAAACCTCCCTCAAGGGGAGGTGCGATCCTTGATCATGGAACACCAGAGAATGTTAACATGAGAAACCTCCCTCAAGGGGAGGTACGATCCTGATCATGGAACACCGGAGAATGGGAACATGAGAAACCTCCCTCGAGGGGAGGTACGATCCTTGATCATGGAACACCAGAGAATGGGAACATGAGAAACCTCCCTCAAGGGGAGGTACGATCCTTGATCATGGAACACCGGAGAATGGGAACATGAGAAACCTCCCTCGAGGGGAGGTACGATCCTTGATCATGGAACACCGGAGAATGGGAACATGAGAAACCTCCCTCGAGGGGAGGTACGATCCTTGATCATGGAACACCAGAGAATGGGAACATGAGAAACCTCCCTCAGGGGAGGTACGATCCTTGAACACCAGAGAATGGGAACATGAGAAACCTCCCTCAAGGGGAGGTACGATCCTTGAACACCAGAGAATGGGAACATGAGAAACCTCCCTCAAGGGAGGTACGATCCTTGATCATGGAACACCAGAGAATGGGAACATGAGAAACCTCCCTCAGGGGGAGGTACGATCCTTGATCATGGGACACCAGAGAATGGGAACATGAGAAACCTCCCTCAGGGGGAGGTACGATCCTTGATCATGGAACACCAGAGAATGGGAACATGAGAAACCTCCCTCAAGGGGAGGTACGATCCTTGATCATGGAACACCAGAGAATGGGAACATGAGAAACCTCCCTCAAGGGGAGGTACGATCCTTGATCATGGGACACCAGAGAATGGGAAACGAGGAATAATGGAACAGTAAAAGGATGCAGTATAATTCAGTTATTTATGACTTCAGGAAACCTTCTGTTCCAATGGGAATGGGATAAGCCTATGCAGTGGCTGATTGTGACAATGGAAGAACTTGGGATTCCACAGGGAAAACAGCCTACAGAGCCCATGCAGTGCAGTGAGGTCTTGTGAGAAAGCATGGGTTTGGGAGGGAAATATGACTGTGTCCCAAATGGCACCGTATTCCCTACATAGTGCACTACTTTAGACCAGAGCCTTGTGGACCCTAGTCAACAGTAGTGCACAATGTAGGGAATACGGTGCCATTTGGGAGGTATCCTTTATGTTCTGAATTAAGCATGTTCCCTAAGGGATTAATGTGACCTCAGAATGCTGCTAGAGCCAGTGGAATGTACTGGACTATTCTGTCTGCCCGGAGACAAGTGTACTGGGATCTCTGGACTATTCTGTCTCCCCGGAGACCAGTGTACTGGGATCTCTGGACTATTCTGTCTGCCCGGAGACCAGTGTACTGGGATCTCTGGACTATTCTGTCTCCCCAGAGACCAGTGTACTGGGATCTCTGGACTATTCTGTCTCCCCAGAGACCAGTGTACTGGGATCTCTGGACTATTCTGTCTGCCCGGAGACCAGTGTACTGGGATCTCTGGACTATTCTGTCTGCCCGGAGACCAGTGTACTGGGATCTCTGGACTATTCTGTCTCCCCGGAGACCAGTGTACTGGGATCTCTGGACTATTCTGTCTCCCCGGAGACCAGTGTACTGGGATCTCTGGACTATTCTGTCTCCCCGGAGACTAGTGTACTGGGATCTCTGGACTATTCTGTCTCCCCGGAGACTAGTGTACTGGGATCTCTGGACTATTCTGTCTCCCCGGAGACCAGTGTACTGGGATCTCTGGACTATTCTGTCTCCCCGGAGACCAGTGTACTGGGATCTCTGGACTATTCTGTCTCCCCGGAGACCAGTGTACTGGGATCTCTGGACTATTCTGTCTCCCCGGAGACTAGTGGCCAAACACACTGACACACAGATGCGTACAAGCACACACACACACACACAAAAACTACATACACCCTTATCCCCTCTCCAACGTTGGCTTGGAGTCAGGAGAAGGGAGCTAGAACCATGGTGTGCTGGGATGGTCGCCAGTATCCAAAACATGAAGAATGAGGGATGGAGAGAAAGAGACTGGGGGGGGAGGGATGGAGAGGGAGTGGATATGGAGAGAAAGAGACTGGGTGGAGGGATGGAGAGGGAGTGGGTATGGAGAGAAAGAGACTGGGTGGAGGGAGGGAGAGGGAGTGGGTATGGAGAGAAAGAGACTGGGTGGAGGGAGGGAGAGGGAGTGGATATGGAGAGAAAGAGACTGGGTGGAGGGAGGGAGAGGGAGTGGGTATGGAGAGAAAGAGACTGGGTGGAGGGAGGGAGAGGGGGTGGGTATGGAGAGAAAGAGACTGGGGGGGGTATGGAGAGAAAGAGACTGGGGGGTATGGAGAGAAAGAGACTGGGGGGGTATGAAGAGAAAGAGACTGGGGGGGGGTATGGAGAGAGCAATGAAAACACAGAGAATGGGTATGTTCAATTAAAGTGACTGTTTCTGAATGTTTTTAAGTTAATTATGTCCTCTTTGTTTACCCACTTCATTGACTAGAGCTGTGAATTGATGGCTTCCACAAGTTATGGCTTGATGGACAACAGCATTTTAGCTAAGACACCTAATTCTTCTAACATTATCCTAATTCTCCTAACCAAGCCGATTGTGGTTTTTTTGTGTGTGTGTGGGGGGGTGTTATAGGCCGCCCAATCAGAATGCATTCTATGAAAGTCTTGAAATTGTGTTGTCAAACTGTAATGATTCCCTGATGAACGAAATTATTTTGTTAGTGGATTTCAATACGGATGTCTGCAAGAAGAATAGCCCAACCCACAACGTATTTATACACTTCTGTAGATCACTTGCTCTGACCCAAATGATAAAAGATCCCACCAGGATATGGTGAAACAGTGGAAAGTACGATTGACTTAATATTGGTGTCTGATCTAAAATATCGCAGAGTGTAGTAATATAGAATCTGGAATCAGTGATCATTTTATTACATTTTGCACAAGGAGGATTTTTAAAGATATACAGTGCCTTGCGAAAGTATTCGGCCCCCTTGAACTTTGCGACCTCAAGGGAGACTGTCACAGTGCAGGTGCATTTATACGGAGACTTGATTACACACAGGTGGATTGTATTTATCATCATTAGTCATTTAGGTCAACATTGGATCATTCAGAGATCCTCACTGAACTTCTGGAGAGAGTTTGCTGCACTGAAAGTAAAGGGGCTGAATAATTTTGCACGCCCAATTTTTCCGTTTTTGATTTGTTAAAAAAGTTTGAAATATCCAATAAATGTCATTCCAATTCATGATTGTGTCCCACTTGTTGTTGATTCTTCACAAAAAAATACAGTTTTATATCTTTATGTTTGAAGCCTGAAATGTGGCAAAAGGTCGCAAAGTTCAAGGGGGCCGAATACTTTCGCAAGGCACTGTATTTACAGTTGAAGTCGGAAGTTTACATACACATACGTTGGAGTCATTAAAACTCGTTTTTCAACCACTCCACAAATTTCTTGTTCACAAACTATAGTTTTGGCAAGTCGGTTAGGACATCTACTTCGTGCATGACACAAGTAATGTGTCCAACAATTGTTACAGACAGATTACTTCACTTATAATTCACTGTATCACAATTCCAGTGGGTCAGAAGTTTACATATACTAAGTTGACTGTGCCTTAAAACAGCTTGGCATATTCCAGAAAATGATGTCATGGCTTTAGAAGCTTCTGAAAGGCTGATTGACATAATTTTAGTCAATTGGAGGTGTACCTGTGGATGTATTTCAAGGCCTACCTTCAAAATCAGTGCCACTTTGCTTGACATCATGGGAAAATGAAAAGAAATCAGCCAATTGTAGACCTCCACAAGTCTGGGTCATCCTTGGGAGCAATTTCCAAACTCCTGAAGGTACCACGTTCATCTGTACAAACAAAAGTACGCAAGTATAAACACCATGGGACCACGCAGCCGTCATACCACTCAGGAAGGAGACGCTTTCTGTCTCCTAGAGATGAACGTACTTTGGTGCGATAAGTTCAAATCAATCCAGAACAACAGCAAAAGACCTTGTGAAGATGCTGGAGGAAACAGGTACAAAAGTATCTATATCCACAGTAAAATGAGTCCTATATCGACATAACCTGAAAGGCCGCTCAACAAGGAAGAAGCCACTGCTCCAAAACCGCCATCAAAAAGCCAGACTACGGTTTGCCACTGCACATGGAAACAGAGATCGTACTTTTTGGAGAAATGTCCTCTGGTCTGATGAAACAAAAATAGAACTGTTTGGCCATAATGACCATCGTTATGTTTGGAGGAAAAAGGGGGAGGATGGCAAAATTATGTGGGTATATTGAAGCAACATCTCAAGATATCAGTCAGGAAGTTAAAGCTTGGTCGCAAATGGGTCTTCCAAATGGACAATGACCCCAAGCATACTACCAAAGTTGTGGAAAATGGCTTAGGGACAACAAAGTCAAGGTATTGAAGTGGCCATCACAAAGCCCTGACCTCAATCCTATAGAAAATGTATTGGCAGAACAAAGAAAGCGTGTGCAAGCAAAGAGGCCTTACAAACCTGACTCAGTTACACCAGCTCTGTCAGGAGGCCTACAAACCTGACTCAGTTACACCAGCTCTGTCAGGAGGCCTACAAACCTGACTCAGTTACACCAGCTCTGTCAGGAGGCCTACAAACCTGACTCAGTTACACCAGCTCTGTCAGGAGGCCTACAAACCTGACTCAGTTACACCAGCTCTGTCAGGAGGCCTACAAACCTGACTCAGTTACACCAGCTCTGTCAGGAGGCCTACAAACCTGCCTCAGTTACACCAGCTCTGTCAGGAGAAATGGGCCAAAATTCACCCAACTTATTGTGGGAAGCTTGTGGAAGGCTACCTGAAACGTTAAACAATTTAAAAGCAATTCTACCAAATAGTAATTGAGTGTATGTAAACTTCTGACCCACTGGGAATGTGATTAAAGAAATAAAAGCTGAAATAAATCATTCTCTCGACTATTATTCTGACATTTCACATTCTTAAAATAAAGTGGTGATCCTAACTGACCTAATACAGGGCATTTTTTTACTAGGATTACATGTCATGAATTGTGAAAAACTGAGTTTAAATGTATTTGGCTAAAAGGTGTATGTAAACTTCCCACTTCAACTGTAAGTCTCACAAAACAGTTAGAAACAGAGGACTCAAAAAATACTGTGTTGAAATGTTTAGGGAGGAAGTGGGTAAAATTGACTGGTCACCTATGCTAGATAGTGTGGGGGTAGACAATGATGGCTCCCAATAGACTGGTCACCTGTGTTAGATAGTGTGGGAGTAGACAGTGATGGCTCCCAATAGACTGGTCACCTGTACTAGATAGTGTGGGGGTAGACAGTGATGGCTCCCAATAGACTGGTCACCTGTGCTAGATAGTGTGGGGGTAGACAGTGATGGCTCCCATTAGACTGGTCACCTGTGTTAGATAGTGTAGGGGTAGACAGTGATGGCTCCCAATAGACTGGTCACCTGTGTTAGATAGTGTGGGGGTAGACAGTGATGGCTCCCAATAGACTGGTCACCTGTACTAGATAGTGTGGGGGTAGACAGTGATGGCTCCCAATAGACTGGTCACCTGTACTAGATAGTGTAGGGGTAGACAGTGATGGCTCCCAATAGACTGGTCACCTGTGCTAGATAGTGTGGGGGTAGACAGTGATGGCTCCCAATAGACTGGTCACCTGTACTAGATAGTGTGGGGGTAGACAGTGATGGCTCCCAATAGACTGGTCACCTGTGCTAGATAGTGTGGGGGTAGACAGTGATGGCTCCCATTAGACTGGTCACCTGTGCTAGATAGTGTGGGGGTAGACAGTGATGGCTCCCATTAGACTGGTCACCTGTGTTAGATAGTGTAGGGGTAGACAGTGATGGCTCCCAATAGACTGGTCACCTGTGTTAGATAGTGTGGGGGTAGACAGTGATGGCTCCCAATAGACTGGTCACCTGTGCTAGATAGTGTGGGGGTAGACAGTGATGGCTCCCATTAGACAGGTCACCTGTGTTAGATAGTGTAGGGATAGACAGTGATGGCTCCCATTAGACAGGTCACCTGTGTTAGATAGTGTAGGGATAGACAGTGATGGCTCCCAATAGACTGGTCACCTGTGTTAGATAGTGTAGGGATAGACAGTGATGGCTCCCATTAGACAGGTCACCTGTGTTAGATAGTGTGGGGGTAGACAGTGATGGCTCCCATTAGACAGGTCACCTGTGTTAGATAGTGTGGGGGTAGACAGTGCCTGGGAAGCCTTTAAATGTAGATTCCTTGATGTGGTGAATGTGATGGCTCCCATGAGACTGGTCAGGGTAAAGCAGAGTTCTAGAACTTGGTTTAATCATGAGATTCTAGAATCTATCCAAGCAAGGAATAAGGCCTTTAAAAAATGTAAGAACTCTCAAGAGCAGCATGATGTAATCTTCCGACTTCAACTGAGGAGGAGGAGTCTTTGACCATCCACTACGGCAGGAGAAGCCCTCACCTTCCGTACAGTGGAATGTAAGAACTCTCAAGATTAGCCTGATTTTTGTCCCATATAAACGTCACATAAATGAAGCACAGAGGAGGATGGATGAAGCACAGAGCAGGGTGGATGAAGCACAGAGCAGGATGGATGAAAATAATTGAGAACAAAAATGACCCTAAAAAGCAATGGAAATCATTTAAGGAACTAGGCTGTAGTAGTACTACCGAAAACAAATTGGGCTGAATATCAAGGAGGAGATGGTATATGAAAAAGCAAGCTGGTTAGCAACCTGGTTAGCAAGCTGGTTAGCAGGCTGGTTAGCAAGCTGGTTAGCAACCTGGTTAGCAGGCTGGTTAGCAAGCTGGTTAGCAGACTGGTTAGCAACCTGGTTAGCAAGCTGGTTAGCAAGCTGGTTAGCAAGCTGGTTAGCGAGCTGGTTAGCGGGCTGGTTAGCAGCTGGTTAGCAAGCTGGTTAGCAAGCCGGTTAGCAAGCTGGTTAGCAAGCTGCCCACCAGTTCTGGTTTGTATGGAGGCAACCAAGTCAAGAAGTATTATGTAGAGTTAGGGGTTCAGCCAAACTCTTTATCTTTTGCAAAGGAAGCAACAGCCAAAATAGAGTTTAAATGCTCCAAAGCCACAGGCCTGGATAATATTCCTGCAAGGTTTCTAATAGATGCTGCTGAGCAAATTGGCCCTGGTATTACCCATATCGTTAATCTCTCTCTTGAACAAGGCACCTTTCCCAGGGACATGAAACAAGACAAAGTTATACCTCTGTATAGGAAGGGGATAAAGTCTGACCCTGGGAGTTATAGGCCTGTATCTATCCTCTGTATAAGGGGATAAAGTCTGACCCTGGGAGTTATAGGCCTGTATCTATCCTCTGTAGTAGAAAAAACAACTGCTACATTGATTCTCCTAACCTGCTTTAGCAATTCTCCTAACCTGCTATGTTAATTATTCTAACCTGCTATGTTAATTATCCTAACCTGCTATGTTAATTATTCTAACCTGCTATGTTAATTATTCTAACCTGCTATGTTAATTCTCCTAACCTGCTATGTTAATTATTCTAACCTTCTATGTTAATTCTCCTAACCTGCTATGTTAATTATCCTAACCTGCTCTGTTAATTATCCTAACCTGCTATGTTAATTATTCTAACCTGCTATGCTAATTATCCTAACCTGCTATGTTAATTATTCTAACCTGCTATGTTAATTCTCCTAACCTGCTATGTTAATTATTCTAACCTGCTATGTTAATTATTCTAACCTGCTATGTTAATTCTCCTAACCTGCTATGTTAATTATTCTAACCTGCTATGTTAATTATTCTAACCTGCTATGTTAATTCTCCTAACCTGCTATGTTAATTATTCTAACCTGCTATGTTAATTATCCTAACCTGCTCTGTTAATTCTCCTAACCTGCTATGTTAATTATCCTAACCTGCTCTGTTAATTCTCCTAACCTGCTCTGTTAATTCTCCTAACCTGCTATGTTAATTATTCTAACCTTCTATGTTAATTCTCCTAACCTGCTATGTTAATTATCCTGCTATGTTAATTATTCTAACCTTCTATGTTAATTCTCCTAACCTGCTATGTTAATTATCCTAACCTGCTATGTTAATTATTCTAACCTGCTATGTTAATTATCCTAACCTGCTATGTTAATTATTCTAACCTGCTATGTTAATTATTCTAACCTGCTATGTTAATTATTCTAACCTGCTATGTTAATTATTCTAACCTGCTGTGTCACGGTTTTCATGTGGTGAAGGAGTGTCGGACCAAACTGCAGCGTATATTGTGATCCATGTTTAATAAAACAAACGTAACACGAATCAATACAAAAACTCAACAAAACGTAATGAAAACCGAAACAGCCTAAACTGGTGCCAACTAACACAGAATAAGGACGTCAAGACACTAAGGACAATCACCCACAATACAACCAAAGAATATGGCTGCCTAAATATGGTTCCCAATCAGAGACAACAATAAACACCTGCCTCTGATTGAGAACCACTTCAGACAGCCATAGACTAACCTAGAACACCCCACTAAGCTACAATCCCACTATCTACACACCACATACAAAAACCCATGTCACACCCTGGTCTGACCAAATACATGAAGAAAAACACAAAATACTTCGACCAGGGTGTGACACTCTGTTAATTATCCTAACCTGTTATGTTAATTTTCCTAACCTGCTAAAAATAACAGAACAGAATATATATAACTACGTTAAAGGATATAATATTCTGCTAATATCCCTCGCAAGAAAATTGCAGGAAAATAACTATGATTTACTGCCCTGCTTTGACTCTGTCTCGGGGTGTAGAGGGCTAACAGCAATATTAATATGCCAGTAAAAGTTGATATAAGGTGGAAAAGCACTTTAATCAGGCCGCATGTCATATCGTTATGGGGGAATGTGGACCATGAAAAAGGTGAGGTGCTGATGAAACCCAGAACTCTGCACACTACACACGGTCATGACCTGGATCATTTTCCATTGTGTGTGTGTGTGTGTGTGTGTGTGTGTGTGTGTGTGTGTGTGTGTGTGTGTGTGTGTGTGTGTGTGTGTGTGTGTTCGTGTGACGGTGTGTGAAGGATGCTAGCCTCAGTGAACTCTACACAAAGACCGTTCATTTCCAGCAATTTAGGGAACTGTCTCCTCGACGATAAGCAGTTATCTGTGGCAAGAAATAGTGCCTGATGGGTAATTGTCTAGAAAAGACACATCCTGTCTAACCCTTGGGACCTCAAAACAAACAATAACAAACAGCCGGGGATGAAACAAATGGTTAATATCACTGACGTCTCTCGCTGAAGATGTTTTAAATGAAAACAACAGGTTTTAAATGAAAACAAAAAGTTTTTAAATGAAAACAACAGGTTTTAAATGACAACAACAGGTTTTAAATGAAAACAAAAAACAACAGGTTTTAAATGAAAACAACATATTTTAAATGACAACAACAGGTTTTAAATGACAACAACAGGTTTTAAATGAAAACAAAAAGGTTTTAAATTAAAACAACGGGTTTTAAATGAATCAGGTTTTTAAAGTAAACAACAGGTTTTAAATGAAAACAACAGGTTTTAAATGAAAACAACAGGTTTTAAATGAAAACAACAGGTTTTAAATGAAAACAACAGGTTTTAAATGAAAACAACAGGTTTCTAAATGAATCAGGTTTTTAAAGTAAACAAAAGGTTTTAAATGAAAACAACAGGTTTTAAATGAAAACAACAGGTTTCTAAATGAATCAGGTTTTTAAAGTAAACAACAGGTTTTAAATGAAAACAACAGGTTTTAAATGAAAACAACAGGTTTTAAATGAAAACAACAGGTTTCTAAATGAATCAGGTTTTTAAAGTAAACAACAGGTTTTAAATGAAAACAACAGGTTTTAAATGAAAACAACAGGTTTTAAATGAAAACAACAGGTTTCTAAATGAATCAGGTTTTTAAAGTAAACAACAGGTTTTAAATGAAAACAACAGGTTTTAAATGAAAACAACAGGTTTTAAATGAAAACAACAGGTTTTAAATGAAAACAACAGGTTTCTAAATGAATCAGGTTTTTAAAGTAAACAACAGGTTTTAAATGAAAACAACAGGTTTTAAATGAAAACAACAGGTTTTAAATGAAAACAACAGGTTTTAAATGACAACAACAGGTTTTAAATGAAAACAACAGGTTTTAAATGAAAACAACAGGTTTTAAATGAAAACAACAGGTTTTAAATGAAAACAACAGGTTTCTAAATGAATCAGGTTTTTAAAGTAAACAACAGGTTTTAAATGACAACAACAGGTTTTAAATGAAAACAACAGGTTTTAAATGACAACAACAGGTTTTAAATGAAAACAACAGGTTTTAAATGAAAACAACAGGTTTTAAATGAAAACAACAGGTTTTAAATGACAACAACAGGTTTTAAATGAAAACAACAGGTTTTAAATGAAAACAACAGGTTTTAAATGACAACAACAGGTTTTAAATGAAAACAACAGGTTTTAAATGAAAACAACAGGTTTTAAATGAAAACAACAGGTTTTAAATGAAAACAACAGGTTTTAAATGAAAACAACAGGTTTTAAATGACAACAACAGGTTTTAAATGAAAACAACAGGTTTTAAATGAAAACAACAGGTTTTAAATGAATCAGGTTTTTAAAGTAAACAAAAGGTTTTAAATGACAACAACAGGTTTTAAATGACAACAACAGGTTTTAAATGAAAACAACAGGTTTTAAATGAAAACAACAGGTTTTAAATGAAAACAACAGGTTTTAAATGACAACAACAGGTTTTAAATGAAAACAACAGGTTTTAAATGAAAACAACAGGTTTTAAATGAAAACAACAGGTTTTAAATGAAACAGGTTTTAAAAGTAAACAAAAGGTTTTAAATGACAACAACAGGTTTTAAATGACAACAACAGGTTTCTAAATGAAAACAACAGGTTTTAAATGAAAACAACAGGTTTTAAATGACAACAACAGGTTTCTAAATGAAAACAACAGGTTTCTAAATGAAAACAACTGGTTGGAAGTGAAACAGCAGGTTTTAGGTTTTTATTATTTAAAAAAGAAGAGGGGGCCATTCATTGACTGTGTTAAAGCACAGTGGGTTTTGGTTATGAGTTGTCTCCTCACTGCCACCCTCTCTGAAAGATGAGCTGGCAGCAGGTATTGAAGTAGGTACCAAATGGCAACCTATTCCCTATATAGTGCACTACTTTTGACCGAAGGCACATAGGGTGTAAATCAATATGTGCTGCAGTAGTGCGCTATGCAGTAAATAGGGTTCTATTTGGTGTGTGAAGTGGCTAAGCAGGGCCCGGTGAGGCTGCCCAACGCACTGCCTGTTCTGAAGCACCTGGGACAGTAGTCTCACTCTGTTGTGTTATCTCAGGCCAGCAAGTGTGTGTGTGTGTGTGTGTGTGCGTCACTGTGTGTGTGTCTGTGTGTGTGTGTGTGTGTGTGTGTGTGTGTGTGTGTGTGTGTGTGTGTGTGTGTGTGTGTGTGTGTGTGTGTGTGTGTGAGAGGAGAGAGAGAGAGAGGTGTGTGGACGGAGATGGCACGCTAACTAAACGTTGGGGTCATGGAACAGCTTGAGAGGGGTGACCCACTTCGGCCCTACTCTCTGCCAACCAAAACCTATAGGAGCAGAAAACTGGTCTGGGCCTGTATAGTCCCCCCTACAGCCTACACTAACCCCCTACAGAGACAGCAGTCTACACCCCCCTACAGCCTACACTAACCACCTACAGAGACAGCAGTCTACACTCCCCCCCCTACAGCCTACACTAACCCCCTACAGAGACAGCAGTCTACACTCCCCCCTACTGTAGACAGAGACAGCAGTCTACCCCACCCCCCCCTACTGTAGACAGAGACAGCTGTCTACTCCCCCGCCCCCCTACTGTAGACAGAGACAGCGGCCAGCCATACACACACACTGACTAGAGTACAGGAAGGAACTGTAGAGTACAGGAAGGAACAGTCAGACCGATAGAGTACAGGAAGGAACTGTCAGACCGATAGAGTACAGGAAGGAACTGTCAGACCGATAGAGTACAGGAAGGAACTGTCAGACTGATAGAGTACAGGAAGGAACTGTCAGACCGATAGAGTACAGGAAGGAACTGTCAGACCGATAGAGTACAGGAAGGAACTGTCAGACCGATAGAGTACAGGAAGGAACTGTCAGACCGATAGAGTACAGGAAGGAACTGTAGAGTACAGGAAGGAACTGTCAGACCGATAGAGTACAGGAAGGAACTGTAGAGTACAGGAAGGAACTGTCAGACCGATAGAGTACAGGAAGGAACTGTCAGACCGATAGAGTACAGGAAGGGACTGTCAGACTACCTGTCATCTGTTGATAATAGTCTGATTAAAACTGAAGGTTACAATCTGCACCTACATGCAACATCTTCTCACTCTTATTATTATCTCTTACAGGCTGACTACACCACTCGCGTCGCATGCGTGAGCGTTGCAAAATATATTTAGAAATCTATATTATTCCATTATTGCACCCACAGTGCTCACACGCGCCAACGAGCATCTGCGTTGCCAAGGGCTAAAATAGATGGCGCTGCAAGTCCTGCCTCTCCCATCTCCTCATTGGTTTATAGAAGCAGGTACCCACGTGCCATCTCCTCATTGGTTTATAGAAGCAGGTACCCACGTGCCATCTCCTCATTGGTTTATAGAAGCAGGTATCCACGTGCCATCTCCTCATTGGTTTATAGAAGCAGGTGCCATCTCCTCATTGGTTTATAGAAGCAGGTATCCACGTGCCATCTCCTCATTGGTTTATAGAAGCAGGTACCCACGTGCCATCTCCTCATTGGTTTATAGAAGCAGGTATCCACGTGCCATCTCCTCATTGGTTTATAGAAGCAGGTATCCACGTGCCATCTCCTCATTGGTTTATAGAAGCAGGTGCCATCTCCTCATTGGTTTATAGAAGCAGGTGCCATCTCCTCATTGGTTTATAGAAGCAGGTACCCACGTGCCATCTCCTCATTGGTTTATAGAAGCAGGTACCCACGTGCCATCTCCTCATTGGTTTATAGAAGCAGGTGCCATCTCCTCATTGGTTTATAGAAGCAGGTACCCACGTGCCATCTCCTCATTGGTTTATAGAAGCAGGTACCCACGTGCCATCTCCTCATTGGTTTACAGAAGCAGGTATCCACGTGCCATCTCCTCATTGGTTTATAGAAGCAGGTATCCACGTGCCATCTCCTCATTGGTTTATAGAAGCAGGTGCCATCTCCTCATTGGTTTATAGAAGCAGGTACCCACGTGCCATCTCCTCATTGGTTTATAGAAGCAGGTACCCACGTGCCATCTCCTCATTGGTTTATAGAAGCAGGTATCCACGTGCCATCTCCTCATTGGTTTATAGAAGCAGGTATCCACGTGCCATCTCCTCATTGGTTTATAGAAGCAGGTGCCATCTCCTCATTGGTTTATAGAAGCAGGTGCCATCTCCTCATTGGTTTATAGAAGCAGGTACCCACGTGCCATCTCCTCATTGGTTTATAGAAGCAGGTACCCACGTGCCATCTCCTCATTGGTTTATAGAAGCAGGTGCCATCTCCTCATTGGTTTATAGAAGCAGGTGCCATCTCCTCATTGGTTTATAGAAGCAGGTGCCATCTCCTCATTGGTTTATAGAAGCAGGTGCCATCTCCTCATTGGTTTATAGAAGCAGGTACCCACGTGCCATCTCCTCATTGGTTTATAGAAGCACGTGCCATCTCCTCATTGGTTTATAGAAGCAGGTGCCATCTCCTCATTGGTTTATAGAAGCAGGTACCCACGTGCCATCTCCTCATTGGTTTATAGAAGCAGGTGCCATCTCCTCATTGGTTATACCCACGTGGGTGATTGAAAGACGAACGAGGTCAGTGGCAGTAATGCACCTAATTCATGAAAGTTTCCAATCGCAATATAGAGTACAGAGAAGAAAACGCCTGGAAGGAAGAGAGATGACTAGAAACGATTTGGTTGACCGTTTTATGTGTGGATTAATTGTCGGAGTAGAGGACCTTGTGCATTTTAGGTAAAATAACATCTCAATTTTATAGTTTATATCTCAGTTTATATCCCAGGACAAATTAGCTAACAACAGCAAGCTAGCTAAAGAGGATTAATTAGCTAGCAAGTGCAAGCTAGCTAGCTAATTTGCCATAAATGTTTAATGCTTTTCGACCTGTCCCCAAATTAACATAATTGGTTCAGAGTTTGTTTTGATATTTTAACCTGCGTGTCGTGATAGTGTTTGGTGTGGGGGGACAAAATACATTTATGCATGATGGCGCACGTGCTCAGCCAGTTTGGGTTCCATGTTAGACAAGCCAAGAAGAAGCTACATATTTACTGCTGGACCAACAGTTACCCTAGGAGATGTTAGGGAGGTGACAATGTCATATTGAGAGACAACTAGTATGGTGTAATCTCTCGTGGACAGACTTTCTGACCAAATTACCTCACGTTTTACAGTTTAAACCATTTACCAGACACCTTTGTCCAAAGCAATTTACAATCCCTGGAATTGAGCCCATCATCCTGGCATTTAAATGGCTCTACCAACTGAGCTACAGAGGATTCACATTTTAGTTTAACTGAGATTAAAAACTGCAAAATACCAGTCTCAACGTCAACAGTGAAGCAGCGACTCTGGGATAATGACCTTGTAGGCAGAGTTGCAAAGAAAATGCCATACCTCAGACTGGCCAATATAAAGAACACAGACACTGGAACTCACTGTTTATTTATTTTTTAAACTTTCATTTACCAAGGCAAGTCCGTAAAGATCAAATTCTTATTTTCAATGACGTCCGAGGAACGGTGGGTTAACTGCCTTGTTCAGGGGTAGAACAACAGATTTTTTTTAACTTGTCAGCTCGGGGATTCGGTCTTGCAACCTTTCGGTTAACAAGTGCAACGCTCTAAGCAATAGGCTACCTGCTGCCATGTTGATATTGAGACTGTTTTTTTGCAGGTACTATTTAAGCTGCCAGTTGAGTTGACTTGTGAGGCTTCTGTTTGTCAAACTAGACACTCTAATGTACTTGTCCGCTTGCTCAGTTGTGCACCGGGGCCTCCCACTCGTCTTTCCATTCTGGGTAGAGCCAGTTTGCGCTGTTCTGTGAAGGATGTAGTACACAGCATTGTACGAGATCTTCAGTTTAATGGCAATTTCTCGCATGGAATAGCCTTCATTTCTCAGAACAAGAATAGGCTGATGAGTTTCGGAAGAAAGGTCTTTGTTTCTGGCCATTTTGAGCCTGTAATCGAACCTGATGCTCCAGATACTCAACTAGTCTAAAGAAGGACAGTTTTATTGTTTCTTTAATCAGGACAACGGTTCTCAGCTGTGCTAACATAATTGCAAAAGGGTTTTCTAATGATCAATTAAGGGGTAAAGGATAGATAATAGACAGTAACAGCAGTATACTGTAGGTAGGGGTAAAGGATAGACAGTAACAGCAGTATACTGTAGGTAGGGGTAAAGGATAGACAGTAACAGCAGTATACTGTAGGTAGGGGTAAAGGATAGATAATAGACAGTAGCAGCAGTATACTGTAGGTAGGGGTAAAGGATAGATAATAGACAGTAACAGCAGTATACTGTAGGTAGGATAGATAATAGACAGTAACAGCAGTATACTGTAGGTAGGATAGATAATAGACAGTAACAGCAGTATACTGTAGGTAGGATAGATAATAGACAGTAACAGCAGTATACTGTAGGTAGGGGTAAAGGATAGATAATAGACAGTAACAGCAGTATACTGTAGGTAGGGGTAAAGGATAGATAATAGACAGTAACAGCAGTATACTGTAGGTAGGGGTAAAGGATAGATAATAGACAGTAACAGCAGTATACTGTAGGTAGGGATAAAGGATAGATAATAGACAGTAACAGCAGTATACTGTAGGTAGGGGTAAAGGATAGATAATAGACAGTAACAGCAGTATACTGTAGGTAGGGGTAAAGGATAGATAATAGACAGTAACAGCAGTATACTGTAGGTAGGGGTAAAGGATAGATAATAGACAGTAACAGCAGTATACTGTAGGTAGGGGTAAAGGATAGATAATAGACAGTAACAGCAGTATACTGTAGGTAGAGGTAAAGGATAGATAATAGACAGTAACAGCAGTATACTGTAGGTAGGGGTAAAGGATAGATAATAGACAGTAACAGCAGTATACTGTAGGTAGGATAGATAATAGACAGTAACAGCAGTATACTGTAGGTAGGGGTAAAGGATAGATAATAGACAGTAACAGCAGTATACTGTAGGTAGGATAGATAATAGACAGTAACAGCAGTATACTGTAGGTAGAGGTAAAGGATAGATAATAGACAGTAACAGCAGTATACTGTAGGTAGGGGTAAAGGATAGATAATAGACAGTAACAGCAGTATACTGTAGGTAGGGGTAAAGGATAGATAATAGACAGTAACAGCAGTATACTGTAGGTAGGGGTAAAGGATAGATAATATACAGTAACAGCAGTATATGTGATGAATCAAACCATTTCAATGTGTGTAGCTATTGGTTAACTATTTTACATCTTATGCAGCAGCCTTATGGCTTAGATGGGTTGAGGTGCTCATGGGAATCTGATGCCTTAACAATGTAACAATGCCTACCCATTAGCCCATGCTTCGTCCATTGTCAGGGTGGACAATCTCTCCCTCCCACACCGCCACCCTGCCGGCCCGCCAGTCCCAGGGGAACAACAATGGGGAGAACAGGAAGCAGAAACAGACCCACTTCCTGTACAGCGTTCTACATTTAGACGTGTAAAATTAATCATTTTTAATACAATTAAATGTATTTTAACTATCTTTGTATGGGCTCTCTTTGTATGGACTCTCTTTGTATGGACTCTCTTTGTATGGACTCTCTTTGTACTCTCTTTGTATGGACTCTCTTTGAATGGACTCTGTATGGACTCTCTTTGTACTCTCTTTGTATGGACTCTCTTTGAATGGACTCTGTATGGACTCTGTTTGGACTCTCTTTGTATGGACTCTCTTTGTTTGGACTCTCTTTGTATGGACTCTCTTTGTATTGACTCTCTTTGTATGGGCTCTCTTTGTATGGACTCTCTTTGTATGGACTCTCTTTGTATGGACTCTCTTTGTACTCTCTTTGTATGGACTCTCTTTGAATGGACTCTGTATGGACTCTCTTTGTACTCTCTTTGTATGGACTCTCTTTGAATGGACTCTGTATGGACTCTCTTTGTACTCTCTTTGTATGGACTCTCTTTGAATGGACTCTCTTTGAATGGACTCTCTTTGAATGGACTCTCTTTGTATGGACTCTCTTTGCATGGACTCTCTTTGTGTGGACTCTTTGTATGGACTCTCTTTGTATGGACTCTCTTTGTATGGACTCTATTTGTATGGACTCTCTTTGAATGGACTCTCTTTGAATGGACTCTCTTTGAATGGACTCCCTTTGTATGGACTCTCTTTGCATGGACTCTCTTTGTATGGACTCTCTTTTATGGACTCTCTTTGTATGGAATCTCTTTGTATGGACTCTCTTTGCATGGACTCTCTTTGAATGGACTCTCTTTAAATGGACTCTTTTTGTATGGACTCTCTTTGTATGGACTCTCTTTGTATGGACTCTCTTTGTATGGGCTCTCTTTGTATGGACTATGTATGGACTCTCTTTGTACTCTCTTTGTTTGGGCTCTCTTTGTATGGACTCTCTTTGTATGGGCTCTGTATGGACTCTCTTTGTACTCTCTTTGTTTGGAATCACTTTGTATGGACTCTCTTTGTATGGACTCTCTTTGTATGGGCTCTGTATGGACTCTCTTTGTACTCTCTTTGTTTGGAATCACTTTGTATGGACTCTCTTTGTATGGACTCTGTTTGGACTCTCTTTGTTTGGACTCTCTTTGTATGGACTCTCTTTGTATGGACTCTCTTTGTTTGGACTCTCTTTGTTTGGACTCTCTTTGTATGGGCTCTCTTTGTATGGACTCTCTTTGTATGGACTCTCTTTGTTTGGACTCCCTTTGTTTGGACTCTCTTTGTATGGACTCTCTTTGTATGGACTCTCTTTGTATGGACTCTCTTTGTATGGACTCTGTTTGGACTATCTTTGTATGGACTCTGTTTGGACTCTCTTTGTAAGTGTAACAGTATAACTTTAGAGTGTCCCCTCGCCCCGACCCGGGCGCGAACCAGGGACCCTCTGCACACATCAACAACAGTCACCCACGAAGCATCGTTACCCATCGCTCCACATGTCTTTAAGGTCTCAGAGCATTTGACGTTACCGATTGAAACGCTATTTAGCGTGCGGCACTGCTAACTGTTTCACATCCGTTACATAAGGACTCTGTTTGGACTCTCTTTAAATAGACTCTTTGTATGGACTCTCTTTGAATGGACTCTCTTTGTATGGACTCTCTTTGTATGGACTCTCTTTGAATGGGCTCTCTTTGTTTGGACTCTCTTTGTATGGACTCTCTTTGTATGGACTCTGTATATTCTCTCTTTGTTTGGGCTCTCTTTGTATGGGCTCTCTTTGTATGGACTCTGTATGGACTCTCTTTGTTTGGACTCTATGTGTATGGACTCTCTTTGTATGGACTCTGTATAGACTCTCTTTGTTTGGACTCTCTTTGTATGGGCTCTCTTTGTACTCTCTTTGTTTGGACTCTCTTTGTTTGGACTCTCTTTGTATGGACTCTCTTTGTATGGACTCTCTTTGTATGGGCTCTCTTTGTATGGACTCTGTTTGTATGGACTCTCTTTGAATGGGCTCTCTTTGTATGGACTCTCTTTGCATGGACTCTCTTTGTATGGACGTATGAGTCCACGTAAGTCAAAGAGAGTCCCTGCTTTCTAAAATGTTTGAATCTTGGTCTAAATACAGTACTCAAATGCAGTCCAGCAGTTTTATTTGTAGGTCCTTAATTCCCTCAGCCTGTGAGTGTTTGTGTAGCTGGGGCTATTATGTCAGCACCCCTAGGGAAGGACAGGCCTCTCAGCCTCTCAGCACTACAGCTGGCAGGAAACAAGACGACTTCTATGTTATGCTGTGCATTGTTGAATACGTCCTAAATGGCACCCTTCTGCTCTACATCGTGCACTACTTTTAACCAGCGCCTTATGGGCATTGATCGAAATTAGTGCACTACGTAGGGAATAGGGTGCCATTTGGGACGTATTCCACAATGCACAGCGTACTTCGCTCTATTCTGGCCAGGCCTGCTTACCCTGGCACAATGTGATGTTGAAATGCTCTGTGTCTGTGTCTGTGTGTGTCTGTGTCTGTGTCTGTGTCTGTGTCTGTGTCTGTGTGTGTGTGTGTGTGTGTGTGTGTGTGTGTGTGTGTGTGTGTGTGTGTGTGTGTGTGTGTGTGTGTCTGAATATCATTAAGGGGATGCATCAGCAGCCAGTTCAACAAGGTGAGGATACAGGAAACAGTGTAAAGACAGGTCTCAGAACAACAAGGTGAGGATACAGGAAACATTGTAAAGACAGGTCTCAGAACAGCAAGGTGAGGATACAGGAAACAGTGTGAAGACGGGTCTGATATGTAAATAAACGATACAATTTAAGACGGAGAATAGTGTGTTCAATACCGGAGATCAATAACGCAGTGGCCGCCATCATCCACACGCACCACAATACTACAGCCAAAATTGGAGCCACCTAGAAAAACTACAAATTCTTTCAAATTTTGTCAAAAAACAAGCCTGAAACTCTTTCTAAAGACTGTTGACATCTAGTGGAAGCCCTAGGAACTGCAATCTGGGAGGGATTCCTTTGAATTTGTCATAAACAAGGATTTGGACGGGGAGACACCTAAAAAATAAAAAAAATCCTAATGGATTCTCTGTTATATGGGTTTTTGCCTGCCATATTAGTTCTGTTATACTCACAGACATTATTGTAAACGTTTTAGAAACGTCAGAGTGTTTTCTATACAATACTACCAGTAACAGGCAGTTACTTTGGAGTAACAGGCAGTTACTTTGGAGTAACAGGCAGTTACTTTGGAGTAACAGGCAGTTACTTTGGAGTAACAGGCAGTTACTTTGGAGTAACAGGCAGTTACTTTGGAGTAACAGGCAGTTACTTTGGAGTAACAGGCAGTTACTTTGGAGTAACAGGCAGTTACTTTGGAGTAACAGGCAGTTACTTTGGAGTAACAGGCAGTTACTTTGGAGTAACAGGCAGTTAGTTACTTTGGACACGTCACTCATCCAAAATATTGAATACTGCCATCGACCCTCAAGATTGAACCTGCCAGTACAATGACATTCTAGATGATTCTATGCTTCCAACTTTGTGGCAACAGTTTGGGGAAGAGATTGAGGAAGGACCTTTCCTGTTTCAGCAGGACAATGCCCCCG
The DNA here is from genome assembly GCF_023373465.1 of Oncorhynchus keta. NCBI lineage: Eukaryota > Metazoa > Chordata > Actinopteri > Salmoniformes > Salmonidae > Oncorhynchus > Oncorhynchus keta. Next base: position 5,284,263 of record NC_068439.1, on the reverse strand, counting down.
TGAGGTCCATTACAGAAATGGTTTGTCGAGATCGGTGTGGAAGAACTTGACTGGCATGCACAGAGCCCTGACCTCAACCCCATCAAACACCTTTGGGATGAATTGGAACGCTGACTGCTAGCCAGACCTAATCACCCCCAACATCAGTGCCCGAACTCACTAATGCTCTTGTGGTTGAATGGAAGCAAGTCCCTGCAGCAATGTTCCAACATCTAGTGGAAAACCTTCCCAGAAGAGTGGAGGCTGTTATAGCAGCAATGTTCCAACATCTAGTGGAAAGCCTTCCCAGAAGAGTGGAGGCTGTTATAGCAGCAATGTTCCAACATCTAGTAGAAAACTTTCCCAGAAGAGTGGAGGCTGTTATAGCAGCAATGTTCCTACATCTAGTAGAAAACTTTCCCAGAAGAGTGGAGGCTGTTATAGCAACAATGTTCCAACATCTAGTGGACAGCCTTCCCAGAAGAGTGGAGGCTGTTATAGCAGCAATGTTCCAACATCTAGTAGAAAACTTTCCCAGAAGAGTGGAGGCTGTTATAGCAGCAATGTTCCTACATCTAGTAGAAAACTTTCCCAGAAGAGTGGAGGCTGTTATAGCAACAATGTTCCAACATCTAGTGGACAGCCTTCCCAGAAGAGTGGAGGCTGTTATAGCAGCAATGTTCCAACATCTAGTGGACAGCCTTCCCAGAAGAGTGGAGGCTGTTATAGCAGTGAAGGACGGGCCAACTCCATATTAATGCCCATAAGTTTGTGTGTGTGGTGATTTGAAACTAGGTCTCTAGGTGTGGGATCTGAGAGGTGTCACAAAGTGTTTGTGTAAGAGAGAGACACCACTGATCACACCCCAGGGGACACGTATGGGCGAGCGCCGACACGTCCTCTAACAATAGGTCAGATTAGGAACGGTGCAACGTGTACTTGGAAGATATGGGAACCAAACTCACCCTGCCAATGGGAAGGGGGAGGATTTAGGGAGACACTCCATTGTTCCACGGGACAGTGGGTGTGTGTGTGTTTGTGTGTGTGTGTAAAGACACTCACAGAGGTAAAGACAATCATACACACCACAATGCCATCCATCCCTCCCTCCATCCAGACCACCATTCATTGCCTCTCTCTAGAGGTTACCAGTGAAAGGGAGATTCAACACCTTTCCTTTTCAACAACTCTGTATCCCTGACCACTTTAGAACGAAATGAACCCATTGCAACAGTGGTCTCATCCTGTCTCTGTTCTGGGTTTGTTAGTAACAGTGGTCTCATCCTGTCTCAGGACTCTGATGCCAGTCTCCTCTGCCAATGATTGAGCAAAGCCAAAACACACGCTGAGGTGTGAGAGTATGTCAGATGTTCAATCTCTCACTCACACACACACACACACACACACACACACACACACACACACACACACACACACACACACACACACACACACACACACACACACACACACACACACACACACACACACACACACACACACACGCACACACACACATACTTACTGTTTAAATGTAGCAGTCATAAACTATGGCAGCGCTGGTTGGCAGAGCTGAAGACCATAGCTTATCGTGGCACAGAGAAAAGGTTAAGTTAGCTCCATTAAGAGTTAACTCCATTAGGACTGGTACTCTGGTGCTGGAGAGATTTGTCTCTCTCTCTTTCCCTATTAATCACAGGAAGTGCTTTAGGAGTGTAGGTAAAGTGTAGGTTATTATTGAGGTAGTGGAGGTAAAGTGTAAAGTGTAGGTTATTATTGAGGTAGTGGGGGTAAAGTGTAGGTTATTATTGAGGTAGTGGAGGTAAAGTGTAGGTTATTATTGAGGTAGTGGAGGTAAAGTGTAGGTTATTATTGAGGTAGTGGAGGTAAAGTGTAAAGTGTAGGTTATTATTGAGGTAGTGGAGGTAAAGTGTAGGTTATTATTGAGGTAGTGGAGGTAAAGTGTAGGTTATTATTGAGGTAGTGGAGGTAAAGTGTAGGTTATTATTGAGGTAGTGGGGGTAAAGTGTAGGTTATTATTGAGGTAGTGGAGGTAAAGTGTAGGTTATTATTGAGGTCGTGGAGGTAAAAGGTTATTATTGAGGTAGTGGAGGTAAAGTGTAAAGTGTAGGTTATTATTGAGGTAGGGGAGGTAAAGGTAAAGTGTAGATTATTATTGAGGTAGGGGAGGTAAAGTGTAGGTTATTATTGAGGTAGGGGAGGTAAAGTGTAGGTTATTATTGAGGTAGTGGAGGTAAAGTGTAAAGTGTAGGTTATTATTGAGGTAGTGGAGGTAAAGTGTAGGTTATTATTGATGTAGTGGAGGTAAAGTGTAAAGTGGAGGTTATTATTGAGGTAGGGAGGTAAAGTGTAGAGTGGAGGTTATTATTGAGGTAGGGGAGGTAAAGTGTAGGTTATTATTGAGGTAGTGGTGGTAAAGTGTAAAGTGGAGGTTATTATTGAGGTAGTGGAGGTAAAGTGTAAAGTGGGGTTATTATTGAGGTAGTGGAGGTAAAGTGTAGGTTATTATTGAGGTCGTGGAGGTAAAGTGTAAAGTGTAGGTTATTATTGATGTAGTGGAGGTAAAGTGTAAAGTGTAGGTTATTATTGAGGGAGGGGAGGTAAAAGTGTAAAGTGGGGGTTATTATTGAGGTAGTGGAGGTAAAGTGTAGGTTATTATTGAGGTCGTGGAGGTAAAAGTGTAAAGTGTAGGTTATTATTGAGGTAGTGGAGGTAAAGTGTAAAGTGTAGGTTATTATTGAGGTAGGGGAGGTAAAGTGTAAAGTGTAGGTTATTATTGAGGTAGGGGAGGTAAAGTGTAGGTTATTATTGAGGTAGGGGAGGTAAAGTGGGGGTTATTATTGAGGTAGTGGAGGTAAAGTGTAGGTTATTATTGAGGTAGTGGAGGTAAAGTGTAGGTTATTATTGAGGTAGTGGGGGTAAAGTGTAGGTTATTATTGAGGTAGTGGAGGTAAAGTGTAAAGTGGGGGTTATTATTGAGGTAGTGGAGGTAAAGTGTAAAGTGGAGGTTATTATTGAGGTAGGGGAGGTAAAGTGTAGGTTATTATTGAGGTAGGGGAGGTAAAGTGTAAAGTGTAGGTTATTATTGAGGTAGGGGAGGTAAAGTGTAAAGTGTAGGTTATTATTGAGGTAGTGGAGGTAAAGTGTAAAGTGGGGGTTATTATTGAGGTAGTGGAGGTAAAGTGTAAAGTGGAGGTTATTATTGAGGTAGGGGAGGTAAAGTGTAGGTTATTATTGAGGTAGGGGAGGTAAAGTGTAAAGTGTAGGTTATTATTGAGGTAGTGGAGGTAAAGTGTAAAGTGTAGGTTATTATTGAGGTAGTGGAGGTAAAGTGTAGGTTATTATTGAGGTAGTGGGGGTAAAGTGTAGGTTATTATTGAGGTAGTGGGGGTAAAGTGTAGGTTATTATTGAGGTAGTGGAGGTAAAGTGTAGGTTATTATTGAGGTAGTGGGGGTAAAGTGTAGGTTATTATTGAGGTAGTGGGGGTAAAGTGTAGGTTATTATTGAGGTAGTGGGGGTAAAGTGTAGGTTATTATTGAGGTAGTGGGGGTAAAGTGTAGGTTATTATTGAGGTAGTGGGGGTAAAGTGTAGGTTATTATTGAGGTAGTGGAGGTAAAGTGTAGGTTATTATTGAGGTAGTGGGGGTAAAGTGTAGGTTATTATTGAGGTAGTGGAGAAGAGTGTAGGTTATTGTTGAGGTAATGGAGGTAAAGTGTAGGTTATTGTTGAGGTAGTGTAGGTAAAGTGGAGGTTATTATTGAGGTAGTGGGGGTAACGTGTAGGTTATTGTTGAGGTAGTGTAGGTAAAGTGGAGGTTATTATTGAGGTAGTGGGGGTAAAGTGGAGGTTATTATTGAGGTAGTGGAGGTAAAGTGTAGGTTATTATTGAGGTAGTGGAGGTAAAGTGTAGGTTATTATTGAGGTAGTGGGGGTAAAGTGTAGGTTATTATTGAGGTAGTGGGGGTAAAGTGGAGGTTATTATTGAGGTAGTGGAGGTAAAGTGGAGGTTATTGTTGAGGTAGTGGGGGTAAAGTGGAGGTTATTATTGAGGTAGTGGAGGTAAAGTGTGTGGTACAGAGAGGTTATGGTTGTCATAAAGAATCTCATAGTGATCCGTTAGGGGATGAAATTACAAAAGATGAGTTTAGTTATTTAAAAACACGCCGTGGTGAACTGATTTCTAAACCACATAAATTACATTTACCAAAAGCATTTCAGAGAAAAGATATGTATGAGCAGGGCCAGACGTTTCTCTTGATCTGGAAAGCTGAATGTGTTTCTGACCGTCAACACAGACACGGTATTTATTCAGGCTGCTTGATCTGCAGGACTGTGTGTGTGTGTGTGTGTGTGTGTGTGTGTGTGTGTGTGTGTGTGTGTGTGTGTGTGTGTGTGTGTGTGTGTGTGTGTGTGTGTGTGTGTGTGTGTGTGTGTGTGTGCGTGTGTGTGTGTGTGTGTTGTAGTTTGGGCGGGCGGTACTCTGGCGCTCCGATCCACATCCTGACTGGAAGAGTTGGAGACGACGTTGTGTCTCTGACTCAGGAACAATGGAGCCGCCTGTCTGCTGGGAGGATACTGTAATATCTCCTGTACACAGCACACACAGAGGTGAACATACACACTCACAGAGCTGAACACACACACTCACAGAGGTAAACACACACACTCACAGAGGTGAACACACACTCACAGAGCTGAACACACACACTCACAGAGGTAAACACACACACTCACAGAGGTGAACACACACTCACAGAGGTAAACACACACACTCACAGAGGTAAAGACACACACTCACAGAGGTAAACACACACACACACAGAGGTGAACACACACATTCACAGAGGTAAAGACACACTCACAGAGCTGAACACACACACACACTCACAGAGGTAAACACACACACACTCACAGAGGTAAACACACATTTACACAGAGGTGAACAAACACACTCACAGAGGTAAACACACACAGAGGTAAACACACACAGAGGTAAACACACACACACAGAGGTATACCCACACACACACAGGTAAACACACAAATACACACACACAGAGGTGAACACACACACAATCACAGAGGTCAAGACACTCTCACAGAGGTGAAGACACTCACACACACACACTCAGAGAGGTCAAGACACTCTCACACAGGACTGTGTGTGTGTGTGTGTGTGTGTGTGGTTGTTGTAGTTTGGGCGGGCGGTACTCTGGCGCTCCGATCCACATCCTGACTGGAAGAGTTGGAGACGACGTTGTGTCTCTGACTCAGGAACAATGGAGCCGCCTGTCTGCTGGGAGGATACTGTAATATCTCCTGTAGACAACACACACAGAGGTGAACATACACACTCACAGAGCTGAACACACACACTCACAGAGCTGAACACACACACTCACAGAGCTGAACACACACACTCACAGAGGTAAACACACACACTCACAGAGGTAAACACACACACTCACAGAGGTAAACACACACACTCACAGAGGTGAACACACACTCACAGAGGTAAACACACACACTCACAGAGGTAAAGACACACACTCACAGAGGTAAAGACACACACACACACAGAGGTAAAGACACATTTACACAGAGGTGAACATACACACTCACAGAGCTGAACACACACACTCACAGAGCTGAACACACACATACACACACAGAAGTAAACACACATTTACACAGAGGTGAACAAACAAACTCACAGAGGTAAACACACACACACACACAGACGTTTCTCTTGATCTGGAAAGCTGAATGTGTTTCTGACCGTCAACACAGACACTGTATTTATTTAGGCTGCTTGATCTGCAGGACTGTGTGTGTGTGTGTGTGTGTGTGTGTGTTGTAGGTTGTTGTAGTTTGGGCGGGCGGGCGGTACTCTGGCGCTCACAGAGGTAAAGACACACACACAGAGGTAAACACACACACACACACACACACAGGTAAACACACACACACTCACAGAGGTAAACACACACACACACTCACAGACCACTTTGGAATGAAATGAGTCCATTGCAATACACACACACACACACACACACACACACACACACACACACACAGTTTAAATGTAGCAGTCATAAACTAGGGGAGCTTGGAATTAAAGGTATTAAAGGAGAGGACCTGATATTAAAGGAGATGACCTGGTATGAAAGGAGAGGACCTGGTATTAAAGGAGAGGACCTGGTATTAAAGGAGAGGACCTGGAATTAAAGGAGAGGACCTGGTATTAAAGGAGAGGACCTGGTATTAAAGGAGAGGACCTGGTATTAAAGGAGAGGACCTGGTATTAAAGGAGAGGACCTGGTATTAAAGGAGAGGACCTGGTATTAAAGGAGAGGACCTGGTATTAAAGGAGAGGACCTGGTATTAAAGGAGAGGACCTGGTATTGAAGGAGAGGACCTGGTATTAAAGGAGAGGACCTGGTATTAAAGGAGAGGACCTGGTATTAAAGGAGAGGACCTGGTATTAAAGGAGAGGACCTGGTATTAAAGGAGAGGACCTGGTATTAAAGGAGAGGACCTGGTATTAAAGGAGAGGACCTGGTATTAAAGGAGAGGACCTGATATTAAAGGAGAGGACCTGGTATTAAAGGAGAGGACCTGGTATTAAAGGAGAAGACCTGGTATTAAAGGAGAGGACCTGGTATTAAAGGAGAGGACATGGAATTAAAGGAGAGGACCTGGTATTAAAGGAGAGGACCTGGTATTAAAGGAGAGGACCTGGAATTATTAAAGGAGATGACCTGGTATTAAAGGAGAGGACCTGGTATTAAAGGAGAGGACCTGGTATTAAAGGAGAGGACCTGGAATTAAAGGAGAGGACCTGGAATTAAAGGAGAGGACCTGGTATTAAAGGAGAGGACCTGGTATTAAAGGAGAGGACCTGGTATTAAAGGAGAGGACCTGGTATTAAAGGAGAGGACCTGGTATTAAAGGAGAGGATGTGGAATTAAAGGAGAGGACCTGGTATTAAAGGAGAGGGCCTGGTGTTAAAGGAGATGACCTGGTGTTAAAGGAGAGGACCTGATATTAAAGGAGAGGACCTGGTATTAAAGGAGAGGACCTGGTATTAAAGGAGAGGACCTGGTATTAAAGGAGAGGACCTGGAATTAAAGGAGAGGACCTGGTATTAAAGGAGAGGACTTGGTATTAAAGGAGAGGACCTGGTGTTAAAGGAGAGGACCTGGTATTAAAGGAGAGGACCTGGTATTAAAGGAGAGGACCTGGTATTAAAGGAGAGGACCTGGTATTAAAGGAGAGGACCTGGTATTAAAGGAGAGGACCTGGTATTAAAGGAGAGGACCTGGTGTTAAAGGAGAGGACCTGGTATTAAAGGAGAGGACCTGGTATTAAAGGAGAGGACCTGGTATTAAAGGAGAGGACCTGGTATTAAAGGAGAGGACCTGGTATTAAAGGAGAGGACCTGGAATTAAAGGAGAGGACCTGGTATTAAAGGAGAGGACCTGGTATTAAAGGAGAGGACCTGGTATTAAAGGAGAGGACCTGGTATTAAAGGAGAGGACCTGGTATTAAAGGAGAGGACCTGGTATTAAAGGAGAGGACCTGGTATTAAAGGAGAGGACCTGGTATTAAAGGAGAGGACCTGGAATTAAAGGAGAGGACCTGGAATTAAAGGAGAGGACCTGGTATTAAAGGAGAGGACCTGGTATTAAAGGAGATGACCTGGTATTAAAGGAGAGGACCTGGTGTTAAAGGAGAGGACCTGGTGTTAAAGGAGAGGACCTGGAATTAAAGGAGAGGACCTGGAATTAAAGGAGAGGACCTGGTATTAAAGGAGAGGACCTGATATTAAAGGAGAGGACCTGATATTAAAGGAGAGGACCTGGTATTAAAGGAGAGGACCTGGTATTAAAGGAGAGGACCTGGTATTAAAGGAGAGGACCTGGTATTAAAGGAGAGGACCTGGTATTAAAGGACAGGACCTGGTATTAAAGGAGAGGACCTGGTATTAAAGGAGAGGACCTGGTGTTAAAGGAGAGGACCTGGTATTAAAGGAGAGGACCTGGTATTAAAGGACAGGACCTGGTATTAAAGGAGAGGACCTGGAATTAAAGGAGAGGACCTGGTGTTAAAGGAGAGGACCTGGAATTAAAGGAGAGGACCTGGTATTAAAGGACAGGACCTGGTATTAAAGGAGAGGACCTGGTATTAAAGGAGAGGACCTGATATTAAAGGAGAGGACCTGGTATTAAAGGAGAGGACCTGGTGTTAAAGGAGAGGACCTGGTATTAAAGGACAGGACCTGGTATTAAAGGAGAGGACCTGGTATTAAAGGAGAGGATCTGGTATTAAAGGAGAGGACCTGGTATTAAAGGACAGGACCTGGTATTAAAGGAGAGGACCTGGTGTTAAAGGAGAGGACCTGGTATTAAAGGAGAGGACCTGGTGTTAAAGGAGAGGACCTGGTGTTAAAGGAGAGGACCTGGTATTAAAGGACAGGACCTGGTATTAAAGGAGAGGACCTGGTGTTAAAGGAGAGGACCTGGTGTTAAAGGAGAGGACCTGGTATTAAAGGACAGGACCTGGTATTAAAGGAGAGGACCTGGTGTTAAAGGAGAGGACCTGGTATTAAAGGAGAGGACCTGGAATTAAAGGAGAGGACCTGGTGTTAAAGGAGAGGACCTGGTATTAAAGGAGAGGACCTGGAATTAAAGGAGAGGACCTGATATTAAAGGAGAGGACCTGGTGTTAAAGGAGAGGACCTGGTATTAAAGGAGAGGACCTGGTATTAAAGGAGAGGACCTGGTATTAAAGGAGAGGACCTGGTATTAAAGGACAGGACCTGGTATTAAAGGACAGGACCTGGTATTAAAGGAGAGGACCTGGTATTAAAGGAGAGGACCTGGTATTAAAGGAGAGGACCTGGTATTAAAGGAGAGGACCTGGTATTAAAGGAGAGGACCTGGTGTTAAAGGAGAGGACCTGGTGTTAAAGGAGAGGACCTGTATTAAAGGAGAGGACCTGGTATTAAAGGAGAGGACCTGGTATTAAAGGAGAGGACCTGGTATTAAAGGAGAGGACCTGGTGCTAAAGGAGAGGACCTGGTGTTAAAGGAGAGGACCTGGTATTAAAGGAGAGGACCTGGTATTAAAGGAGAGGACCTGGTATTAAAGGAGAGGACCTGGTGTTAAAGGAGAGGACCTGGTATTAAAGGAGAGGACCTGATATTAAAGGAGAGGACCTGATCATCATCCTTGAAGTAGTTTGTGGTGAAGAGGGGCACGAGTGTCACCAGTGATTGGATCTTCTCTAACCAATCAGAGTATCAAAACCAATGAGGAATTTTCAAACCTGCAGCTTTACCACGTATGTTCTGGCTCAACACATCGGTTTCTGGACCAAACAAGACAGCCCAAATGTTTTCGCATTCGGGGAGGTACTCAGAACCCGACTCATTGTGGAAAAGAAACAGACGTCCGTGGGTGTGGCGTAGCATTGGGCCGAAGCAAGGAGTCTGTGTAGCCAGGTAAGTATCTAGAGGCAGCTTCATCCTAACCCTAGAAAGAGCTGAATCATGTGACACATGAATAGAAAAGGAGAGGAATGGGTATTAAAGGAGAGGAATGGGTATTTTTTTCCCCGTCTTTTCTCTTTGTGCTGGCAGCCGTTTCCCCCGACTGGGAAATCTCATTTCCTGTTAGGAAGAGAGCAGACTGTGTCATCACTTCCCTGACCCATGGCATGAATGGGCCCAGTCCAAAGAAAAACAAGACTTTCCCTCATGACCTCCCATAAATTGTAAACAAGTCCTTCATCAATCTGATGATAGTATTATTTCTCAAACGAGTTCTGGTTGGATATCTGGCTTAGTTATGTGACTGTATACATCTGTTGTTGATCCCCAAGGAACACAGGCCATGGACGTCTCCTCTCCATCGTCCTCTGTTCTGGGCTGTCTACTTCCGCTCGTTCCCCATTTCGGATCTTTTGTGGTCTGTCGACGTTGTCGTGTGAGAGAAACACAATATCAATGGTTGTGAGACACATTTCATATTTATTATAACATACAAGCATGTTACAGCAGTAACATAGAACATGCAATGAGCGGTCGTACGCGACAGAGACTGTCACGTTTGGTATTTTCCATCCAAATCCTTAAATATAATTTTTTTTTCTTGATCCATGAAACACATGAACCAGTGTACCTTCACAGACTCTCGAAATGAAAGCATACCAGGTAAATGAAAAGACAGGAAAAAGACCCGTTTGAGTTCTCTAATAGAGACTTTTAGTCTTTCTCGGTATTGAATCCAAGTAACAGAAAAGAGGGAGGAGTCAAAACAACGAGGTTAAACGACCAGATGAGAGCAAACACTACTCCCTTCGTAATGCTTGCCGACTGGAACCCATTTTATTTCTGGAGAACGGAGGAGGATGAAAGGAGCAGCCTGTTCTCTTTCTTCATCCCTTCTGTGTTATTCTACATCGGCACTCGGGTTCATTCAAATTTAATTCAGTCATTTTATGACACCGGCTTCTCTTTCATGATAGTTTAAAATATGAAAACACATTGAAAGCCTCTCACGCACACACAGACAATAAGGGTTCTTTGTTCTTTCATCAGTGTTGTGAGCATCTGAGGAGCAGAAGAGAGCGATGCCTTATCAGGAGTTACCCCAGTGGTAGTCATCAGATTGAGTGCCCAGGGACTTATATACTAAACTATGAAAATACAGACCAACATTCTCCAATGGTTTATGTGGTGGACATGATCACAAGTATGAAAATGGAATAACCAGTAGCCTATATTTGTGTGTGGGTGTATACATATGAGAGAATCACAAATCATTCATGAGGTGCGTGGATATTCAGCACCCTAAAACAAAAGACTCCATTTCCCATGATCCTCTAGTCTCAAACAGAACAGTGCCACCACAGGTGCCCAAGCCAATGATGTCCAAGTACAGTATGATGCCAGTGCTTTGGGCATACGAGTGACACCGATTGACAGGCGTGTGTATGTTGAGGAGAAGATGACTCAGATCCCCTTTGGTAAGCACCTTCAACGCCAATGATAGATTTACACACACACACACACTAGATGACTGACGGGGTGCACTGTTTCTCCACCATTGTAGAAAATATTTTGGTTGCTATAGAAATGCCTTTATTGTGATCCCCTTTGTTTTTGTCACATGCATTACACCTTAATCCACTCTTAAATTATGTGAACTAAACAAAATAAAAAAATAAAATACTTTTATTAAAGTTTTTTTTTGTTTTGAAAGTTCTAAAGTTTCTGTCCCCACTACAACAACATACTTTAAAACATTTAATTTTCTCCTTGAAAAATGTAATTGAAATACTGCAGAATTCCATTCACTCCTATGGTGGACTGCTTCTTCTGGGGAGTACCAATATGGCCGACCAGTGGCTTCAACGCCTCTTATTGGCCATTACATAGCATCGGGAAACCAAGGTTTATATCCATCATTCCACTCCCTTCACCCCTTGTTCCAGGACTAGGAGTGGTGGACACCAGTCAGCCTAAACCCCAGGCACGGTTAGCTCTTCTCGGGTCGGTTGCGGTCCAACGCTGCCCTGGGGGTAAACTCCAGCTTCTCTTTGAGACTGAGGACCTGGGTGCTGTCCCGTCCTGCCCCTTCCTCCAGCTTCCTATCCTCCCTCAGCTCCACGATGCTCTTCTCCTCCCCAGGTTTAAGGGTGGTGTCCCCCCTGATGAACCACTCCAGGTGGTACCCCACCGCCCCCACCACGAAGGCCACCGGGAAGGTTATGTAGGGGGCGTAGGTACGCATGGACATCCATAACACTGGCCACATAATGATTGGGGCTGGGACGGGCTCACTGGGGCGCTGGTGCAGTGTAAGCTCAGCTGGGGAGTGAAAGAGAGAGAGAGAGAGAGAGAGAGAGAGAGGGGGGGGGGGGTTAGTAGCTGCTGTGGTAATTCAGGTTTACAGAAAGGATGAACTGAGGATGACAGTGGCTGTGCCACGGCAGTTTTAATTTGTTCATTCAAGGATCTAGAAAGGCCACTGCACAGTGACAGGATGTGTTCAGCCTGGGACACAGAGAAGGTTCAACTAAGGACTTTTTAAATACCTGGGTCTTCCATTCCCTGTAGTACAAGGAGAGACAGCATGGTACCACAGGTTTTACATATCAAGACAAAGACTGTTTTGTTGACCTTTTATTGAAACTAAATTATTTTTGGGGAATGGCACACACACACAAAAAAGACTTGACATCAAATGAAACAGCACAATAAAACTGGGGCCAGCTATATATTCAAGTTACTTAGCTAGTTAGTAGACTGTAGATCTAATACATTACATTGGATTTGGGGCGGCAGGTAGCCTAGTGGTTAGAGAGTCAAACTAGTAGCTCGAATCCCCCGAGCTGACAAGGTACAAATCTGTCGCTCTGCCCCTGAACAAGCAGTTAACCCACTGTTGTAAAGCCATTGAACATAAGAGTTTGTTCTTTTAACTGACTTGCCTAGTTAAATGAAGGTTAAATATACAAATTCAACATCAGGAATAAATGAGCGTTTGGATCAGGACAGTTTCCTCTCACTGACTTCTCACGCGTTTATATGGTTCATGATTCAGGTGATTTGAAGGCACTTTGAAAAGAGAATGTCATTATTCTTTCCTGTGGATATATTCTCACATTCCTACCTGTGAAAGGACCAAACATAGATACAACTGCTAAAGTGAGTTAAAATACAATTATATTAAACATTCTGCCTTGTTTACTCTCAGGACCGTTTACGTAAATTTATGCCCGACATAGAAATTCAAGGTCGGGTATCCAGCCGAGCTAGTTAGCTAACGACTTGACTGAGTCATAACCACAAATAGGCCTCAATAGCTAGTTAATAGTAGCTAGTTACAAAACTTCTGATTACATAGGTAGTTCATTTGTATATGAGCCGACTAGTTACATAGATGAACTTACATGCCAGTAAAAATTGTCATGTCATCCAGAATGCAAAAGGTACTAGAGTCAACCAATGGACCTAGCAAGCTAAAGTTAGCTGTCAACTACAGCTTGTAAACTAAGCTTATTTCCTTTGAAGCTCACACATAATTTACTGGTAAAACAGTAACTACTGCGCACATTAAATGACCATGTTCATGTTATGATTTTTATAAAAATAAAAAAAAACATTGTTCAACAACAGAACTGACTCACCTTCGAAAACGTGGAATGCGCAGTAACTTCCGTATGGCTTGATAACCGCGCCTCCAAATGAATGTGATTGGCTCTACACGGGAACCTCATATCCAATCCTTAGATCGCTATCACTTGTGCGTTCCTTTGAGCTCGGACGTGATTCCGCGGTCATAGTGACAAACAATAGCATTGGAAAAACTGTCATTTTTTTGTTGCTGAAAGCCTGCAATATGAATATGATACTGATTTTACGGTATTTAGCCTCAACAACAAAACAATTGGGCAATATTTATATATGACCCTCGTACAAACAGGCCGATTTTAACAATTTTCTTGACTGCATACATCATTCATATCTCCCATGCGCAAGTGGTGGTAGTGGTGCGCAGATGTGGGTGGGCTTCTATTTGAATAAACCCATTAAAATATACATTCATTGTTAATTCATTTAGGCAGGTCCTAAGAAACATTATGACTAACAAAATATTTGTGGAAAGAATAGCATATTTTTAGTTGAATAAGGCCAATGTTATGGATCTGTGCAGCCATGGCTAACATCCAAATCAAATGAAATTGTTCATTAAAAACAGACAAGACTCATCTACCCAATAATTGTCAACGCAAAGTATTTTATAGTAAAAATAAAATGGAATATAAACAGAAGAAAAAAACAAACATTTTTGACCCTCACAACTTGTCACTGGAACGATGTCAACAACAAAAAAAGTTGTTTCAAAACAGAGCCCAATCCAATGCTTATATTTGTGTCATCCATGTTTAATCTCTTTCCTATCCTCACTCCACTTTGTTAGGGAGCAGGCATAGGGTCTTACCGTCATCATCATAATCATTTAAAAAAAGAATAGCGATTCTATTTTCAAAAGCATGTGTCCCACTTCATATTTCATAACCTTATAGCAGTGGTTTGGAGTTGCCTATATACGCGATGGAGCAAAAATATGCCGACACTTGATTTAGGCTACATTATAGCATGCTAACTGTTTCTGAGCAGAGCTAGATGAATAGATTAGCTTCCATCACCTCCACATATTAGCCCGGACAGAAAAATAAGGCCTATAGAGATTCAGTCAAAACAAAATCACATTGATTGTCAGACCAGTCAAGTGTTTTCATCGGGAGCCTCGGCTACTAAGTGACTGAAGAGCAAAATAATGCACTTGTTAAAGCGCTACACAACATGGCAACGTGTTAATTAATGAGCCGACTAGACAAGATGATCATGAGCAGCACTCAGCTCAAGTTAGCTAATATTTCCACAGCCTTTAAAAAAAATTGTAGCCTAAACTAAAAATCTGACATGCATTGATTTATCAAAGGGAGCCCCCCCAGCAAAAATATAACATGCCACTTAAGATTTTACAGAGTCACAGCTCATATAAGGAAATCAGTCAATTGAAATGAATTCATTAGGTCCTGATCTATGGATTTTACATGACTGGGAATACAAATATGCATCTGTTGGTCACAGAAGGGGCGTGGATCAGAAAACCAGTCAGTATCTGGTGTGACCACCATTTTCTTCATGCAGCAAACCATCTCCTTCACATAGAGTTGATCAGGCTGTTGATTGTAGCCTGTGGAATGTTGTCCCACTCCTCTTCAATAACTGGGCGAAGTTGCAGGATATTGGCGGGAACTGGAACACGCTGTTGTACACGTCGATCCAGAGCATCCCAAACATGCTCAATGGGTGACATGTCTGATGAGTATGCAGGCCAAGGAAGAACTGGGACATTTTCAGCTTCCAGAAGAAAGAGAAATTAACATTCAATTCTCTGGCAACAGCTCTGGTGGACATTCCTGAAGTCAGCATGCCAATTGCATGACACCTCAAAACTTGAGACATCTGTAGCATTGATTTGTGACCGAACTGCACACTAGATTGCCTTTTGACCCCAGCACAAGGTGCACCTGTGTAATGATCATGCTGTTTAATCAGCTTCTTGATATTTCACACCTGTCAAGTGGATGGATTATCTTGACAAAGGAGAAATGCTCACTAACAAGGATGTAAACACATTTGTGCAAAACATTTTTAGAGAAAAAGCATTTTGTGTATAGAACATTTCTGGGATCTTTTATTTCAGCACATGAAACATAGGACCAAAACCAAAACTTTACTTTTTTGCGTTTATATTTTTGTTACGTGTAGTTGACCACACGTGGATAAGCTATCGCTTCAGACTTATTACAAAGACTGAATGACATTTGATACATGCCTACAATTGCATTAGCAATTGTTCCAATATTTGGGTCATTCAGAAAAACAGTAGTGGGCAACAAACAAACAAACAAAAAAAAAAATGGGCAAAGTTTGGAACTGGCAGGAGGATGGTTCATGGGCGCTGCCTAGCAACCATCAAGAGGTTAAGCGCATAGTGAGTGCCGTAGCATTATGGCTACGTATCATACCAAGCCGTAGGAGGAAAGAGGAAAAAAGTAGTAATACGAAAGCGATTTCATTAAAATGGTGCCTTAGCTCCAAAGGGATTTCATTAAAAAAAATAAAAAATAAACTAATTTCAAGTTTTGAAAACTTTAATAGAATACAATTTCAAGTTATGGCAGTAAACAATACATTTGATTTAATAAAAATAAAATAGACAAGATTGGTCCTGAACTATCCAATGGCTGAAATATAACTGTGCGACAATGTGCAACGGTGATCATCAACAGTCATCACCATCACAGCTACCAGCAGATAAGGTAGTGGGGTTTGGATTAAAGCTACGTTGTCAAAATTATTAAAAAAATTGGCTCTGGTGCATTATTCGAGTGTACCGAGTGTCATACATGCAATGTAACTGATACCCGGCTATACTTTGAGCTGGTTTCCTAGACCAAGATTAAGAGTTCGCCCTGGACTTAAAAGCGTTGGCAATTGGGAATCTGTCCTGAAAATGCTTTGTAGTCCAGGATGAGGCTTAATCTTGGTCCAGGAAACTGGCCCTATGAGATTGACACTACACATGAGGTTAAAATGGCACATCAAGTTCCATCATGCAAATCAAGTCCTGGAGTTGACATATTAAGGATGCTTGTGAGCAGGTTTGCAGTAGGTGTAATATATACTCCATACCCTTGTGTGTGATACACACAGAGACGAAGAGAGTGATTAATTGTATCTCCTCCTCTCCCCTAGTCTCCTCTATTTCCTCATCCTCAGTTTGACTCATTTGTCCTCCATCTTGATTTCAGGGTGTTGGCTAATTTGCCTATTATTGGTGGCTGGCACCGGAGGCTGGTGAAGGGAGGACAGCTCAAAATAACAACTGGAATGGAGTAAATCAAAAAGATGATACTATAGAAGCCTGTTCCCACCCCATGTAAAGTGTCACCAGCCACCACTGGGAGGTGAACATTACCATTTGTCCCTCTCACATGAGCCTGTTGACGGTGGTGGAGAGGAAGTCTTCGTAGCTCATGCGTATGTTTCCCGTCATGGCGGAGTCTTTCTCCCTGAAGGCCTGCGTCATGCTCTGTAGCTGTGTACACACCTGGATGAAAGAGTCCAGCTGCAGGGAACCAGGACGCCCAGAGCTCACGGCGTACTTAGCCGCTATCGTCTCAGTGAACTGGGGACTCAGGTTATATCCCATCTGGGACAAGGCTGGAGGGAGGGAGAGAGACAGAGGACAAAGACCCATAGAATAAGACAAACAGAATGTTTTTATTTCATTTTCTCCAATCAATCAAAATGTCTTCTGCTTACATTGTCACCACAGAGAGTTTTCACTAAGTCACGCATTGACATCATTGGAGACGTCAAAATGAAAATTATATTAAAAGTGGGAGGAGTTAAGATTCACCTCATACTGAACACAGGCCCCATCCATACACTCGCCTCACCTTGGTGTAGCTCAGTGCCACTGATGCAGCCAGAGCGGTCGCGGTCGTACTGTTGGAACAGCTGTCTCCACTGTTGCATGAAGACCCACAGGGCTGAGAACCCAAACAGGTCGATACGGCCAGACTTGGTCTTGTCAAACATGTCTGGTATAAAACAGGAGAGAAAATAGATGAATTCGCAGCAGGTCTACAGATGACAACAATGGGGTTGTATTGGTAACCACACCGGGTGACTCGTAGAAAATGACCATGTGTAACAGTATCATTTTAAACCGTCCCCTCGCCCATACCCGGGCGCGAACCAGGGACCCTCTGCACACATCGACAACAGTCACCCATCGTTACCCATCGCTCCACAAAAGCCGCGGCCCTTGCAGAGCAAGGGGAACCACTACTTCAAGGTCTCAGAGCAAGTGACTTAACCGATTGAAACGCTATTTAGCGCACACCGCTAACTAAGCTAGCCGTTTCACATCCGTTACACATGCTTCTTCTCTTTCATCCTCGAGAGTTACAGTCAGGTACATTTGTTCTTTGAAAAAGTACAGATGTCCTTTAGTGAATGGTAAAAACCCAGTGAGGAGTCAATAGTCTATGACACAAGGGTATGGAGTCAATACGACAAGTCTATGGCAGAAGGGTATGGAGTCAATACGACAAGTCTATGGCAGAAGGGTATGGAGTCAATACGACAAGTCTATGGCGGAAGGGTATGGAGTCAATACGACAAGTCTATGGCGGAAGGGTATGGAGTCAATACGACAAGTCTATGGCGGAAAGGGTATGGAGTCAATACGACAAGTCTATGGCGGAAGGGTATGGAGTCAATACGACAAGTCTATGGCAGAAAGGGTATGGAGTCAATACGACAAGTCTATGGTGGAAAGGGTATGGAGTCAATACGACAAGTCTATGGCAGAAGGGTATGGAGTCAATACGACAAGTCTATGGCGGAAGGGTATGGAGTCAATACGACAAGTCTATGGTGGAAAGGGTATGGAGTCAATACGACAAGTCTATGGCGGAAGGGTATGGAGTCAATACGACAAGTCTATGGCGGAAGGGTATGGAGTCAATACGACAAGTCTATGGCGGAAAGGGTATGGAGTCAATACGACAAGTCTATGGCGGAAAGGGTATGGAGTCAATACGACAAGTCTATGGCAGAAGGGTATGGAGTCAATACGACAAGTCTATGGCGGAAAGGGTATGGAGTCAATACGACAAGTCTATGGCAGAAAGGGTATGGAGTCAATACGACAAGTCTATGGCGGAAGGGTATGGAGTCAATACGACAAGTCTATGGCGGAAAGGGTATGGAGTCAATACGACAAGTCTATGGCGGAAGGGTATGGAGTCAATACGACAAGTCTATGGCGGAAGGGTATGGAGTCAATACGACAAGTCTATGGCAGAAGGGTATGGAGTCAATACGGCAAGTCTATGGCGGAAAGGGTATGGAGTCAATACGACAAGTCTATGGCAGAAAGGGTATGGAGTCAATACGACAAGTCTATGGCAGAAGGGTATGGAGTCAATACGACAAGTCTATGGCAGAAGGGTATGGAGTCAATACGACAAGTCTATGGCAGAAGGGTATGGACACTACATTATATCTACTGGGACACCACAATACCTCTGTGAATATGTCATGTGACCGTTTAGTCACGGTAACTAGGCTTCTCCAAAGCTCTGATGCTGCCGATTGGTCATTAGTAGCCTATCAAACTGGCTAACTACTCAGCACTCCATTATCCCTCTAATCACTCTTGACATCAATGCAAATGTTATGGAAAATCTACTCAAAACACTTTGTGAGAGCCCATGAGCTCATGTTTAGTGAGTCCTCCTGATCAGAGGCAGTAGGGGACGACCAGGGATGTTCTCTTGATAAGTGCGTGAATTGGACCATTTTCCTGTCCTGCTAAACATTCAAAAGGTAATGAGTAGATTTAGGGAAACTTGCTCAGAAAACACACACGAGCTGTTAGCTGATGTAAGAAAACACACACGAGCTGTTAGCTGATGTGAGAAAACACACACGAGCTGTTAGCTGATGTGAGAAAACACACACGAGCTGTTAGCTGATGTGAGAAAACACACACGAGCTGTTAGCTGATGTGAGAAAACACACACTAGCTGTTAGCTGATGTGAGAAAACACACACGAGCTGTTAGCTGATGTGAGAAAACACACACTAGCTGTTAGCTGATGTGAGAAGCACAATCTAATAGTGTCATTCTAGAACGCTAGCGGATTTATATTAAGAAGCAAAGTGAAAACAGCATCGTTGTCATCAACATTGCTGCATGTGCTGCACAGACCGCGCAGACTGAACTCCAGTGTCTCGTGGTTGAGGAACATCAAATTGAGCTCATTGAGAGACAGGGTGCGTGGCTAGGTCAGTGTGGAAAGTGGCACGGAGAGAAAGAGCGGAGAGAGATGACTCAAGTAGCGAAGTAAACTATAAAAATGGACATTACACATGGCATATCACATTTAACAAACATTCAAATAACGGTATAGAAGGTAAAGTAAAAACTCAAACCGGTCCCTGTATCAATACAAGCTTTATAATAAAATACGGTATACATTTAACATTTAAGTCATTTAGCAGACGCTCTACTATGGGGGATAGTAGATTGACGATTGATTGAAAAGCTGGTGCTTTTGTTGATCGTTAGGCCTAATCACTCATCTTGTTGACTGACAAAAAGAAAAATGTGGACATTTCTTCCAATATCTTCAGTATGCACCTCAGATTGTTTTTTTAAATGTCACCTTTATTTAAACCAGGTAGGCCAGTTGAGAACACCTTTATTTAACCAGGTAGGCCAGTTGAGAACACCTTTATTTAACCAGGTAGGCCAGTTGAGAACACCTTTATTTAACCAGGTAGGCCAGTTGAGAACAGTTGAGAACACCTTTATTTAAACCAGGTAGGCCAGTTGAGAACAACCAGGTAGTTGAGAACACCTTTATTTAACCAGGTAGGCCAGTTGAGAACACCTTTATTTAAACCAGGTAGGCCAGTTGAGAACACCTTTATTTAACCAGGTAGGCCAGTTGAGAACACCTTTATTTAAACCAGGTAGGCTAGTTGAGAACACCTTTATTTAAACCAGGTAGGCCAGTTGAGAACAAGTTCTCATTTACAACTTCGACCTGGACAAGATAGAATAA
>NC_068439.1:5239029-5256529 GCF_023373465.1 Oncorhynchus keta | reverse complement strand
GAGAGAGACAGAGAGAGACAGAGAGAGACAGAGAGACAGAGAGAGAGACAGAGACAGAGAGAGACAGCCAGAGACAGAGAGAGAGAGACAGAGAGAGAGAGAGAGAGAGACAGAGACAGCACAGAGAGACACAGAGACACAGAGATTAGAGAGAGCACACATCAGGCCAGAGACAAGAAGAGAGCACACAGAGAGAGAGCCAAGCACAGAGAGAGAGAGACAGAGAGAGAGAGACAGAACTGTTTCCAGATCAGTTAAGAAGACAGTGATTAATAAACACACTTCCATGCAGGTTGTAGTAGATAGGAAAGATAACCATGGCAACATAATCCTGGTAGATGGAAGGAGACTGACAGGTTGAAAGGCCAGCCGGACCACAGATAGACAGACAGGACAGAGAGAGTTAGGGAAAGAGTGAAAGAGAGAGAGAGAAGGGGAAGTAGAGTGAGTGAAAGAGGGAGAGAGAAGGGGAGTAGAGTGAGTGAAAGAGGGAGAGAGAAGGGGAAGTAGAGTGAGTGAAAGAGGGAGAGAGAAGGGGAAGTAGAGTGAGTGAAGGAGAGAGAGGGAGGTAGTGTCATTTAAAGCTGAGCCGAGATGCATGCTGTCCCTGTAGGGAGTGGTAATAAGTCTGTTTATCAGCCCTGTGACTCAGCTACCACAGGGGGACAATATCACTACTGCACACACACACACACACAATTAACCCAGTCATCACTCAAGTCTTGCTCAGTGGTACAAACTAAATCCTGTCAGTCTCTACCGGACAGGCCGTCAGTCTCTACCGGACAGGCCGGAAGTCTCTACCGGACAGGCCGGAAGTCTCTCGGGACAGTCCAAGTCTCTACGGGACAGGCCGGAGGTCTCTACGGGACAGGACCTACGGGTCAGACTGTCAGCCTCTACGGGTCAGACTGTCAGTCTCTACGGGTCAGACTGTCAGTCTCTACGGGTCAGACTGTCAGTCTCTACGGGTCAGACTGTCAGTCTCTACGGGTCAGACTGTCAGTCTCTACAGAGGTAAATCTATGGAGGCAGAGACCCTGTCTGAACTCTTGTCTGAGCTTGGCCGTGTCACACGTTTGTTTTACTATACTTGTGGGGACCAAGTCATTGGTTCCCATTCAAAATCCTATTTTCCCTCACCAGTAAGCTTGACCCGTAAGCCTGACCAGCAAGCCTGACCAGCAAGCCTGACCAGCAAGCTTGACCAGCAAGCCTGACCAGCAAGCCTGACCAGCAAGCCTGACCAGCAAGCCTGACCAGCAAGCCTGACCAGTAAGCCTGACCCGTAAGCCTGACCCCGTAAGCCTGACCCCGTAAGCCTGACCCCGTAAGCCTGACCCGTAAGCCTGACCCGTAAGCCTGACCCGTAAGCCTAAAAATAGCCCTTTTCCTGGTGGGGACCTGCAAAATGTTTTCTTAGTTTTACTATCCACCAACCACACAGCGAAAACTATTATCATAGTAACTGACCTGCTGGTCATAGCCTACTACATACAACTGAAACAATTAGACTGCTGTCCATAGGGCCCTCCCTGTGGCTGTCCTCCATACCCCACAACATAGGGCCCTCCAGGGGTCTGTCCCCCTCCGTATGGGGCCCCTGGTGCTCCCCCAGCCTGCCTCCCCTGTCCTGGGGCCCCAAGCCCCCGTAGGGCCCTCCTGGTGCAGCCCCTCCAGCATTTTGACTCCCTGGACAGCTCCCACGGGCGAGCCCGATGGGCCAGAGCCTCCATACTGTCCTGGTGGAGCAACGGAGATCCGTGGGGAGAGGGGCCACGGGTGGAGCACTACCCCACGGAGCACCAGGGGGTGGGTGTTCGGGGAAGTTAGCCCCTCCAGCTTGTCCTCCTGGATAACCCTGGCGAGAGGGGAGGAGGATGTTCAATTGGTTAACACGATAAAACACAAATCATAAACATAGTAGCCTAGGTTACTGTCGATTCCCTTTTCTATTAGTAAAGACAGCGAGGAGCCTATTGTGTCGCCGAAATGTAAATATCACCACGTTGCCTAAATATCCAGGTCAAACTATACAACACAAATAACCAGATACGAATGATCGTTATCCCAATATAGCCTACTACATACAACTGAAACAATTAGCCTGGTTTACAGCCAATGGACTCTACCGGTCATTAATTGAGCAACATCAGGCCACTAAAGAACAAGCACTAGGCTTCAGCCAAGCACATGAAGCCGCAGGGGCAAACTTAGCCCAATACCACAGCCAATGGACTCTACCGGTCATTAATTGAGCAACATCAGGCCACTAAAGAACAAGCACTAGGCTTCAGCCAAGCACATGAAGCCGCAGGGGCAAACTTAGCCCAATACCACAGCCAATGGACTCTACCGGTCATTAATTGAGCAACATCAGGCCACTAAAGAACAAGCACTAGGCTTCAGCCAAGCACATGAAGCCGCAGGGGCAAACTTAGCCCAATACCACAGCCAATGGACTCTACCGGTCATTAATTGAGCAACATCAGGCCACTAAAGAACAAGCACTAGGCTTCAGCCAAGCACATGAAGCCGCAGGGGCAAACTTAGCCCAATACCACAGCCAATGGACTCTACCGGTCATTAATTGAGCAACATCAGGCCACTAAAGAACAAGCACTAGGCTTCAGCCAAGCACATGAAGCCGCAGGGGCAAACTTAGCCCAATACCACAGCCAATGGACTCTACCGGTCATTAATTGAGCAACATCAGGCCACTAAAGAACAAGCCCTAGGCTTCAGCCAAGCACATGAAGCCGCAGGAGAAAACTTAGCCCAATACCACAGCCAATGGACTCTACCGGTCATTAATTGAGCAACATCAGGCCACTAAAGAACAAGCACTAGGCTTTAGCCAAGCACATGAAGCCACAGGGGCAAACTTAGCCCAATACTACATATTGGACTGAAGGAGTCGAACGTTACTCCATATAACATAAACTCACCCCATTCCGTACGAATGTCCGCAACCGCAACATTCAAACGAGGCTACAAAGAAAACTGATGGGACTGTAGCGACGTCCAAGTCTGGGGTGTGAACTAGGTTTCTATTCAAGCGTTGATCGACATGGTAATGGCTCTATAGTATTGGAGAAAAGTTGAGAAAACGGACCCTCCGTTACATCTTGATGTGTCATGTCGTAACGTACAGCACGAATTACAATCTCTCTCCACCAAACAAGAAATGGACAGTGACGGGGGTAAAGGGGGGATACCTAGTCATTTTTTGCGTCATCATTCTCTAAGCCACTGTTTACTTCTAAGATCACTTTAGCACCGCCCTAAAAACCAGATTAAAATTCGACACAAACCTTGAAATAGGTATGTAAATGACACATTATATAAACTCTTTATAGTGTTTTAATTTACATTTTAGAGGCGATAAGGTGATGAGTTGGACAGATCAAGTGAAAAAAAGCTATTTTCCCACACAACATCTCTCCTTCTCACTATCATGCATTAGTTTCCCTTCCCCACCAGCTTTAAAAAAAGAAAAAGACCCGACGGGGCTCATTGCCGCCTTGAATCATGCAGAAATGGGCAGCGTTTAGGTCATGTAATTGATTATGTTGGAAACGGGAGAAATTGTGCTTTACAATGGTCTTGATTTTACAGTTGATCTGGAAGTACTACGTTTTTGGGGCGCTACAAATAAGGGCAATTGTACGGACCAAGGCGATGTACGAGTTTACGTTAGTCCACGTTAGTCCAAGGAACCTTACATGTTCTGTTTAAATGCAAATTGGTTCTGGAAGCCAAAAAGGGTCAAATAATCCATCTAAACGTGAGTCGATTCTCAATTGTGGTCCGGTTCTAGAAACATAAGCCCTCTACTTTCCTGTCACATCCAAGATATTTCACAACTAGAAAAGAAACATTAGCTGCACCGTGTTTTAACCGGTTAACAGGGTTACAGCAGACAGCATTTTTCCAGCGACAACACATTTGTCTTCCGTTTTACACCCAGGTGTTCTAGGAGAGGCTGATTAGCGCCGGGTCTTCCGCCCTTTTCACTGTAACACGGAGATATGTCCGTGTGGGAAGACTAACTCTATACAAAATAAATAAATACAAGTGTGTAGTACTTTAAAAAGTTGTCTTTTGAAAACCGGAGGTCTTACTGATGTGAAAGTACCGCAACAAGCGCCCGGCTCTAAACAAAACGCCCCGGTCAGATGATACTGTCGTCAATAGGCGCAGAAGCAGATAGCGACTACCGGGTAAGGGCCAGCGACGCATACTTATAGTTACCGTGTAACTAAAGGCAATTGTTTCAGGGGACAAATGATGCTTACTACATAAATGTAGCAGTGTATAATCACTCTGCTAGAACACAGAATCCGGTTATAATTGTAACTAGTTCCATGTTTATAGCCGCCTTGCTAAAAGGTTATCTGCAGTAACTTTGTTTTTGTAACAGTCAATAAGAGGTTATAGAGCGGTCCACTCATTTCACCACCTCAAACGACGACACACCACACGCATAGATGGACATATCACGACGCGGAACATTAAACAGCTAATATACACGTTTTATAATAAATATCAAACCAGGATAAGGTATATTTACCTGGCCGTAGTGGAAACTCATTTCGAAAAGAACTTCGATACCCACGTATCCGCACAGAATACGTTCAACCACCTTCTCGAAGCGGATTGGCGCATTTTGCTTGTCAGTCAAAACCACACCCACGTCCAACGCGTCTGATTGGGTCGAGAGAGTGGAACAAATGATCACTGTGGAACTAATGAGTCATACCTCGAGAATGCACCGAAACTACATGACCATATGAATCAGTCGTCATTACACACACACATACATCGAATCAATAGACCGATGAGGTGACACACAATTGGCCCAGAGGGACGGTTTAGCCGGACGGGGTGTCCTTGTCCCGTCGCGCTCTAGTGACTCCAGTGGCAGGCCGGGCGCATGCAAACTGACGCGATCGTCTATGGGGGGTGATATGTGCCAGAATTAAGCCTAGGCAACCGTATTACCGCAGATGTTATTGCTGGTGTAGCGAAATGCTTGTGCTTCTAGTTCTGACAGTGCAGCAATATCTAACAAGTAATATCTAACAATTCCACAACAAATGCATAATACACACAAATCTAAGTGAGGAATGGAATAAGAATATATAAATATATGGATGAGCATAGGTAAGATGCATCAGATAGCATAGAATACAGTATATACGTACATATGAGATGAGTAATGTAAGATATGTAAACATGATTAAAATGGCATTATTAAAGTGACTAGTGTTCCATTTATTAAAGTGGCCAATGAGTCTGTATGTAGGCAGCAGCCTCACTATGCTAGTAAGGCAGATAGCCTAGTGGTTAGAGCGTTTGACTTGTAACCAGAAGGTTGCTTGATCAAATCCCCAACCTAACTGACTTACCTTAAAGGTAAAATAATAAAAAAATTAAAAAAATAACAGTCTGATGTCCTTGAGATAGAAGCACTTTTTCAGTCTCTTGGAACCAGCTTTGATGCACCTGTACTGACCTTGCCTTCTGGATGATAGTGGGGTGAACAGGCAGTGGCTCGGGTGGTTGTTGCCCTCGATGATCTTTTTGGCCTTCCTGTGACATCGGGTGGTGTAGGAGTCCTGGAGGGCAGGTAGTTTGCCCCCGGTGATGCGTTGTGCAGACCTCACTACCCTCTTGAGAGCCTTACGGTTGTGGGTGGTGCAGATGCCGTACCAGGCGGTGATACAGCCCGACAGGATGCTCTCAATTGTGCATCTGTAAAGGTTTGTGATGGTTTTAGGTGACAAGCGAAATTTCTTCAGCATCCTGAGGTTGAAGAGGCGCTGTTGCGCCTTCTTCACCACACTGTCTGTGTGGGTGGACCATTTCAGTTTGTCAGTGGTATGTACGCAGAGGAACTTAAAAGCTTTCCACCTTCTCCACTGCTGTCCCATTGATGTGGATATGGAGGTGCTCCCTGTTGCCTACCAATGAGCATCTGACTGACATGACGTCATGCCAACGCCTTACTAACGTCTGTGTGAAGCCTGCGTGTTAATGAAAGTCTTAAGGTGCATAGTTAATATTTATTTGAATAAAAGCCGACATTCCGCAGTAGCCACCCTGAGGTATAGTGTAGCCTACGGCTTGTGTATTTCCTGTTATCGCTAATGGCCTAGAAAAGATTATGTCCAATCTATAGGTGATCTGTCTTTTCCCTCAGCACCTCATGGCATGGTATGTTTTCTTATCTCGCTGTATACAGATCAAAAATGTTGTTAGCCAATCGCAGACTGTGTTGTTACCAGTTCCCAGTAGCCTACATCAGACAACCAATAAGACTTGTGTCCATGGCTTTCATTTGAATAGAGGAGATAATAGGTTTTCCCAGAGGGTATTTGAGAACTTGGTGGCTACACAGATATTAGTTTTTTTTTTTTTTACACGGGGCAGACAAGATTTTAGAGAGTGTTTGCCCCACATAGTTTCCTTAGAGACGATGATGACCAAGATGTCCTTGATCCAATTGAATAGTATGTAGGCTATTTGAGCTGACAAGGTACAAATCTGTCGTTCTGCCCCTGAACAGGCAGTTAACCCACTGTTCCTAGGCCGTCATTGAAAATAAGATTTTGTTCTTAACTGACTTGCCTGGTTAAAAAAAATATATATATATATATATATATATATATATTTAAGTTCTGATATTGTTAGGAAATATTTATGCCTAATGTGTTGATAAGGCAAATTTGGTTTCTTTGAAAATAATTACTTTTTTGTTGTTAACTAGTTGTCGAAAGCACGAGGGCAATATTTTTTACTCTGTCGATAGGGGAGTAGGCTAGTGTACAACAATAACGTAATTTCATGAGCTAGTATTAATTATTTCATGGATTAATGAAATTGTAATTGAAAATATACACACATGGTGCAATGGCATATATACATATTTTACATTGTAATACCCTCTCCACATACCATTGTACTATAGGATATTTACATATTTAACATTGTAATACCCTCTCCACATACCATTGTACTATAGGATATTTACATATTTTACATTGTAATACCCTCTCCACATACCATTGTACTATAGGATATTTACATATTTTACATTGTAATACCCTCTCCACATACCATTGTACTATAGGATATTTACATATTTTAAATTGTACTACCCTCTCCACATACCATTGTACTGTAGGATATTTACATATTTTACATTGTACTACCCTCTCCACATACCATTGTACTATAGGATATTTACATTGTAATGCCCTCTCCACATACCATTGTACTATAGGATATTTACATTGTAATGCCCTCTCCACATACCATTGTACTGTAGGATATTTACATATTTTACATTGTAATGCCCTCTCCACATACCATTGTACTATAGGATATTTACATATTTAACATTGTAATACCCTCTCCACATACCATTGTACTGTAGGATATTTACATTGTACTACCCTCTCCACATACCATTGTACTGTAGGATATTTACATATTTAACATTGTACTACCCTCTCCACATACCATTGTACTATAGGATATTTACATATTTTACATTGTACTACCCTCTCCACATACCATTGTACTGTAGGATATTTACATATTTAACATTGTACTACCCTCTCCACATACCATTGTACTGTAGGATATTTACATATATTACATTGTAATGCCATCTCCACATACCATTGTACTATAGGATATTTACATATTTTACATTGTAACGCCCTCTCCACATACCATTGTACTATAGGATATTTACATATTTTACATTGTAATACCCTCTCCACATACCATTGTACTGTAGGATATTTACATATTTTACATTGTACTACCCTCTCCACATACCATTGTACTATAGGATATTTACATTGTAATGCCCTCTCCACATACCATTGTACTATAGGATATTTACATATTTTACATTGTAATACCCTCTCCACATACCATTGTACTATAGGATATTTACATGTTTTACATTGTAATACCCTCTCCACATACCATTGTACTATAGGATATTTACATATTTTACATTGTAACGCCCTCTCCACATACCATTGTACTATAGGATATTTACATTGTAACGCCCTCTCCACATACCATTGTACTATAGGATATTTACATTGTAATGCCCTCTCCACATACCATTGTACTGTAGGATATTTACATATTTTACATTGTAATACCCTCTCCACATACCATTGTACTGTAGGATATTTACATTGTAATACCCTCTCCACATACCATTGTACTATAGGATATTTACATATTTTACATTGTAAGCCCTCTCCACATACCATTGTACTATAGGATATTTACATATTTTACATTGTAATACCCTCTCCACATACCATTGTACTATAGGATATTTACATATTTTACATTGTAATACCCTCTCCACATACCATTGTACTATAGGATATTTACATATTTTACATTGTAATACCCTCTCCACATACCATTGTACTATAGGATATTTACATATTTTACATTGTAATACCCTCTCCACATACCATTGTACTATAGGATATTTACATATTTTACATTGTAATGCCCTCTCCACATACCATTGTACTGTAGGATATTTACATATTTTACATTGTAATACCCTCTCCACATACCATTGTACTGTAGGATATTTACATTGTAATACCCTCTCCACATACCATTGTACTATAGGATATTTACATATTTTACATTGTAACGCCCTCTCCACATACCATTGTACTATAGGATATTTACATATTTTACATTGTAATACCCTCTCCACATACCATTGTACTGTAGGATATTTACATATTTTACATTGTAATACCCTCTCCACATACCATTGTACTATAGGATATTTACATATTTTACATTGTAATACCCTCTCCACATACCATTGTACTATAGGATATTTACATATTTTACATTGTAATACCCTCTCCACATACCATTGTACTATAGGATATTTACATATTTTACATTGTAATACCCTCTCCACATACCATTGTACTATAGGATATTTACATATTTTACATTGTAATACCCTCTCCACATACCATTGTACTATAGGATATTTACATATTTTACATTGTAATACCCTCTCCACATACCATTGTACTGTAGGATATTTACATTGTAATACCCTCTCCACATACCATTGTACTATAGGATATTTACATATTTTACATTGTAACGCCCTCTCCACATACCATTGTACTATAGGATATTTACATATTTTACATTGTAACGCCCTCTCCACATACCATTGTACTGTAGGATATTTACATTGTAACGCCCCTACATGCCTTTGAGAACTGAGTTTGTATTTCCACTTGGCCTACACATTCCCACTCAAACTGAACTGAATGGGGGATGTATAAGTACTTTTCACTGAAGAAGGGAAACGAGGTACAATTGATCGAAGACCTAAAAAAATTATTCCTGACAAGACCAGTGACATCATAACGGTATCCTACGGATATGGGAGTAGCATATTCTACAATAATGTAACTCTATGTGCTTCTATGATATATATAACACACAGCGCCACAGGAAGAGCTGCAGGAAGAACACACAGCGCCGCAGGAAGAGCTGCAGGAAGAACACACAGCGCCGCAGGAAGAGCTGCAGGAAGAACACACAGCGCCGCAGGAAGAGCTGCAGGAAGAACACACAGCGCTGCAGGAAGAGCTGCAGGAAGAACACACAGCGCCACAGGAAGAGCTGCAGGAAGAACACACAGCGCCACAGGAAGAGCTGCAGGAAGAACACACAGCGCCCTAGGAAGAGCTGCAGGAAGAACACACAGCGCTGCAGGAAGAGCTGCAGGAAGAACACACAGCGCCACAGGAAGAGCTGCAGGAAGAACACACAGCGCCCTAGGAAGAGCTGCAGGAAGAACACACAGCGCCCTAGGAAGAGGTGCAGGAAGAACACACAGCGCCGCAGGAAGAGGTGCAGGTAGAACACACAGCGCTGCAGGAAGAGCTGCAGGAAGAACACACAGCGCTACAGGAAGAGCTGCAGGAAGAACACACAGCGCTGCAGGAAGAGCTGCAGGAAGAACACACAGCGCTGCAGGAAGAGCTGCAGGAAGAACACACAGCGCTGCAGGAAGAGCTGCAGGAAGAACACACAGCGCTGCAGGAAGAGCTGCAGGAAGAACACACAGCGCCACAGGAAGAGCTGCAGGAAGAACACACAGCGCTGCAGGAAGAGCTGCAGGAAGAACACACAGCGCTACAGGAAGAGCTGCAGGAAGAACACACAGCGCCGCAGGAAGAGCTGCAGGAAGAACACACAGCGCTGCAGGAAGAGCTGCAGGAAGAACACACAGCGCTACAGGAAGAGCTGCAGGAAGAACACACAGCGCTGCAGGAAGAGCTGCAGGAAGAACACACAGCGCTACAGGAAGAGCTGCAGGAAGAGCTGCAGGAAGAGCTGCAGGAAGAACACACAGCGCTGCAGGAAGAGCTGCAGGAAGAACACACAGCGCTGCAGGAAGAGCTGCAGGAAGAGCTGCAGGAATAGCTGCAGGAAGAACACACAGCGCTGCAGGAAGAGCTGCAGGAAGAACACACAGCGCTGCAGGAAGAGCTGCAGGAAGAACACACAGCGCTACAGGAAGAGCTGCAGGAAGAGCTGCAGGAAGAGCTGCAGGAAGAACACACAGCGCTGCAGGAAGAGCTGCAGGAAGAACACACAGCGCTCTTGTCACACCCTGACCAAACCAAAACAATAAAGAAAACAAAGAATACTAAGGTCAGGGCGTGACAAGAGGATCAATGGCTTCTTTAAAAACAAAAAACACGGTAGATTGTATAGATGAAGGCCTACAGTCCCGCAGTAATATAATAATAATAATAATAATGATAAAATATCTGGCAGCAGCCGAAAGGTCTCACAACTATTTCAAAAGTACATTTTGCTGGACAAAAACTGTTTGGATACGTGAGTGCCACCGACCGGTATAATTTCCTCCTCTTATTGTAGGCCTAAGAACTGTACACGGGATGAGGAGGACATTTATAGTCCAACAACTTTCATTGGCCTAGTGATGGGTCATTTGTTTCATTGAGCTCAGTATGTCAGTGTCATAGTAGCTTATCATTATGGTCATGTGTGTGTGTTCATTTTTGTATTTGATTTTAATGTCTCCAGTCATGTTAAATGACGTAGAATTACAGCTGACTGGCGAAACCGTCTGTCTGACTGGCGAAAAACCGTCTGTCTGACTGGCGAAACCGTCTGTCTGACTGGCGAAACCGTCTGTCTGACTGGCGAAACCGTCTGTCTGACTGGCGAAACCGTCTGTCTGACTGGCGAAACCGTCTGTCTGACTGGCAAAACCGTCTGTCTGACTGGCAGTCTGACTGGCAAAACCGTCTGTCTGACTGGCGAACCTCTCAGCCCCTGGTCTTCAGGACTGACACTCTGATGACAGCCCTGTTTAAGAGTCTTCTGACTCTCAGGAAACTGACTCCCTCATCAGCTACTGGAACCGTCCAATAGGACGCCATATGTCATTAGTCAGCTTCCTGCTCTTGCATGACAAAGCAAGTCCTGAGCAAACCAGCCCTAATGTGGTGGAAACCAGCCCTAATGATGTAGCAACGAGCCCTAACGATGTGGAAACGAGCCCTAATGATGTAGCAACGAGCCCTAACGATGTGGAAACGAGCCCTAACGATGTGGAAACGAGCCCTAACGATGTGGAAACGAGCCCTAACGATGTGGAAACGAGCCCTAACGATGTGGAAACGAGCCCTAACGATGTGGAAACGAGCCCTAACGATGTGGAAACGAGCCCTAACGATGTGGAAACGAGCCCTAACGATGTGGAAACGAGCCCTAACGATGTGGAAACGAGCCCTAACGATGTGGAAACGAGCCCTAACGATGTGGAAACGAGCCCTAACGATGTGGAAACGAGCCCTAACGATGTGGAAACCAGCCCTAACGATGTGAAACCAACCCCAATGATGTAGAAACCAGTCCTAATGATGTAGAAACCAGCCCTAATGATGTAGAAACCTGCACTAATGATGTGTATAAACCAGCCATAATGATGTGGAAACCAACCCTAATGATATAGAAACCAGCCCTAATGATGTGCAAACCAACCTAATGATATAGAAACCAGCCCTAATGATGTGGAAACCAGTCCTAATAATGTGGAAACCAGTCCTAATGATGTAGAAACCAGCCCTAATGATGTGGAAACCAGCCCCAACGATGTGGAAACCAACCCTAATGATATAGAAACCAGCCCTAATAATGTGGAAACCAGTCCTAATAATGTGGAAACCAGTCCTAATGATGTAGAAACCAGCCCTAATGATGTAGAAACCTGCACTAATGATGTGGAAACCAGCCTTAATGATGTGGAAACCAACCTTAATGATGTGGAAACCAGCCTTAATGATGTGGAAACCAGCCCCAACGATGTGGAAACCAGCCCCAACGATGTGGAAACCAGCCTTAATGATGTGGAAACCAGCCTCAACGATGTGGAAACCAGCCTTAATGATGTGGAAACCAAACCCAACAAGGTGGAAACCAGCCTTAATGATGTGGAAACCAACCCCAACGATGTGGAAACCAGCCCCAACGATGTGGAAACCAGCCCCAACGATGTGGAAACCAGCCCCAACGATGTGGAAACCAACCCTAATGATATAGAAACCAGCCCTAATAATGTGGAAACCAGCCTTAATGATGTAGAAACCAGCCTTAATGATGTAGAAACCAGCCCTAATGATGTAGAAACCTGCACTAATGATGTGGAAACCAGCCTTAATGATGTGGAAACCAACCTTAATGATGTGGAAACCAGCCTTAATGATGTGGAAACCAGCCCCTACGATGTGGAAACCAGCCCCAACGATGTGGAAACCAGCCTTAATGATGTGGAAACCAACCCCAACGATGTGGAAACCAGCCTTAATGATGTGGAAACCAACCCCAACGATGTGGAAACCAGCCCTAACGATGTGGAAACCAGCCCCAACGATGTGGAAACCAGCCCCAACGATGTGGAAACCAACCCTAATGATATAGAAACCAGCCCTAATAATGTGGAAACCAGCCTTAATGATGTAGAAACCAGCCTTAATGATGTAGAAACCAGCCCTAATGATGTAGAAACCAGCCTTAATGATGTAGAAACCAGCCCTAATGATGTAGAAACCAACCAACATCACCAGATGTTACCATGGTGAAGATAATTAGATGTTACCATGGTGAAGATAATCAGATGTTACCATGGTGAAGATAATCAGATGTTACCATGGTGAAGATAATCAGATGTTACCATGGTGAAGATAATCAGATGTTACCATGGTGAAGATAATCAGATGTTACCATGGTGGAGATAATCAGATGTTACCATGGTGAAGATAATCAGATGTTACCATGGTGAAGATAATCAGATGTTACCATGGTGAAGATAATCAGATGTTACCATGGTGAAGATAATCAGATGTTACCAGGTTGGAGATAATCAGATGTTACCATGGTGAAGATAATCAGATGTTACCATGGTGAAGATAATCAGATGTTACCATGGTGAAGATAATCAGATGTTACCATGGTGAAGATAATCAGATGCTACCAGGTTGGAGATCAAATGTTAACAGGGTGGATATTTTAACAGGGTGAAAACCACTGTATCAGACGTTGACCACTAGAGGGTGGTAGTGCTCCATCACATTACCCTGTTGTAATCCTCTAGTACTGTCTCAGAGGTTGACCACTAGAGGGTGGTAGTGCTCCATCACATGACCCTGCTGTAGTCCTCTAGTACTGTATCAGACGTTGACCACTAGAGGGTGGTAGTGCTCCATCACATTACCCTGCTGTAGTCCTCTAGTACTGTCTCAGAGGTTGACCACTAGAGGGTGGTAGTGCTCCATCACATGACCCTGATATGGTCCTCCAGTACTGTATCAGACGTTGACCACTAGAGGGTGGTAGTGCTCCATCACATGACCCTGATATGGTCCTCCAGTACTGTATCAGACGTTGACCACTAGAGGGTGGTAGTGCTCCATCACATTACCCTGCTGTAGTCCTCTAGTACTGTCTCAGACGTTGACCACTAGAGGGTGGTAGTGCTCCATCACATGACCCTGCTGTGGTCCTCTAGTACTGTCTCAGACGTTGACCACTAGAGGGTGGTAGTGCTCCATCACATGACCCTGATATGGTCCTCCAGTACTGTATCAGACGTTGACCACTAGAGGGTGGTAGTGCTCCATCACATTACCTTGCTGTAGTCCTCCAGTACTGTCTCAGAGGTTGACCACTAGAGGGTGGTAGTGCTCCATCACATGACCCTGCTGTTGTCCTCTAGTACTGTATCAGGCGTTGACCACTAGAGGGTGGTAGGGCTCCATCACATGACCCTGATATGGTCCTCCAGTACTGTCTCAGACGTTGACCACTAGAGGGTGGTAGTGCTCCATCACATTACCTTGCTATGGTCCTCCAGTACTGTCTCAGAGGTTGACCACTAGAGGGTGGTAGTGCTCCATCACATGACCCTGCTATTGTCCTCTAGTACTGTATCAGACGTTGACCACTAGAGGGTGGTAGTGCTCCATCACATGACCCTGCTGTAGTCCTCTAGTACTGTCTCAGAGGTTGACCACTAGAGGGTGGTAGTGCTCCATCACATTACCCTCTGTAGTCCTCTAGTACTGTCTCAGAGGTTGACCACTAGGAGGGTGGTAGTGCTCCATCACATGACCCTGATATGGTCCTCCAGTACTGTCTCAGAGGTTGACCACTAGAGGGTGGTAGTGCTCCATCACATTACCCTGCTGTAGTCCTCTAGTACTGTCTCAGACGTTGACCACTAGAGGGTGGTAGTGCTCCATCACATTACCCTGCTGTAGTCCTCTAGTACTGTCTCAGACGTTGACCACTAGAGGGTGGTAGTGCTCCATCACATGACCCTGATATGGTCCTCCAGTACTGTCTCAGAGGTTGACCACTAGAGGGTGGTAGTGCTCCATCACATGACCCTGTTGTAATCCTCTAGTACTGTCTAAGAGGTTGACCACTAGAGGGTGGTAGTGCTCCATCACATGACCCTGATATGGTCCTCAGTACTGTATCAGGCGTTGACCACTAGAGGGGGTAGTGCTCCATCACATGAGTCTGATATGGTCCTCCAGTACTGTCTCAGGCGTTGACCACTAGAGGGTGGTAGTGCTCCATCACATGACCCTGATATGGTCCTCCAGTACAGGCGTCACCACTAGAGGGTGGAGGCTCCATATACATGGGTACTGGTCCAGAGTACTGTCTCAGGCGTTGACCACTAG
Source organism: Oncorhynchus keta (assembly GCF_023373465.1). Classification (NCBI taxonomy): domain Eukaryota; kingdom Metazoa; phylum Chordata; class Actinopteri; order Salmoniformes; family Salmonidae; genus Oncorhynchus; species Oncorhynchus keta. The sequence continues at coordinate 5,241,209 of NC_068439.1, read as the reverse complement.
AGGGTGGTAGTGCTCCATCACATGACCCTGATATGGTCCTCCAGTACTGACGTTGACCACTAGAGGGTGGTAGTGCTCCATCACATGACCCTGGGTCCTCCAGTACTGTCTCAGAGGTCCATGTGGTAGTGCTCCATATTACCCTCTGTAGTCCTCTAGTACTGTCTCAGACGTTGACCACTAGAGGGTGGTAGTGCTCCATCACATGACCCTGATGTGGAGTACTGTATCAGGGGTTGACCACTAGAGGGTGGAAGTGCTCCATCAGAGTCCTCTAGTACTGTCTCAGGGTTGACCACTAGTTGAGGTGGTAGTGCTCCATCACATGAATGTATAGCTAAAGTGTCTAGGTTGACCACTAGATAGTGCTCCATCAAACTTGCTGTAGTAGCAGCAGTGTAAAAGAGGGGTCTAGAGGGGTAGGACTCCTTTGATTAGCTGTCTTTCTAGTACTGTCTTATGACCACTTGGTAGTGTTCACATTACCTTGCTTTAGTCACATATATACATGGGGTACTGGTACAGAGTCAATGTGGAGACTATATACAGGGGTACTGGTACAGAGTCAATGTGGAGGCTATATACAGTGGGTCCGGTACAGAGTCAATGTGGAGGCTGTATATACTGGTACAATCAATAATATACAGTATACTGTACAGAGTCAATGGGAGGCTGTATACAGGGGTCTGGTGACAATCTATTACAGGGGGCCAACCATCTGACACCGCAGAGTCAATGTGGAATATAGATGGGGTCCTCTCACCTCTCAGTAATGTACTGAAGTCAATGTTCTCACCAGTTAGTTGAGGTCTCAGTACATGATGTATAGCTGGGCTGATAATAAACAGAGAGTCACTTGTCAGTGATGTACTGATTAGCTGTTCTCAGTCTTTCTCAGTGAGTTGTTTAGAAGCCTCTGGACCTAGACTTCTCACTTCTCAGTGTGTAGCAGAAAGAACTGTTCTAATACTTAACAGTCATGACTTGGGTGGCTGGAGTCTGACAATCTTTAGGGCCACCTCTGACAGTGATGTACTGGGCTGTTCTCACCTCTCAGTGATGTACTTGGCTGTTCTCACCTCTCAGTGATGTACTGGGCTGTTCTCACTTCTCAGTGATGTACTGGGCTGTTCTCACTTCTCAGTGATGTACTGGGCTGTTCTCACTTCTCAGTGATGTACTGGGCTGTTCTCACTTCTCAGTGATGTACTGAATCGTTCTCACCTCTCAGTGATGTACTGGGCTGTTCTCACTTCTCAGTGATGTACTTGGCTGTTCTCACTTCTCAGTGATGTACTGAATCGTTCTCACCTCTCAGTGATGTACTGGGCTGTTCTCACTTCTCAGTGATGTACTGGGCTGTTCTCACTTCTCAGTGATGTACTGAATCGTTCTCACTTCTCAGTAATGTACTGAATCGTTCTCACTTCTCAGTGTTGTACTGGGCTGTTCTAACTACCCAGTGATGTACTGACCCGTTCTAACTACCCAGTGATGTACTGACCCGTTCTCACTACCCAGTGATGTACTGAACTGTTCTCACTTCTCAGTGATGTACTGGGCTGTTCTCACTTCTCAATAATGTACTGGGCTGTTCTCACTACCCAGTGATGTACTGGGCTGTTATCACTTCTCAGTGATGTACTGGGCTGTTCTCACTTCTCAGTAATGTACTGGGCTGTTCTCACTACCCAGTGATGTACTGGGCTGTTCTCACTTCTCAGTAATGTACTTGGCTGTTCTAACTACCCAGTGATGTACTGGGCCGTTCTCACTACCCAGTGATGTACTGACCCGTTCTCACTACCCAGTGATGTACTGGGCCTTTCTCACTACCCAGTGATGTACTGAGCCGTTCTCACTACCCAGTGATGTACTGAGCCGTTCTCACTACCCAGTGATGTACTGGGCCTTTCTCACTTCTCAGTAATGTACTGGGCCGTTCTCACTACCCAGTGATGTACTGGGCCGTTCTCACTACCCAGTGATGTACTGGGCCGTTCTCACTACCCTCTGTAGTGGGTACAAGATCTAGGTTACATCTCAGAAAGTGACGTAAGTGTCTTCCTCTCCTGGTCTCCAATCCTTCATATTGACTGATCTGTTTCTGCTTTTAGTTCTGAACTCTCATTCTTTGGATGCCTCCTTCTCTGGTTAATTCTCAGAATGGAGAGGTAAAC
>NC_068439.1:5230032-5238929 GCF_023373465.1 Oncorhynchus keta | reverse complement strand
AGGAAGAACACACAGCGCCACAGGAAGAGCTGCAGGAAGAACACACAGCGCCACAGGAAGAGCTGCAGGAAGAACACACAGCGCCACAGGAAGAGGTGCAGGAAGAACACACAGCGCCACAGGAAGAGCTGCAGGAAGAACACACAGCGCTGCAGGAAGAGCTGCAGGAAGAACACACAGCGCCGCAGGAAGAGCTGCAGGAAGAACACACAGCGCTGCAGGAAGAGCTGCAGGAAGAACACACAGCGCCCTAGGAAGAGCTGCAGGAAGAACACACAGCGCCCCAGGAAGAGCTGCAGGAAGAACACACAGCGCTGCAGGAAGAGCTGCAGGAAGAACACACAGCGCCGCAGGAAGAGCTGCAGGAAGAACACACAGCGCTGCAGGAAGAGGTGCAGGAAGAACACACAGCGCTGCAGGAAGAGCTGCAGGAAGAACACACAGCGCTGCAGGAAGAGCTGCAGGAAGAACACACAGCGCTGCAGGAAGAGCTGCAGGAAGAACACACAGCGCCACAGGAAGAGCTGCAGGAAGAACACACAGCGCCACAGGAAGAGCTGCAGGAAGAACACACAGCGCTGCAGGAAGAGGTGCAGGAAGAACACACAGCGCTGCAGGAAGAGCTGCAGGAAGAACACACAGCGCTGCAGGAAGAGCTGCAGGAAGAACACACAGCGCCACAGGAAGAGCTGCAGGAAGAACACACAGCGCTGCAGGAAGAGCTGCAGGAAGAACACACAGCGCTGCAGGAAGAGCTGCAGGAAGAACACACAGCGCCGCAGGAAGAGGTGCAGGAAGAACACACAGCGCTGCAGGAAGAGCTGCAGGAAGAACACATTGTGCGTCACAGGAAGAGCTGCAGGAAGAACACACACAGCGCTGCAGGAAGAGCTGCAGGAAGAACACACAGCGCCTGCAGGAAGAGCCTGCAGGAAGAACACACAGCGCTGCAGGAAGAGCTGCAGGAAGAAATTGACACAGCGCCTTCAGGAAGAGCTGCAGGAATAATCACTGAATGCCCAGGAAGAGCTGCAGGAAGAACACACAGCGCTGCAGGAAGAGGCAGGAAGAACACACAGCTACCGCAGGAAGAGCTGCAGGAAGAACACAGCGCTGCAGGAAGAGGTGCAGGAAGAACACACAGCGCTGCAGGAAGAGCTGCAGGAAGAACACACAGCGCTGCAGGAAGAGGTGCAGGAAGAACACACATGCATTGCAGGAAGAGCTGCAGGAAGAACACACAGCAACAGGAAGAGCTGCAGGAAGAACACACAGCGCCACAGGAAGAGCTGCAGGAAGAACACACAGCGCCTGCAGGAAGAGGTGCAGGAAGAACACACAGCGCCGCAGGAAGAGGTGCAGGAGGAACACACAGCGCTGCAGGAAGAGCTGCAGGAAGAACACACAGCGCCACAGGAAGAGCTGCAGGAAGAACACACAGCGCTGCAGGAAGAGCTGCAGGAAGAACACACAGCGCTGCAGGAAGAGCTGCAGGAAGAAGAGGTGGCACACAGCGCCACAGGAAGAGCTGCAGGAAGAACACACAGCGCCGCAGGAAGAGCTGCAGGAAGAACACAGCAGGAAGAGCTGCAGGAAGAGCTGCAGGAAGAGCTGCAGGAAGAACACACAGCACCACAGGAAGAGCTGCAGGAAGAACACACAGCGCCGCAGGAAGAGCTGCAGGAAGAACACAGCGCTGCAAGAGCTGCAGGAAGAACACACAGCGCTGCAGGAAGAGCTGCAGGAAGAACACACAGCGCTGCAGGAAGAGCTGCAGGAAGAACACACAGCGCTGCAGGAAGAGCTGCAGGAAGAACACACAGCGCTGCAGGAAGAGCTGCAGGAAGAACACACAGCGCTGCAGGAAGAGCTGCAGGAAGAACACACAGCGCTGCAGGAAGAGCTGCATGAACACACAGCGCTGCAGGAAGAGCTGCAGGAAGAACACACAGCGCCACAGGAAGAGCTGCAGGAAGAACACACAGCGCCACAGGAAGAGGTGCAGGTAGAACACACAGCAAAATGCAGGAAGAGCTGCAGGTAGAACACACAGCGCCACAGGAAGAGCTGCAGGAAGAACACACAGCGCTGCAGGAAGAGCTGCAGGAAGAACACACAGCTGCAGGAAGAGCTGCAGGAAGAACACACAGCGCCTGACAGGAAGAGCTGCAGGAAGAACACACAGCGCCGCAGGAAGAGGTGCAGGAAGAACATTGGCCAGCTGCAGGAAGAGCTGCAGGAAGAACACACAGCAGAGGAAGAGCTGCAGGAAGAGCTGCAGGAAGAACACACAGCACCACAGGAAGAGCTGCAGGAAGAACACACAGCGCTGCAGGAAGAGCTGCAGGAAGAACACACAGCGCTGCAGGAAGAGCTGCAGGGAAGAACAGCGCTGCAGGAAGAGCTGCAGGAAGAACACACAGCGCCTGCAGGAAGAGCTGCAGGAAGAACACACAGCGCTGCAGGAAGAGCTGCAGGAAGAACACACAGCGCTTTGTCACACCCTGACCAAAACCAAAACAATAAAGAAAACAAAGAATACTAAGGTCAGGGCGTGACAAGAGGATCACTTTTTAAAAACAAAAAACACAGTAGATTGTATAGATGAAGGCCTACAGTCCCGCAGTAATATAATAATAATAATAATAATGATAAAATATCTGGCAGCAGCCGAAAGGTCTCACAACTATTTCAAAAGTACATTTTGCTGGACAAAAACTGTTTGGATACGTGAGTGCCACCGACCGGGTATAATTTCCTCCCTCTTATTGTAGGCCTAAGAACTGTCTACGGGATGAGGAGGGACATTTATAGTCCAACTTTCATTGGCCTAGTGATGGGTCATTTGTTTCATTGAGCTCAGTATGTCAGTGTCATAGTAGCTTATCATTATGGTCATGTGTGTGTGTTCATTTTTGTATTTGATTTTAATGTCTCCAGTCATGTTAAATGACGTAGAATTACAGCTGACTGGCGAAACCGTCTGTCTGACTGGCGAAAAACCGTCTGTCTGACTGGCGAAACCGTCTGTCTGACTGGCGAAACCGTCTGTCTGACTGGCAAAACCGTCTGTCTGACTGGCAGTCTGACTGGCAAAACCGTCTGTCTGACTGGCGAACCTCTCAGCCCCTGGTCTTCAGGACTGACACTCTGATGACAGCCCTGTTTAAGAGTCTTCTGACTCTCAGGGGAAACTGACTCCCTCATCAGCTACTGAACCGTCCAATAGACGCCATATGTCATTAGTCAGCTTCCTGCTCTTGCATGACAAAGCAAGTCCTGAGCAAACCAGCCCTAATGTGGTGGAAACCAGCCCTAATGATGTAGCAACGAGCCCTAACGATGTGGAAACGAGCCCTAACGATGTGGAAACGAGCCCTAACGATGTGGAAACGAGCCCTAACGATGTGGAAACGAGCCCTAACGATGTGGAAACGAGCCCTAACGATGTGGAAACGAGCCCTAACGATGTGGAAACGAGCCCTAACGATGTGGAAACGAGCCCTAACGATGTGGAAACGAGCCCTAACGATGTGGAAACGAGCCCTAACGATGTGGAAACGAGCCCTAACGATGTGGAAACGAGCCCTAACGATGTGGAAACGAGCCCTAACGATGTGGAAACCAGCCCTAATGATGTAGAAACCTGCACTAATGATGTGTATAAACCAGCCATAATGATGTGGAAACCAGCCCTAATGATGTGGAAACCAACCCTAATGATATAGAAACCAGCCCTAATGATGTGCAAACCAACCCTAATGATATAGAAACCAGCCCTAATGATGTGCAAACCAACCCTAATGATATAGAAACCAGCCCCAACGATGTGGAAACCAACCCTAATGATATAGAAACCAGCCCTAATAATGTGGAAACCAGTCCTAATGATGTAGAAACCTGCACTAATGATGTAGAAACCTGCACTAATGATGTGGAAACCAGCCCCAACGATGTGGAAACCAGCCCCAGCGATGTGGAAACCAACCCTAATGATGTAGAAACCAGCCTTAATGATGTAGAAACCAGCCTTAATGATGTAGAAACCAGCCTTAATGATGTGGAAACCAGCCCCAACGATGTGGAAACCAGCCCCAACGATGTGGAAACAAGTCCCAACGATGTGGAAGTCTTAATGAACAGAGTGGAGATAATCAGATGTTACCATGGTGAAGATAATCAGATGTTACCATGGTGAAGATAATCAGATGTTACCATGGTGAAGATAATCAGATGTTACCATGGTGAAGATAATCAGATGTTACCATGGTGAAGATAATCAGATGTTACCATGGTGAAGATAATCAGATGTTACCATGGTGAAGATAATCAGATGTTACCAGGTTGGAGATAATCAGATGTTACCATGGTGAAGATAATCAGATGTTACCATGGTGAAGATAATCAGATGTTACCATGGTGAAGATAATCAGATGTTACCATGGTGAAGATAATCAGATGCTACCAGGTTGGAGATCAAATGTTAACAGGGTGGATATTTTAACAGGGTGAAAACCACTGTATCAGACGTTGACCACTAGAGGGTGGTAGTGCTCCATCACATGACCTGCTGTTGTCCTCAGTACTGTCTCAGAGGTTGACCACTAGAGGGTGGTAGTGCTCCATCACATGACCCTGCTGTAGTCCTCTGTACTGTATCAGACGCTGGACCACCAGAGGGGTGGTAGTGCTCCATCACATGACCCTGATATGGTCCCTCCAGTACTGTATCAGACGCTGACCACTAGAGGGTGGTAGTGCTCCATCACATGACCCTGATATGGTCCTCCAGTACTGTCTCAGACGTTGACCACTAGAGGTGGTAGTGCTCCATCACATTACCCTGCTGTAGTCCTCTAGTACTGTCTCAGACGCTGACCACTAGAGGGTGGTAGTGCTCCACTACATTACCCTGCTGTAGTCCTCTATACTGTCTCAGAGGTTGACCACTAGAGGTGGTAGTGCTCCATCACATTACCCTGTAGTCCTCTAGTACTGTCTCAGAGGTTGACCACTAGGAGGGTGGTAGTGCTCCATCACATGACCCCAGATATGGTCCTCCAGTACTGTCTCAGAGGTTGACCACTAGAGGGTAGTGCTCCATCACATGACCCTGATATGGTCCTCCAGTACTGTATCAGACGCTGACCACTAGAGGGTGGTAGTGCTCCATCACATGACCCTGATATGGTCCTCCAGTACTGTATCAGACGTTGACCACTAGAGGGTGGTAGTGCTCCATCACATGACCCTGATATGGTCCTCCAGCATTGTATCAGACGTTGACCACTAGAGGGTGGTAGTGCTCCATCACATGACCCCTGATATGGTCCTCCAGTACTGTATCAGACGTTGACCACTAGAGGGTGGTAGTGCTCCATCACATGACCCTGATATGGTCCTCCAGTACTGTCTCAGAGGTTGACCACTAGAGGGTGGTAGTGCTCCATCACATTACCCTCTGTAGCTTCTTAGTACTGTCTCAGACGTTGACCACTAGAGGGTGGTAGTGCTCCATCACATTACCCTGCTGTTGTCCTCTAGTACTGTCTCAGAGGTTGACCACTAGAGGGCGGTAGTGCTCCATCACATTACCTTGCTGTAGTCCTCTAGTACTGTCTCAGAGGTTGACCACTAGAGGGTGGTAGGACTCCATTACATTACCCTGCTGTCTTCCTCTAGTACTGTCTCAGAGGTTGACCACTAGAGGGTGGTAGTGCTCCATCACATTACCTTGCTGTAGTCACATATATACATGGGGTACTGGTACAGAGTCAATGTGGAGACTATATACAGGGGGTACTGGTACAGAGTCAATGTGGAGGCTATATACAGGGGGTACCGGTACAGAGTCAATGTGGAGGCTGTATACAGGGGGTACTGGTACAGAGTCAATGTGGAGGCTATATACATGGAGTACTGGTACAGAGTCAATGTGGAGGCTGTATACAGGGGGTACTGGTACAGAGTTAATGTGGAGCCTATATACAGGGGGTACCGGTACAGAGTCAATGTGGAGGCTATATACAGGGGGTACCGGTACAGAGTCAATGTGGAGGCTGTATACATGGGGTACCGGTACAGAGTCAATGTGCAGGGGCACCAGTTAGTTGAGGTAATTATGTACATGAATGTATAGCTAAAGTGACTATGCATAGATAATAAACAGAGAGTAGCAGCAGTGTAAAAGAGGGGTCTGGGTAGCCCTTTGATTAGCTGTTCAGCAGTCTTATAGCTTGGGGTTAGAAGTTGTTTAGAAGCCTCTTGGACCTAGACTTGGCGCTCCGGCACCACTTGCAGTGTGGTAGCAGAAAGAACTGTATATAATAATAATAATAACAGTATATGACTTGGGTGGCTGGAGTCTGTGACAATCTTTAGGGCCAACCATCTGACACCGCCTGATATAGAGGTCCTCTCACCTCTCAGTAATGTACTGAATCGTTCTCACCTCTCAGTGATGTACTGGGCTGTTCTCACTTCTCAGTGATGTACTGGGCTGTTCTCACTTCTCAGTGATGTACTGGGCTGTTCTCACTTCTCAGTGATGTACTGGGCTGTTCTCACTTCTCAGTGATGTACTGAATCGTTCTCACCTCTCAGTGATGTACTGGGCTGTTCTCACTTCTCAGTGATGTACTTGGCTGTTCTCACTTCTCAGTGATGTACTGAATCGTTCTCACCTCTCAGTGATGTACTGGGCTGTTCTCACTTCAGTGATGTACTGGACTGTTCTCACTTCTCAGTGATGTACTGAATCGTTCTCACTTGTGATGTACTGAATCGTTCTCACTTCTCAGTGTTGTACTGGGCTGTTCTAACTTCAGTGATGTACTGAATCATCTCACTACCCAGTGATGTACTGGGCTGTTCTCACTTCTCAGTGATGTACTGAATCGTTCTCACTTCTCAGTGATGTACTGAATCGATCTCACTACCCAGTGTTGTACTGGGCTGTTCTAACTTCTCAGTGATGTACTGAATCGTTCTCACTTCTCAGTAATGTACTGAATCGTTCTCACTTCTCAGTGTTGTACTGGGCTGTTCTAACTACCCAGTGATGTACTGACCCGTTCTAACTACCCAGTGATGTACTGACCCGTTCTCACTACCCAGTGATGTACTGAACTGTTCTCACTTCTCAGTGATGTACTGGGCTGTTCTCACTTCTCAGTAATGTACTGGGCTGTTCTCACTACCCAGTGATGTACTGGGCTGTTCTCACTTCATTGATGTACTGGGCTGTTCTCACTTCTCAGTAATGTACTGGGCTGTTCTCACTACCCAGTGATGTACTGGGCTGTTCTCACTTCTCAGTAATGTACTTGGCTGTTCTAACTACCCAGTGATGTACAGGCCGTTCTCACTACCCAGTGATGTACTGACCTGCCTCACTACCCAGTGATGTACTGGGCCTTTCTCACTACCCAGTGATGTACTGAGCCGTCTCACTACCCAGTGATGTACTGAACTGTTCACTACCCAGTGATGTACTGGGCCTTTCTCACTTCTCAGTAATGTACTGGGCCGTGCCTCACTACCCAGTGATGTACTGGGTCAGTTCTCACTACCCAGTGATGTACTGGGCCGTTCTCACTACCCTCTGTAGTGGGTACAAGATCTAGGTTACATCTCAGAAAGTGACGTAAGTGTCTTCCTCCTGGTCTCCAATCCTTCATATTGACTGATCTGTTTCTGAATTTAGTTAAACTGGAAACTCTCAGTGGAGTGGTAAACTGAATGGAGTGGTAAACTGAATGGTTAAACTCAGAATGGAGAGGTAAACTGAATGGAGTGGTAAACTGAATGAGAGGTAAACTGGGAGAGGTAAACTGAATGGAGTGGTAAACTGAATGGAGAAACTGGTAAACTGAATGGAGAGGTAGGTAAACTGAATGGAGAGGTAAACTGAATGGAGTGGTAAACTGAATGGAGTGGTAAACTGAATGGGAGTGGTAAACTGAATGGAGAGGTAAACTGGGAGAGGTAAACTGAATGGAGAGGTAAACTGAATGGAGTGGTAAACTGAATGGAGTGGTAAACTGAATGGAGTGGTAAAACTGAATGGAGAGGTAAACTGAATGGAGAGGTAAACTGAATGGAGAGGGAGAGAGGTAAACTGAATGGAGAGGTAAACTGAATGGAGAGGTAAACTGAATGGAGAGGTAAACTGAATGGAGAGGTAAACTGAATGGAGTGGTAAACTGAATGGAGAAACTGGTGGTAAACTGAATGGAGAGGTAAACTGAATGGATAGGTAAACTGAATGGCGGTAAACTGAATGGAGTGGTAAAACTGAATGGAGAGGTAAAACTGAATGGAGAGTAAACTGAATGGAGTGGTAAACTGAATGGAGTGGTAAACTGAATGGAGAGGTAAACTGAATGGAGAGGTAAACTGAATGGAGAGGTAAACTGAATGGAGTGGTAAAACTGAATGGAGGGTAAACTGAATGGAGGGTAAACTGAATGGAGAGGTAAACTGAATGGAGGGTAAACTGAATGGAGTGGTAAACTGAATGGAGGGTAAACTGAATGGAGAGGTAAACTGAATGGAGAGGTAAACTGAATGGAGAGGTAAACTGAATGGAGTGGTAAACTGAATGAGTGGTAAACTGAATGGAGTGGTAAACTGAATGGAGAGGTAAACTGAATGGAGAGGTAAACTGAATGTAAACTGAATGGAGAGGTAAAAACTGAATGGAGAGGTAAACTGAATGGAGAGGTAAACTGAATGGAGTGGTAAACTGAATGGAGAGGTGAACTGAATGGAGAGGTAAACTGAATGGTGGTAAACTGAATGGAGTGGTAAACTGAATGGAGTGGTAAACTGAATGGAGAGGTAAACTGAATGGAGAGGGTAAACTGAATGGAGAAGCAATACGCAACTGAACGAAG
>NC_068439.1:5134382-5229932 GCF_023373465.1 Oncorhynchus keta | reverse complement strand
GGTAAACTGAATGGAGAGGTAAACTGAATGGAGAGGTAAACTGAATGGAGTGGTAAACTGAATGGAGAGGTAAACTGAATGGAGAGGTAAACTGAATGGAGGTAAACTGAATGGAGTGGTAAACTGAATGGAGTGGTAAACTGAATGGAGTGGTAAACTGAATGGAGAATGGTAAACTGAATGGAGTGGTAAACTGAATGGAGTAAACTGAATGGAGAGGTAAACTGAATGGAGTGGTAAACTGAATGGAGTGGTAAACTGAATGGAGAGGTAAACTGAATGGAGAGGTAAACTGAATGGAGAGGTAAACTGAATGGAGAGGTAAACTGAATGGAGAGGTAAACTGAATGGAGTGGTAAACTGAATGGAGTGGTAAACTGAATGGAGTGGTAAACTGAATGGAGTGGTAAACTGAATGGAGAGGTAAACTGAATGGAGAGGTAAACTGAATGGAGTGGTAAACTGAATGGGAGTGGTAAACTGAATGGAGAGGTAAACTGAATGGAGAGGTAAACTGAATGGAGAGGTAAACTGAATGGAGTGGTAAACTGAATGGAGAGGTAAACTGAATGGAGTGGTAAACTGAATGGAGAGGTAAACTGAATGGAGTGGTAAACTGAATGGAGAGGTAAACTGAATGGAGAGGTAAACTGAATGGAGTGGTAAACTGAATGGAGAGGTAAACTGAATGGAGTGGTAAACTGAATGGAGAGGTAAACTGAATGGAGTGGTAAACTGAATGAGTGGTAAACTGAATGGAGTGGTAAACTGAATGGAGCAGTAGGCTGAATGGAGAGGTAAACTGAATGGAGTGGTAAACTGAATGGAGAGGTAAACTGAATGGAGTGGTAAACTGAATGGAGCAGTAGGCTGAATGGAGAGGTAAACTGAATGGAGTGGTAAACTGAATGGAGAGGTAAACTGAATGGAGAGGTAAACTGAATGAGCAGTAGGCTGAATGGAGAGGTAAACTGAATGGAGTGGTAAACTGAATTGAGTGGTAAACTGAATTGAGTGGTAAACTGAATTGAGTGGTAAACTGAATTGAGTGGTAAACTGAATGGAGAGGTAAACTGAATGGTGGTAAACTGAATGGAGTGGTAAACTGAATGGTGGTAAACTGAATGGAGAGGTAAACTGAATGGTGGTAAACTGAATGGAGAGGTAAACTGAATGGTGGTAAACTGAATGGAGAGGTAAACTGAATGGAGAGGTAAACTGAATGGAGTGGTAAACTGAATTGAGAGGTAAACTGAATGGAGAGGTAAACTGAATGGAGAGGTAAACTGAATGGTGGTAAACTGAATGGAGTGGTAAACTGAATGGAGTGGTAAACTGAATGGAGTGGTAAACTGAATGGAGTGGTAAACTGAATGGAGTGGTAAACTGAATGGAGAGGTAAACTGAATGGAGAGGTAAACTGAATGGAGTGGTAAACTGAATTAGTGGTAAACTGAATGGAGAGGTAAACTGAATGGTGGTAAACTGAATGGAGTGGTAAACTGAATGGAGTGGTAAACTGAATGGAGGGTAAACTGAATGGAGAGGTAAACTGAATGGTGGTAAACTGAATGGTGGTAAACTGAATGGAGTGGTAAAACTGAATGGAGTGGTAAACTGAATGGAGAGGTAAACTGAATGGTGGTAAACTGAATGGAGTGGTAAACTGAATTGAGTGGTAAACTGAATGGAGAGGTAAACTGAATGGTGGTAAACTGAATGGTGGTAAACTGAATGGAGTGGTAAACTGAATGGAGTGGTAAACTGAATGGAGAGGTAAACTGAATGGTGGTAAACTGAATGGAGTGGTAAACTGAATGGAGTGGTAAACTGAATGGAGTGGTAAACTGAATGGAGTGGTAAACTGAATGGAGTGGTAAACTGAATTGAGAGTAAACTGAATGGAGAGGTAAACTGAATGGAGTGGTAAACTGAATTGAGTGGTAAACTGAATGGAGAGGTAAACTGAATGGAGAGGTAAACTGAATGGAGAGGTAAACTGAATGGAGTGGTAAACTGAATGGAGAGGTAAACTGAATGGAGTGGTAAACTGAATGGAGAGGTAAACTGAATGGAGAGGTAAACTGAATGGAGAGGTAAACTGAATGGAGAGGTAAACTGAATGGAGTGGTAAACTGAATGGAGAGGTAAACTGAATGGAGAGGTAAACTGAATGGTGGTAAACTGAATGGAGTGGTAAACTGAATGGAGTGGTAAACTGAATGGAGTGGTAAACTGAATGGAGAGGTAAACTGAATGGAGAGGTAAACTGAATGGAGAGGTAAACTGAATGGAGTGGTAAACTGAATGGAGTGGTAAACTGAATGGAGAGGTAAACTGAATGGAGAGGTAAACTGAATGGAGAGGTAAAAACTGAATGGAGAGGTAAACTGAATGGAGAGGTAAACTGAATGGAGTGGTAAACTGAATGGAGTGGTAAACTGAATGGAGTGGTAAACTGAATGGAGTGGTAAACTGAATGGAGAGGTAAACTGAATGGAGAGGTAAACTGAATGGAGAGGTAAACTGAATGGGTGGTAAACTGAATGGAGTGGTAAACTGAATGGAGAGGTAAACTGAATGGAGAGGTAAACTGAATGGAGAGGTAAACTGAATGGAGTGGTAAACTGAATGGAGAGGTAAACTGAATGGAGTGGTAAACTGAATGGAGAGGTAAACTGAATGGAGAGGTAAACTGAATGGAGTGGTAAACTGAATGGAGAGGTAAACTGAATGGAGTGGTAAACTGAATGGAGAGGTAAACTGAATGGAGTGGTAAACTGAATGGAGTGGTAAACTGAATGGAGTGGTAAACTGAATGGAGCAGTAGGCTGAATGGAGAGGTAAACTGAATGGAGTGGTAAACTGAATGGAGAGGTAAACTGAATGGAGTGGTAAACTGAATGGAGCAGTAGGCTGAATGGAGAGGTAAACTGAATGGAGTGGTAAACTGAATGGAGAGGTAAACTGAATGGAGAGGTAAACTGAATGGAGCAGTAGGCTGAATGGAGAGGTAAACTGAATGGGAGTGGTAAACTGAATTGAGAGGTAAACTGAATGGAGAGGTAAACTGAATGGAGTGGTAAACTGAATTGAGTGGTAAACTGAATGGAGAGGTAAACTGAATGGTGGTAAACTGAATGGAGTGGTAAACTGAATGGTGGTAAACTGAATGGAGAGGTAAACTGAATGGTGGTAAACTGAATGGAGAGGTAAACTGAATGGTGGTAAACTGAATGGAGAGGTAAACTGAATGGTGGTAAACTGAATGGAGAGGTAAACTGAATGGTGGTAAACTGAATGGAGAGGTAAACTGAATGGAGTGGTAAACTGAATTGAGAGGTAAACTGAATGGTGTAAACTGAATGGAGTGGTAAACTGAATGGAGTGGTAAACTGAATGGAGAGGTAAACTGAATGGAGAGGTAAACTGAATGGAGTGGTAAACTGAATTGAGAGGTAAACTGAATGGAGAGGTAAACTGAATGGAGTGGTAAACTGAATTGAGTGGTAAACTGAATGGAGAGGTAAACTGAATGGTGGTAAACTGAATGGAGTGGTAAACTGAATGGAGTGGTAAACTGAATGGAGTGGTAAACTGAATGGAGAGGTAAACTGAATGGTGGTAAACTGAATGGTGGTAAACTGAATGGAGTGGTAAACTGAATGGAGTGGTAAACTGAATGGAGAGGTAAACTGAATGGTGGTAAACTGAATGGAGTGGTAAACTGAATTGAGTGGTAAACTGAATGGAGAGGTAAACTGAATGGTGGTAAACTGAATGGTGGTAAACTGAATGGAGTGGTAAACTGAATGGAGTGGTAAACTGAATGGAGAGGTAAACTGAATGGTGGTAAACTGAATGGAGTGGTAAACTGAATGGAGTGGTAAACTGAATTGAGGGGTAAACTGAATGGAGTGGTAAACTGAATGGAGTGGTAAACTGAATGGAGTGGTAAACTGAATGGAGAGGTAAACTGAATGGAGTGGTAAACTGAATGGAGTGGTAAACTGAATTGAGTGGTAAACTGAATGGAGAGGTAAACTGAATGGTGGTAAACTGAATGGAGTGGTAAACTGAATGGTGGTAAACTGAATGGAGAGGTAAACTGAATGGTGGTAAACTGAATGGAGAGGTAAACTGAATGGTGGTAAACTGAATGGAGAGGTAAACTGAATGGTGGTAAACTGAATGGAGAGGTAAACTGAATGGTGGTAAACTGAATGGAGAGGTAAACTGAATGGAGTGGTAAACTGAATTGAGAGGTAAACTGAATGGTGGTAAACTGAATGGAGTGGTAAACTGAATTGAGTGGTAAACTGAATGGAGAGGTAAACTGAATGGAGAGGTAAACTGAATGGAGTGGTAAACTGAATGGAGAGGTAAACTGAATGGAGAGGTAAACTGAATGGAGAGGTAAACTGAATGGAGTGGTAAACTGAATGGAGAGGTAAACTGAATGGAGAGGTAAACTGAATGGAGAGGTAAACTGAATGGAGTGGTAAACTGAATGGAGAGGTAAACTGAATGGAGAGGTAAACTGAATGGAGTGGTAAACTGAATGGAGAGGTAAACTGAATGGAGTGGTAAACTGAATGGAGAGGTAAACTGAATGGAGTGGTAAACTGAATGGAGTGGTAAACTGAATGGAGTGGTAAACTGAATAGAGCAGTAGGCTGAATGGAGAGGTAAACTGAATGGAGTGGTAAACTGAATGGAGAGGTAAACTGAATGGAGAGGTAAACTGAATGGAGCAGTAGGCTGAATGGAGAGGTAAACTGAATGGAGTGGTAAACTGAATTGAGAGGTAAACTGAATGGAGAGGTAAACTGAATGGAGTGGTAAACTGAATTGAGTGGTAAACTGAATGGAGAGGTAAACTGAATGGTGGTAAACTGAATGGAGTGGTAAACTGAATGGTGGTAAACTGAATGGAGAGGTAAACTGAATGGTGGTAAACTGAATGGAGAGGTAAACTGAATGGTGGTAAACTGAATGGAGAGGTAAACTGAATGGTGGTAAACTGAATGGAGAGGTAAACTGAATGGTGGTAAACTGAATGGAGAGGTAAACTGAATGGAGTGGTAAACTGAATTGAGAGGTAAACTGAATGGTGGTAAACTGAATGGAGTGGTAAACTGAATTGAGTGGTAAACTGAATGGAGAGGTAAACTGAATGGAGAGGTAAACTGAATGGAGTGGTAAACTGAATTGAGAGGTAAACTGAATGGAGAGGTAAACTGAATGGAGTGGTAAACTGAATGGAGAGGTAAACTGAATGGTGGTAAACTGAATGGAGTGGTAAACTGAATGGAGTGGTAAACTGAATGGAGAGGTAAACTGAATGGTGGTAAACTGAATGGTGGTAAACTGAATGGAGTGGTAAACTGAATGGAGTGGTAAACTGAATGGAGAGGTAAACTGAATGGTGGTAAACTGAATGGAGTGGTAAACTGAATTGAGTGGTAAACTGAATGGAGAGGTAAACTGAATGGTGGTAAACTGAATGGTGGTAAACTGAATGGAGTGGTAAACTGAATGGAGTGGTAAACTGAATGGAGAGGTAAACTGAATGGTGGTAAACTGAATGGAGTGGTAAACTGAATTGAGTGGTAAACTGAATGGAGAGGTAAACTGAATGGTGGTAAACTGAATGGTGGTAAACTGAATGGAGTGGTAAACTGAATGGAGTGGTAAACTGAATGGAGAGGTAAACTGAATGGTGGTAAACTGAATGGAGTGGTAAACTGAATGGAGTGGTAAACTGAATGGAGTGGTAAACTGAATGGAGTGGTAAACTGAATGGAGTGGTAAACTGAATGGAGTGGTAAACTGAATAGAGAGGTAAACTGAATAGAGAGGTAAACTGAATTGAGTGGTAAACTGAATTGAGTGGTAAACTGAATGGAGAGGTAAACTGAATGGTGGTAAACTGAATGGTGGTAAACTGAATGGAGTGGTAAACTGAATGGTGGTAAACTGAATGGTGGTAAACTGAATGGAGAGGTAAACTGAATGGTGGTAAACTGAATGGAGAGGTAAACTGAATGGTGGTAAACTGAATGGAGAGGTAAACTGAATGGTGGTAAACTGAATGGAGAGGTAAACTGAATGGAGTGGTAAACTGAATTGAGAGGTAAACTGAATGGTGGTAAACTGAATGGAGTGGTAAACTGAATTGAGTGGTAAACTGAATGGAGAGGTAAACTGAATGGAGAGGTAAACTGAATGGAGTGGTAAACTGACTTGAGAGGTAAACTGAATGGAGAGGTAAACTGAATAGAGTGGTAAACTGAATGGAGTGGTAAACTGAATGGTGGTAAACTGAATGGTGGTAAACTGAATGGAGTGGTAAACTGAATGGAGTGGTAAACTGAATGGAGAGGTAAACTGAATGGTGGTAAACTGAATGGTGGTAAACTGAATGGAGTGGTAAACTGAATGGAGTGGTAAACTGAATGGAGAGGTAAACTGAATGGTGGTACACTGAATGGAGTGGTAAACTGAATTGAGTGGTAAACTGAATGGAGAGGTAAACTGAATGGTGGTAAACTGAATGGTGGTAAACTGAATGGAGTGGTAAACTGAATGGAGAGGTAAACTGAATGGTGGTAAACTGAATGGAGTGGTAAACTGAATGGAGTGGTAAACTGAATTGAGTGGTAAACTGAATGGAGAGGTAAACTGAATGGAGAGGTAAACTGAATGGAGAGGTAAACTGAATGGAGTGGTAAACTGAATGGAGAGGTAAACTGAATGGAGTGGTAAACTGAATGGAGAGGTAAACTGAATGGAGAGGTAAACTGAATGGAGAGGTAAACTGAATGGAGTGGTAAACTGAATGGAGAGGTAAACTGAATGGAGAGGTAAACTGAATGGTGGTAAACTGAATGGAGTGGTAAACTGAATGGAGTGGTAAACTGAATTGAGAGGTAAACTGAATGGTGGTAAACTGAATGGAGTGGTAAACTGAATTGAGTGGTAAACTGAATGGAGAGGTAAACTGAATGGAGAGGTAAACTGAATGGAGTGGTAAACTGACTTGAGAGGTAAACTGAATGGAGAGGTAAACTGAATAGAGTGGTAAACTGAATGGAGTGGTAAACTGAATGGTGGTAAACTGAATGGTGGTAAACTGAATGGAGTGGTAAACTGAATGGAGTGGTAAACTGAATGGAGAGGTAAACTGAATGGTGGTAAACTGAATGGTGGTAAACTGAATGGAGTGGTAAACTGAATGGAGTGGTAAACTGAATGGAGAGGTAAACTGAATGGTGGTACACTGAATGGAGTGGTAAACTGAATTGAGTGGTAAACTGAATGGAGAGGTAAACTGAATGGTGGTAAACTGAATGGTGGTAAACTGAATGGAGTGGTAAACTGAATGGAGAGGTAAACTGAATGGTGGTAAACTGAATGGAGTGGTAAACTGAATGGAGTGGTAAACTGAATTGAGTGGTAAACTGAATGGAGAGGTAAACTGAATGGAGAGGTAAACTGAATGGAGAGGTAAACTGAATGGAGTGGTAAACTGAATGGAGAGGTAAACTGAATGGAGTGGTAAACTGAATGGAGAGGTAAACTGAATGGAGAGGTAAACTGAATGGAGAGGTAAACTGAATGGAGTGGTAAACTGAATGGAGAGGTAAACTGAATGGAGAGGTAAACTGAATGGTGGTAAACTGAATGGAGTGGTAAACTGAATGGAGTGGTAAACTGAATGGAGAGGTAAACTGAATGGAGAGGTAAACTGAATGGAGAGGTAAACTGAATGGAGTGGTAAGCTGAATGGAGTGGTAAACTGAATGGAGAGGTAAACTGAATGGAGAGGTAAACTGAATGGAGAGGTAAACTGAATGGAGAGGTAAACTGAATGGAGAGGTAAACTGAATGGAGTGGTAAACTGAATGGAGTGGTAAACTGAATGGAGTGGTAAACTGAATGGAGTGGTAAACTGAATGGAGAGGTAAACTGAATGGAGAGGTAAACTGAATGGAGTGGTAAACTGAATGGAGTGGTAAACTGAATGGAGAGGTAAACTGAATGGAGAGGTAAACTGAATGGAGTGGTAAACTGAATGGAGAGGTAAACTGAATGGAGTGGTAAACTGAATGGAGAGGTAAACTGAATGGAGTGGTAAACTGAATGGAGAGGTAAACTGAATGGAGAGGTAAACTGAATGGAGTGGTAAACTGAATGGAGAGGTAAACTGAATGGAGTGGTAAACTGAATGGAGAGGTAAACTGAATGGAGTGGTAAACTGAATGGAGAGGTAAACTGAATGGAGTGGTAAACTGAATGGAGCAGTAGGCTGAATGGAGATGTAAACTGAATGGAGTGGTAAACTGAATGGAGAGGTAAACTGAATGGAGAGGTAAACTGAATGGAGCAGTAGGCTGAATGGAGTGGTAAACTGAATGGAGAGGTAAACTGAATGGAGAGGTAAACTGAATGGAGCAGTAGGCTGAATGGAGAGGTAAACTGAATGGAGAGGTAAACTGAATGGAGAGGTAAACTGAATGGAGAGGTAAACTGAATGGAGTGGTAAACTGAATTGAGTGGTAAACTGAATGGAGAGGTAAACTGAATGGTGGTAAACTGAATGGAGTGGTAAACTGAATGGTGGTAAACTGAATGGAGAGGTAAACTGAATGGTGGTAAACTGAATGGAGAGGTAAACTGAATGGTGGTAAACTGAATGGAGAGGTAAACTGAATGGTGGTAAACTGAATGGAGAGGTAAACTGAATGGTGGTAAACTGAATGGAGAGGTAAACTGAATGGAGTGGTAAACTGAATTGAGAGGTAAACTGAATGGTGGTAAACTGAATGGAGTGGTAAACTGAATGGAGTGGTAAACTGAATGGAGAGGTAAACTGAATGGAGAGGTAAACTGAATGGAGTGGTAAACTGAATTGAGAGGTAAACTGAATGGAGAGGTAAACTGAATGGAGTGGTAAACTGAATGGAGTGGTAAACTGAATGGAGAGGTAAACTGAATGGTGGTAAACTGAATGGTGGTAAACTGAATGGTGGTAAACTGAATGGAGTGGTAAACTGAATGGAGAGGTAAACTGAATGGTGGTAAACTGAATGGTGGTAAACTGAATGGAGTGGTAAACTGAATGGAGTGGTAAACTGAATGGAGAGGTAAACTGAATGGTGGTAAACTGAATGGAGTGGTAAACTGAATTGAGTGGTAAACTGAATGGAGAGGTAAACTGAATGGTGGTAAACTGAATGGTGGTAAACTGAATGGAGTGGTAAACTGAATGGAGTGGTAAACTGAATGGAGAGGTAAACTGAATGGTGGTAAACTGAATGGAGAGGTAAACTGAATGGAGTGGTAAACTGAATGGAGTGGTAAACTGAATGGAGTGGTAAACTGAATGGAGTGGTAAACTGAATGGAGTGGTAAACTGAATGGAGTGGTAAACTGAATTGAGAGGTAAACTGAATTGAGAGGTAAACTGAATTGAGTGGTAAACTGAATTGAGTGGTAAACTGAATGGAGAGGTAAACTGAATGGTGGTAAACTGAATGGAGTGGTAAACTGAATGGTGGTAAACTGAATGGAGAGGTAAACTGAATGGTGGTAAACTGAATGGTGGTAAACTGAATGGAGTGGTAAACTGAATGGAGAGGTAAACTGAATGGTGGTAAACTGAATGGAGAGGTAAACTGAATGGTGGTAAACTGAATGGAGAGGTAAACTGAATGGAGTGGTAAACTGAATTGAGAGGTAAACTGAATGGTGGTAAACTGAATGGAGTGGTAAACTGAATTGAGTGGTAAACTGAATGGAGAGGTAAACTGAATGGAGAGGTAAACTGAATGGAGAGGTAAACTGAATGGAGTGGTAAACTGAATTGAGAGGTAAACTGAATGGAGAGGTAAACTGAATGGAGTGGTAAACTGAATGGAGTGGTAAACTGAATGGAGAGGTAAACTGAATGGTGGTAAACTGAATGGAGTGGTAAACTGAATGGAGAGGTAAACTGAATGGAGTGGTAAACTGAATGGAGAGGTAAACTGAATGGAGTGGTAAACTGAATGGAGTGGTAAACTGAATGGAGTGGTAAACTGAATAGAGCAGTAGGCTGAATGGAGAGGTAAACTGAA
The DNA here is from genome assembly GCF_023373465.1 of Oncorhynchus keta. Lineage (NCBI taxonomy): Eukaryota > Metazoa > Chordata > Actinopteri > Salmoniformes > Salmonidae > Oncorhynchus > Oncorhynchus keta. The sequence continues at coordinate 5,219,811 of NC_068439.1, read as the reverse complement.
TGGAGTGGTAAACTGAATGGAGAGGTAAACTGAATGGAGAGGTAAACTGAATGGAGCAGTAGGCTGAATGGAGAGGTAAACTGAATGGAGTGGTAAACTGAATTGAGAGGTAAACTGAATGGAGAGGTAAACTGAATGGAGTGGTAAACTGAATTGAGTGGTAAACTGAATGGAGAGGTAAACTGAATGGTGGTAAACTGAATGGAGTGGTAAACTGAATGGTGGTAAACTGAATGGAGAGGTAAACTGAATGGTGGTAAACTGAATGGAGAGGTAAACTGAATGGTGGTAAACTGAATGGAGAGGTAAACTGAATGGTGGTAAACTGAATGGAGAGGTAAACTGAATGGTGGTAAACTGAATGGAGAGGTAAACTGAATGGAGTGGTAAACTGAATTGAGAGGTAAACTGAATGGTGGTAAACTGAATGGAGTGGTAAACTGAATTGAGTGGTAAACTGAATGGAGTGGTAAACTGAATGGAGAGGTAAACTGAATGGAGTGGTAAACTGAATTGAGAGGTAAACTGAATGGAGAGGTAAACTGAATGGAGTGGTAAACTGAATTGAGTGGTAAACTGAATGGAGAGGTAAACTGAATGGTGGTAAACTGAATGGAGTGGTAAACTGAATGGAGTGGTAAACTGAATGGAGTGGTAAACTGAATGGAGAGGTAAACTGAATGGTGGTAAACTGAATGGTGGTAAACTGAATGGAGTGGTAAACTGAATGGAGTGGTAAACTGAATGGAGAGGTAAACTGAATGGTGGTAAACTGAATGGAGTGGTAAACTGAATTGAGTGGTAAACTGAATGGAGAGGTAAACTGAATGGTGGTAAACTGAATGGTGGTAAACTGAATGGAGTGGTAAACTGAATGGAGTGGTAAACTGAATGGAGAGGTAAACTCCGAATGGTGGTAAACTGAATGGAGTGGTAAACTGAATGGAGTGGTAAACTGAATGGAGTGGTAAACTGAATGGAGTGGTAAACTGAATGGAGTGGTAAACTGAATGGAGTGGTAAACTGAATTGAGAGGTAAACTGAATTGAGAGGTAAACTGAATTGAGTGGTAAACTGAATTGAGTGGTAAACTGAATGGAGAGGTAAACTGAATGGTGGTAAACTGAATGGAGTGGTAAACTGAATGGTGGTAAACTGAATGGAGAGGTAAACTGAATGGTGGTAAACTGAATGGAGAGGTAAACTGAATGGTGGTAAACTGAATGGAGAGGTAAACTGAATGGTGGTAAACTGAATGGAGAGGTAAACTGAATGGTGGTAAACTGAATGGAGAGGTAAACTGAATGGAGTGGTAAACTGAATTGAGAGGTAAACTGAATGGTGGTAAACTGAATGGAGTGGTAAACTGAATTGAGTGGTAAACTGAATGGAGAGGTAAACTGAATGGAGAGGTAAACTGAATGGAGTGGTAAACTGACTTGAGAGGTAAACTGAATGGAGAGGTAAACTGAATAGAGTGGTAAACTGAATGGAGTGGTAAACTGAATGGTGGTAAACTGAATGGTGGTAAACTGAATGGAGTGGTAAACTGAATGGAGTGGTAAACTGAATGGAGAGGTAAACTGAATGGTGGTAAACTGAATGGTGGTAAACTGAATGGAGTGGTAAACTGAATGGTGGTAAACTGAATGGTGGTAAACTGAATGGTGGTAAACTGAATGGAGTGGTAAACTGAATGGAGTGGTAAACTGAATGGAGTGGTAAACTGAATGGAGAGGTAAACTGAATGGAGTGGTAAACTGAATGGAGTGGTAAACTGAATGGAGAGGTAAACTGAATGGAGTGGTAAACTGAATGGAGCGGTAAACTGAATGGAGCAGTAGGCTGAATGGAGAGGTAAACTGAATGGAGCAGTAGGCTGAATGGAGAGGTAAACTGAATGGAGCAGTAGGCTGAATGGAGAGGTAAACTGAATGGAGAGGTAAACTGAATGGAGCAGTAGGCTGAATGGAGTGGTAAACTGAATGGAGCAGTAGGCTGAATGGAGTGGTAAACTGAATGGAGAGGTGATCTAAAAAGAGCAGAAACACTTGCTTTCTGCAACGCAAGGCCAAGGCGCATGCATCAGTTACAATGCCATGCATATGTCTGCACCCACATCACTCTCCATTCCTGCCCATGACAAGCAGACAGTCTATACCAGCCCTCCCTTCCGTCCTGTGACAGTGAAGACAGTCTAAACCAGCCCTCCCTTCCGTCCTGTGACAGTGAAGACAGTCTAAACCAGCCCTCCCTTCCGTCCTGTGACAGTGAAGACAGTCTAAACCAGCCCTCTCCTGTGACAGTGAAGACAGCCCAGCCCTTCCGTCCTGTGACAGTGAAGACAGTCTAAACCAGCCCTCCCTTCCGTCCTGTGACAGTGAAGACAGTCTAAACCAGCCCTCCCTTCCGTCCTGTGACAGTGAAGACAGTCTAAACCAGCCCTAAACCAGCCCTCCCTTCCGTCCTGTGACAGTGAAGACAGTCTAAACCAGCCCTCCCTTCCGTCCTGTGACAGTGAAGACAGTCTAAAAGCCCTCCCTTCCGTCCTGTGACAGTGAAGACAGTCTAAACCAGCCCTCCCTTCCGTCCTGTGACAGTGAAGACAGTCTAAACCAGCCCTCCCTTCCGTCCTGTGACAGTGAAGACAGTCTAAACCAGCCCTCCCTTCCGTCCTGTGACAGTGAAGACAGTCTAAACCAGCCCTCCCTTCCGTCCTGTGACAGTGAAGACAGTCTAAACCAGCCCTCCCTTCCGTCCTGTGACAGTGAAGACAGTCTAAACCAGCCCTCCCTTCCGTCCTGTGACAGTGAAGACCAGTCCTGTGACAGTGAAGACAGTCTTCCCTTCCGTCCTGTGACAGTGAAGACAGTCTAAACCAGCCCTCCCTTCCGTCCTGTGACAGTGAAGACAGTCTAAACCAGCCCTCCCTTCCGTCCTGTGACAGTGAAGACAGTCTAAACCAGCCCTCCCTTCCGTCCTGTGACAGTGAAGACAGTCTAAACCAGCCCTCCCTTCCGTCCTGTGACAGTGAAGACAGTCTAAACCAGCCCTCCCTTCCGTCCTGTGACAGTGAAGACAGTCTAAACCAGCCCTCCCTTCCGACAGTGAAGACAGTCTAAACCAGCCCTCCCTTCCGTCCTGTGACAGTGAAGACAGTCTAAACCAGCCCTCCCTTCCGTCCTGTGACAGTGAAGACAGTCTAAACCAGCCCTCCCTTCCGTCCTGTGACAGTGAAGACAGTCTAAACCAGCCCTCCCTTCCGTCCTGTGACAGTGAAGACAGTCTAAACCAGCCCTCCCTTCCGTCCTGTGACAGTGAAGACAGTCTAAAGTGAAGACCAGCCCTCCCTTCCGTCCTGTGACAGTGAAGACAGTCTAAACCAGCCCTCCCTTCCGTCCTGTGACAGTGAAGACAGTCTAAACCAGCCCTCCCTTCCGTCCTGTGACAGTGAAGACAGTCTAAACCAGCCCTCCCTTCCGTCCTGTGACAGTGAAGACAGTCTAAACCAGCCCTCCCTTCCGTCCTGTGACAGTGAAGACAGTCTATACCAGCCCTCCCTTCCGTCCTGTGACAGTGAAGACAGTCTAAACCAGCCCTCCCTTCCGTCCTGTGACAGTGAAGACAGTCTAAACCTGTGACAGTGAAGACAGTCTATTCAAATATTTTTTTCTTCCTGTTGTCTGAACAGCCAAAAACCACATAGAATCACACAATTAAAGGCTCATTCCAAACTTCCCCAAAGCCGTAAACACGGGCACCCTCATAGATATCATCCTAACCAACTTGCCCTGTAAATACACCTCTGCTGTCTTCAACCAAGATCTCAGCGATCACTGCCTCATTGCCTGCTTCCATAATGGGTCAACGGTCAAACGACCTCCACTCATCACTGTTAAATGCTCCCTAAAACACTTCAGCGAGCAGGCCTTTCTAATCAACCTGGCCAGGGTATCCTAGAAAGATATTGATCTCATCCTGCCAGTAGAGGATGCCTGGTTATTTTTTTAAATGCCTTCCTAATCATCTTAAATAAGCATGCCCCATTCAAGAAATGTAGAACCAGGAACAGATATAGCCCTTGGTTCTCCCCAGACCGGACTGCCCTTAACCAACACAAAAACATCCTATGGCGTTTTGCATTAGCATCAAACAGCACCCGGATTATTCAGCTTTTCAGGGTAGCTAGAAACCATGATGCACAGGCAGTTAGAAAAGCCAAGGCAAGCTTTTTCAAGCAGAAATTTGCTTCCTGCAACACGAACTCAAAAACGTTCTGGGACACTGTAAAGTCCATGGAGAATAAGAACACCTCCTCCCAGCTACCCACTGCACTGAAGATAGGAAACACTGTCACCACTGATAAATCCACTATAATTGAGAATTTCAATAAGCATTTTTCTACGGCTGGCCATGCTTTCCACCTGGCTACTCCTACCCCGCTCAACAGCACTGCACCCCCCCACAGCAACTCGCCCAAGCCTTCCCCATTTATCCTTCTCCCAAATCCAGTCAGCTGATGTTCTGAAAGAGCTGCAAAATCTGGACCCCTACAAATCAGCCGGGCTAGACAATCTGGACCCTTTCTTTCTAAAATTATCTGCCGAAATTGTTGCCACAGCCTATTTACTAGCCTGTTCAACCTCTCTTTCGTGTCGTCTGAGATTCCCAAAGATTGGAAAGCAGCTGCGGTCATCCCCCTCTTCAAAGGAGGGGACACTCTTGACCCAAACTGCTACAGACCTATATCTATCCTACCCTGCCTTTCTAAGGTCTTCGAAAGCCAAGTCAACAAACAATTTGCCGACCATTTTGAATCTCACCATACCCTCTCTGCTATGCAATCTGGTTTCAGAGCTGGTTATGGGTGTACCTCAGCCACGCTCAAGGTCCTAAACTATATCTTTACCGCCATCGATAAGAAACATTACTGTGCAGCCTTATTCATTGATCTGGCCAAGGCTTTCGACTCTGTCAATCACCACATCCTCATCGGCAGACTCGACAGCCTTGGTTTCTCAAATGATTGCCTTGCCTGGTTCACCAACTACTTCTCTGATAGAGTTCAGTGTGTCAATGTGGCGCTCTTTCTGCTGGTGAGTCTCTGATATACCTCTACTTAGACGACACCACTCACGTGGAATTTGACTTGCTTCATGAGTATTGACTGCTGGAGTAAACAGCCCTATATCTGAGCACACATAAATTAGATTTGGTCACTTGTAATTTGATGTTAGGTCAATCAGTATTCCAAAATGGATTTCAAAAAACAAAACATTAAGGCCTGTAGTGTAGACAAAGCATTATTGTCCATCTGTCACACCTTGACCACAGTAAGCTGTTTATTCTCTGTGTTGGTTGGGGCGTGATAGTGACTAGGGTGGGTCATCTAGGTTTTTTGTATGTCTATGTTGGCCTGATATGGTTCCCAAGCAGAGACAGCTGTTTATCGTTGTCTCTGATTGGGGATCATAGCCATTTACCTCATTTGTGATTGTGGGATCTTGTCTACATTGAGTTGCCTGAGTGCACACCAGTAGCTTCACGTTTCGTTTGTGCTTTATTGTTTTGTTTTTGGTGAGTTTCAGTTTTTTAAACTATGTTGAAATCTACTCACGCTGCTGCCTTGGTCTACTCATTACGACGAATGTGACACCATCCCCCCCCCGTCTCTGTCCATTCCTGCGCATTTACCATCCCTCCTTCCCTCCTCCTCCCTCCCTAGCTGTCAGCGAGCAAGGAAAGTTAGCCTACACATTTAAAGCTGGAAGGTGCAGCATTTTGCATTGTGAACGTGTTCTGGCCAGTATGGACATTGGTTTTGCAAACAGAAATGAACCTTTTAAATGAACAATTTCTAAATGCTGTGTTGTATTATTCAGGTGTGTTTTAATTCAACGAGGATCGAACAATGGAGCCAGACAGCTATAGCAACGAATGAGCAAAAAGTACTGAAGTTTGGACATACTGTAGAAAAGTGGTTCAGAGGAGAGGCTTGAAACAGGCAGACTAGAGAGGTGCTGATTACAGTCAAACTCATTATCGCCACTATCACGACCCTGGAAAGCATCTCGAAACAGCTGGTCGTAAAAGTGGTTCTGGACATGGGGTTGGAGAAAATGACTCTGAAAGGGTTGAGTGGCAGAAAATGAGTGTTCTCGCTCTCTCTCTCTACTCTCTCTCCACTTAAGGACAAACATGCACCCATGTATTCACAGGCACATGCACTCTCGTGAGTACACACACTCCAGGAAATGGGTTTTGTTTGGCAATTTGCAGAGGGGGATTTTTCCATTTGCCCTGTGAAATATTTGTTGAGTCTCTCTCTCACCCCCCCCCCATCTCTGACTGTCTTACTGTCTGTCTCTTTCTCACACAGTTTTTATAGCAATGCACTGTTTAAATCAGGGTTCGTCAACTACATTTCTCTGCACATTAATAGTTGGCAGGCCAGAACATAAATAGAATATACTATTATCACAATGAATTGGCTTACACTACAAATTCAACAACATTTTAAACACATCTGATTAGAACACAAAACATTAATTGACAATAACATAATCATTTCTATCTGATTACGGTCATAAAGTCTCTATTCAATTATTATTGTGGTCTATTTCTCTGTTCGTTGATTGGTGGGGAAAAACAGGTCTATAAAACAAGTAACCTATTGTAGTCCACGTCAACATTCCGTCAGCTCTCAAAAAAAACATGAAAAGAATGGATGGATAATGAAAATCTAAGTTTCAGGGAAGAAGAATGTACACAGAGATATGCGCTCATCTAACCATCTTTTCCCAAAATGCCAAAGCCCAGTGTGTCTTATTTGCAATGAAAATGTTTCTGTTTTGCAAAGAATTCAAACTCAGACGTCATTATGAATCCAAGATGGAACTTTCAAAGTGCCCCCCCAGACAAGATGGAACTTTCAAAGTGGCCTTCCCGCCCCAGACAAGATGGAACTTTCAAAGTGGCCTCCCGCCCAGACTAGATGGAACTTTCAAAGTGGCCTTCCCCCAGACTAGATAGAACTTTCAAAGTAGCCTTCCCCCAGACTAGATGGAACTTTCAAAGTGGCCTTCCCCCAGACTAGATGGAACTTTCAAAGTGGCTTTCCCCCAGACTAGATAGAACTTTCAAAGTAGCCTTCCCCCCCAGACTAGATGGAACTTTCAAAGTGGCCTTCCCCCCCAGACTAGATGGAACTTTCAAAGTGGCCTTCCCCCCCAGACTAGATGGAACTTTCAAAGTGGCCTCCCGCCCAGACTAGATGGAACTTTCAAAGTGGCCTCCCGCCCAGACTAGATGGAACTTTCAAAGTGGCCTTCCCCCCCAGACTAGATGGAACTTTCAAAGTGGCCTCCCCCCCCAGACTAGATGGAACTTTCAAAGTGGCCTCCCGCCCAGACTAGATGGAACTTTCAAAGTGGCCTTCCCCCCCAGACTAGATAGAACTTTCAAAGTAGCCTTCCCCCCCAGACTAGATGGAACTTTCAAAGTGGCCTTCCCCCCCAGACTAGATGGAACTTTCAAAGTGGCCTTCCCCCCCAGACTAGATGGAACTTTCAAAGTGGCCTCCCGCCCAGACTAGATGGAACTTTCAAAGTGGCCTCCCGCCCAGACTAGATGGAACTTTCAACGTGGCCTTCCCCCAGACTAGATGGAACTTTCAAAGTGGCCTCCCGCCCCAGACTAGATGGAACTTTCAAAGTGGCCTCCCGCCCAGACTAGATGGAACTTTCAAAGTGGCCTTCCCCCAGACTAGATGGAACTTTCAAAGTGGCCTCCCGCCCCAGACTAGATGGAACTTTCAAAGTGGCCTCCCGCCCCAGACTAGATGGAACTTTCAAAGTGGCCTCCCGCCCAGACTAGATGGAACTTTCAAAGTGGCCTTCCCCCAGACTAGATGGAACTTTCAAAGTGGCTTTCCCGCCCAGACTAGATGGAACTTTCAAAGTAGCCTTCCCCCAGACTAGATATAACTTTCAAAGTGGCCTTCCCCCAGACTAGATGGAACTTTCAAAGTGGCCTTCCCCCAGACTAGATGGAACTTTCAAAGTGGCCTTCCCTCCAGACTAGATAACTTTCAAAGTGGCCTTCCCCCAGACTAGATGGAACTTTCAAAGTGGCCTTCCCCCAGACTAGATGGAACTTTCAAAGTGGCCTTCCCCCAGACTAGATATAACTTTCAAAGTGGCCTTCCCCCCAGACTAGATGGAACTTTCAAAGTGGCCTTCCCCCAGACTAGATAACTTTCAAAGTGGCCTTCCCCCAGACTAGATGGAACTTTCAAAGTGGCCTTCCCCCAGACTAGATGGAACTTTCAAAGTGGCCTTCCCCCAGACTAGATATAACTTTCAAAGTGGCCTTCCCCCCCAGACTAGATGGAACTTTCAAAGTGGCCTTCCCCCCCAGACTAGATGGAACTTTCAAAGTGGCCTTCCCCCCCAGACTAGATATAACTTTCAAAGTGGCCTTCCCCCCCAGACTAGATGGAACTTTCAAAGTGGCCTTCCCCCCCAGACTAGATGGAACTTTCAAAGTGGCCTTCCCCCCCAGACTAGATGGAACTTTCAAAGTGGCCTTCCCGCCCAGACAAGATGGAACTTTCAAAGTGGCCTTCCCGCCCCAGACTAGATGGAACTTTCAAAGTGGCCTTCCCGCCCCAGACAAGATGGAACTTTCAAAGTGGCCTTCCCGCCCCAGACAAGATGGAACTTTCAAAGTGGCCTTCCCCCCCAGACAAGATGGAACTTTCAAAGTGGCCTTCCCGCCCCAGACAAGATGGAACTTTCAAAGTGGCCTTCCCGCCCCAGACAAGATGGAACTTTCAAAGTGGCCTTCCGCCCCAGACTAGATGGAACTTTCAAAGTAGCCTTCCCCCAGACAAGATGGAACTTTCAAAGTGGCCTTCCCCCAGACTAGATGGAACTTTCAAAGTGGCCTTCCCCCAGACTAGATGGAACTTTCAAAGTGGCCTTCCCCCAGACTAGATGGAACTTTCAAAGTGGCCTTCCCCCAGACTAGATGGAACTTTCAAAGTGGCCTTCCGCCCCAGACTAGATGGAACTTTCAAAGTGGCCTTCCCCCAGACTAGATGGAACTTTCAAAGTGCCCTTCCCCCAGACTAGATGGAACTTTCAAAGTGGCCTTCCCCCAGACTAGATGGAACTTTCAAAGTGGCCTTCCCCCAGACTAGATGGAACTTTCAAAGTGGCCTTCCCCCAAGACAAGATGGAACTTTCAAAGTGGCCTTCCCCCAGACTAGATGGAACTTTCAAAGTGGCCTTCCCCCCCAGACTAGATGGAACTTTCAAAGTGGCCTTCCCCCCAGAAAAGATGGAACTTTCAAAGTGGCCTTCCCACCCCAGACTAGATGGAACTTTCAAAGTGGCCTTCCCCCCCAGACTAGATGGAACTTTCAAAGTGGCCTCCCCCCCCAGACAAGAGGCCCGACGAAAGAAACATTGACGCTTTAACTGCAAGCTACACACACAGCTTTTTTTTTTTTTTTTGGGGGGGGGGGGGGGCTGACATATTCTGTCACTTAAACAGGTTAAATCTTCAGTTACAAGCCTTAACTGTCACGATCGTCGTAAGAGGCGCAGCGTGGTGTGAATCCATTATTTTATTGAATGACGAAAAACACAAAGTACACTTAAACAAAACGACCTTGACGCTATGACAGCGAGTGCTGACACAGGCAACTACACATAGACAATCACCCACAATGATAAAACAGGCTACCTAAATATGGTTCCCAATCAGAGACAATGACTAACACCTGCCTCTGAATTTTTATTTTTTTTACCTTTATTTAACCAGGCAAGTCAGTTAAGAACATATTCTTATTTTCAATGACAGCCTAGGAACAGTGGGTTAACTGCCTGTTCAGGGGCAGAACGACAGATTTGTACCTTGCCAGCTCGGGGGTTTGAACTCGCGAACTTTCAGTTACTAGTCCAACGCTCTAACCACTAGGCTACGCTGAATGAGAACCATATCAGGCCAAAACACAGAAACAGACAAACTAGACATTCAACATAAAATGCCCACTCAGATCACACCCTGACCAAACAAAACATAGAAACATACAGAGCAAACTATGGTCAGGGCGTGACATAAACTAGGAAGTTTGAGTTGTTTCGAATTTGGACCAGTCACCTGGAAGACTTCTGAACTTCAGCACAATGAAGAAATGACAGAGAGGAACCAGGAAGGAAGATTTCATCAATTTGGACCAGTCACCTGGAAGACTTCTGAACTTCAGCACAATGAAGAAATGACAGAGAGGAAGCAGGAAGGAAGATTTCATCAAGCAGTAGAGGGACAACTCCTCCAACCAAAGAAGAAGAAGACGACTACAGCCCAAGGATATCATTGCGTTTGTATGTGATCCTCTCACAGTCTGCCCAGTTGGATAATTCTCCTGCCTCGCTAAGAAAACGATTCGGTACGATTCGGTTTGATTAGAGGAACGAATCGATACGATACGATTCGATGCAATAACAACTGCTATACAACTACATTCGCTTTTCCATTTACATGAAAAATCTGCTGTCGATGGAGCTCATGAGCTGGGCCTCTCTGAGCTGCATCTGTCTGAGCTGACGTATGTGTGTGTGTGTGTGTGTGTGTGTGTGTGTGTGTGTGTGTGTGTGTGTGTGTGTGTGTGTGTGTGTGTGTGTGTGTGTGTGTGTGTGTGTGTGTGTGTGTGTGTGTGTGTGTGTGTGGAACTGAGCCATAAGGGAAGCGATCAGTTGGGGGTTTGCTTTTTGATTGGAAGTCTCCATCACCCACTAATTAATATATAATTTTTTTGCAAATTAAAAGTGTTAGAGCCAGTAATGTATCAATATGTATCTTAGAAAATGATCTATGACATAGCCAATAAATATACTGCAAAGCACAAGTTGGGACTTCACCCCCGTCTCATTTTCGAATAGTTTAAACCATTTGAACGTTTTCATGGTCTTGGAGAGGACTTCTCTTCTTCTCCTGCTGAAGAAGAAGACTGCTGCTGTCCTCGTTATGAAATTATCACCTTTACCTGTGTATCTAAAAATGACCTATTATATGTAACGGGAGATTTCCTCTTCATCTGAAGAGGAGTAAGGATCAGACCAAGATGCAGCGTGGTAAGTGTTCATGACGAACTGAACACTGAAATACAAAACAATTAATGATGTGATGAAAACGAAAACCGAAACAGTACCGTGTTGCGACAAACACTCACATGGAAACAAACACCCACAAACCAACTAGGCTGAACACAAAAACCAACATAAAAAACCAAACAGACTGCCCACCCCAACTCACGCCCTGACCATACTAAATAAAGACAAAACAAAGGAAATAAAGGTCAGAACGTGACAGTACCCCCCCCCCGAAGGTGCAGACTCCGGCCGCAAACCTGAACCCATAGGGCAGGGCCTGGGTGGGCGTCTGTCCGCGGTGGCGGCTCTGGCGCGGGACGTGGACTCCACTTCACCATAGTTTTAGTGGGCCTCTTAGCCCGCCTCCATGGCCTCTTTAGAGCGGCGACCCTCGCCGCCGACATTGGCTTGGGGACCCATGCCGCGGGTCCCAAGTGGATGGGAGACTCCGGTAATAGCTCCTGTGTCTCACCCCCTCACTCACCCCCACTCATGCGGAGACCGCACCTAGCTTAACGGGCCCCTCCAGAGGACCCCTCCAGGAACCTCTATCATCGTCACTCAATGCCTAGGTTAACCTCCACTGTACTTGCACCCTACCATACCCCTGTCTGTACATTATGCCCTGAATCTATCCTACCATACCCTTGTCTGTACATTATGCCCTGAACCTATCCTACCATACCCGTCTGTACATTATGCCCTGAACCTATCCTACCATACCCTTGTCTGTACATTATGCCCTGAACCTATCCTACCATACCCCTGTCTGTACATTATGCCCTGAATCTATCCTACCTCGCCCAGAAACCTGCTCCTTTTATTCTCTGTCCCCAACGCATCAGACGACCAGTGCTAATAGCCTTTAGCCGTACCCTCATCCTGCTCCTCCTCTGTTCCTCTGGTGATGTAGAGGTTAACCCAGGCCCTGTGTATCCCCAGGTGCTCTCATTTGATGACTTCTGTAACCGTAAAAGACTTGGTTACGTTAACATCAGAAGCCTCCTCCCTAAATTTGTTTTACTCACTGCTTTACCACATTCCGCCAAACCCTGATGCCCTTGCCGTGTCTGAATCCTGGCTTAGGAAGGCCACCAAAATTTGGAGATTTCCATCCCCAATTACAATATTTTCCGTCAAGATAGAACTGCTAAAGGGGCGGAGTTGCAATCTACTGTAGAGATTCTGTCATACTATCCAGGTCTATGCTTGTCGCACTGCTTTGCTTGTTGCACTGCCAGGTCGCATTTGTAAATGAGAACTTGTTCTCAACTGGTTAATAAAGGTGAAATGACAAAAAATATAAAGAAAAATATCTCAGACTGAAAATTAAAGTTGTGCAAAAGAACACAGACACTGGACAGAGGAACTATTGCAAAGCTTCTGTACCTCTGCTGTTCCCACGCTGGGCTTGATTACAACCTGTTACAGTGGTGCCAACATTTAATGTCTGTTTCATTTCAGCAGGGGGGAAAAAGAACTGACTGCACCACCACATATGGCTTGTTGTTGTTGTTGTTGTTGTTGTTGTTAGTAGTTGTTGTTGTTGATGTTGTTGTTGTTGTTGTTGTTGTTGTTGTTGTTGTTGATGTTGTTGTTGTTGTTGTTGTTGTTGTTGTTGTTGTTGTTGTTGTTGTTGTTTTTGTTGATGTGTGTCCTGAGGAACTTGGTTCCAGAAGACAAAAGACACTTTCAAAACCCTGAGGAAAATCAAAACAGGAATTGGCTTCTATTTTGAAACTCCATGTTCCACAGGCTCCCTTTGCTCCATTAAAAACAGGAATTGGCTTCTATTTTGAAACTCCATGTTCCATAGGCTCCCTTTGCTCCATTAAAAACAGGAATCGGCTTCTATTTTGAAACTCCATGTTCCATAGGCTCCCTTTGCTCCATTAAAAACAGGAATTGGCTTCTATTTTGAAACTCCATGTTCCACAGGCTCCCTTTGCTCCATTAAAAAACAGGAATCGGCTTCTATTTTGAAACTCCATGTTCCACAGGCTCCCTTTGCTCCATTAAATTGGACAGGAAAAAGTGGTCAAGGTAAAATAACAAAAAAACATTACAGGACTAAGATTGAATCATACAACACCGGCTTCTGAAGCACATTGGATGTGATGATATTCGTTTGCCGTAAGACATTTTACTCAAAATCCCCAGGATGAATCGAAAGGTAACTCCGAAAACTGTAATTAATTTTGGTCCCCACGAGGACAGTAAAAATCCCCAAAACAAACACAGGCACACGTGCAGAGACGCATGTGCGCGCACACACACACACACACACACACACACACACACACACACACACACACACACACACACACAGTGTCCTTCATCACATAGATTGATCTGTAACATCCTGTGCCTACATTATCCCAGGTAGGTCAAACCAACTGTCCTCTTTAGCAACTGTATGTGTGTATGTGTGTGCGCATTCCATCACAAAACAACTCTGAACCATTAACAGAAAAATGCACCTCTACCCTCTAAAACCAGATTTCTACCCTCTAAAACCACAGTTCTACCCTCTAAAACCAGATTTCTACCCTCTAAAACCATAGTTTTGCCCTCTAAAACCAGATTTCTACCCTCTAAAACCACAGTTTTGCCCTCTAAAACCAGATTTGTACCCTCTAAAACCTCAGTTTTAACCTCTAAAACCACAGTTTTGCCCTCTAAAACCAGATTTCTACCCTCTAAAACCAGATTTCTACACTATAAAAATCAGTTTTGCCCTCTAAAGCCAGATTTCTACCCTCTAAAACTAGTTATGCCCTCTAAAACAAGATTTCTACCCTCTAAAACCACAGTTTTGCCCTCTAAAACCAGATTTCTACCCTCTAAAACCACAGTTTTGTCCTCTAAAACCAGATTTCTACCCTATAAAAAATCAGTTTTGCCCTCTAAAGCCAGATTTATACCCTCTAAAACCACAGTTTTGCTCTATAAAACCACAGTTTTATCCTCTAAAACCACAGTTTTGCCCTCTAAAACCAGATTTCTACCCTCTAAAACCACAGTTTTGCCCTATAAAACCAGATTTCTACCCTCTAAAAACAGTTTTGCCCTCTAAAACCAGATTTCTACCCTCTAAAACCACAGTTTTGCCCTCTAAAACCAGATTTCTACCCTCTAAAACCACAGTTTTGTCCTCTAAAACCAGATTTCTACCCTCTGAAAACCACAGTTTTGCCCTCTAAAACCAGATTTCTACCCTCTAAAACCACAGTTTTGCCCTCTAAAACCAGATTTCTACCCTCTAAAACCACAGGTTTGCCCTCTAAAACCAGTTCTGAAGAAAATGTAATCCTTTCAGAGGGTTTATGTCTGGTCAATCTGAAAGTTGCACAACATCATGCAGAACATGGCTCTGTAACTCTTCTTCTACATTGTTGTGCAATCAATGCTGCATACAGTAAGTCACCACTAGTAAAACATCCTGTCCTTTGGACTCGTCATTTCCTACAGTAAGTCACCTCTAGTTCAACATCCTGTCCTTTGGTCTCGTCATTTCCTACAGTAAGTCACCTCTAGTTCAACATCCTGTCCTTTGGACTTGTCATTTCCTACAGTAAGTCACCTCTAGTTCAACATCCTGTCCTTTGGACTCGTCATTTCCTACAGTAAGTCACCTCTAGTTCAACATCCTGTCCTTTGGACTTGTCATTTCCTACAGTAAGTCACCTCTAGTTCAACATCCTGTCCTTTGGACTAGTCATTTCCTACAGTAAGTCACCTCTAGTTCAACATCCTGTCCTTTGGACTCGTCATTTCCTACAGTAAGTCACCTCTAGTTCAACATCCTGTCCTTTGGACTAGTCATTTCCTACAGTAAGTCACCTCTAGTTCAACCTCCTGTCCTTTGTACTGTCCTGTGTCATCTCATTGGTTGTGGTGAGGTAGTGTTCAGTTGCAAAACCTGTTGTAACGAAAACTGAAACTGTTTTATTATTGGACAAGTTTAGGTAGTGTGTCCCTGTTTCCTGTTTCACACAGTTTGAATACGTTTTCTTCCTACTTTCCCCCCGTCAGCTCCCTCCTTTGAGACTGATCTCCTGGAATGTATCACTCTGCAGTCTAGACAAATCACATCAAATCAAATCAAATGTTATTTGTCACATACACATGGTTAGCAGATGTCAATGCGAGTGTAGCGAAATGCTTGTGCTTTCTAGTTCCGACAATGCAGTGATAACCAACAAGTAATCTAACTAACAATTCCAAAACTACTGTGTAAGGGGATAAAGAATATGTACCTAAGGATATATGAATGAGTGATGGTACAGAGCAACATACTGTAGATGGTATCGAGTACAGTATATACATATGAGATGAGTATGTAGACAAAGTAAACAAAGTGGCATAGTTAAAGTGGCTAGTGGCTTATGTATTACATAAGGATGCAGTCGATGATGTAGAGTACAGTATATACGTATGCATATGAGATGAATAATGTAGGGTAAGTAACATTATATAAGGTAGCATTGTTTTAAGTGGCTAGTGATATGGGGCGGCAGGGTAGCCTAGTGGTTAGAGTGTTGGACTAGTAACCGAAAGGTTGTTCAAGCCCCTGAGCTGACAAGGTACAAATCTGTCGTTCTGAACAGGCAGTTAACCTAGGCTGTCATTGAAAATAAGAATTTGTTCTTAACTGACTTGCCTAGTTAAATAAAGGTAAAATAAAAAAATATATATTTACATCATTTCCCATCAATTCCCATTATTAAAGTGGCTGGAGTTGGGTCAGTGTCATTTAAAAAATTTTTTTTTAATTTATTTTACCTTTATTTAACCAGGCAAGTCAGTTAAGAACACATTCTTATTTTCAATGACAGTGTGTTGGCAGCAGCCACTCAATGTTAGTGGTGGCTGTTTAACAGTCTGATGGCCTTGAGATAGAAGCTGTTTTTCAGTCTCTCGGTCCCAGCTTTGATGCACCTGTACTGACCTCGCCTTCTGGATGATAGCGGGGTGAACAGGTAGTGGTTCGGGTGGTTGATGTCCTTGATGATCTTGGCCTTCCTGTAACATCGGGTGGTGTAGGTGTCCTGGAGGGCAGGTAGTTTGCCCCCGGTGATGCGTTGTGCAGACCTCACTACCCTCTGGAGAGCCTTACGGTTGAGGGCGGAGCAGTTGCCGTACCAGGCGGTGATACAGCCCGCCAGGATGCTCTCGATTGTGCATCTGTAGAAGTTTGTGAGTGCTTTTGGTGACAAGCCAAATTTCTTCAGCCTCCTGAGGTTGAAGAGGCGCTGCTGCGCCTTCTTCACGACGCTGTCAGTGTGAGTGGACCAATTCAGTTTGTCTGTGATGTGTATGCCGAGGAACTTAAAACTTGCTACCCTCTCCACTACTGTTCCATCGATGTGGATAGGGGGGTGTTCCCTCTGCTGTTTCCTGAAGTCCACAATCATCTCCTTTGTTTTGTTGACGTTGAGTGTGAGGTTATTTTCCTGACACCACACTCCCAGAGCTCTAGGTGTCCTGGAGGGCAGGTAGTTTGGTCCCCGGTGATGGTTTGTGCAGACCTCACCACCCTCTGGAGATCCTTACGGTTGATATATCACTATATATTTCACAATATATCACCATATACCAATATATATCACCATATATCACTATATAGAACTATATATCACCATATGTCACAATTTACATCACTATATATCACGATATGTCACGATATGTCACCATATGTCACCATATATCACCATTTACCCCCATATATCACTATACAGAACTATATATCACCATATATCACTATACAGAACTATATATCACCATATGTCACTATACAGAACTATATATCACCATATGTCACAATTTACCACTTTATATCACGATATGTCACCGTGTACCACTTTATGCCACTATATATCACTACATATCACTATATATCACCATTTACCCCTAAATACCAATATATATTGCTATATATCACCATATATCACAATAGTTAAGCAGTAAGGCCTGAAGAGGTGTGGTATATGGCCAATATACCACGGCTAAGGGCTGTTCTTCTGCACAATGCAACACGCATCGTGAAGTGCCTGGATACATCCCATACCCGTGGTATACGGTTTGATATACCACGGATGTCAGCCAATCAGCATTCAGGGCTCAAACCACCCAGTTTATAAATCATTTGTATATATATATATAAAATAAATCTGACCTTTATGTAACTAGGAAATGTATACCCCTATATATCACTATACACCACTATATACTACTAAATATCACCATAAATCATTTCAAGGTCAAATTATACCTCACTATATTCTTTCATAAGCAACCGATTCTCTCACAAGCGCTCAAATCAATTCCATTCAAATTAAGGGGCTTTGTTGCCATGGGAAACATATGTTAGCATCGCCAAAGCAAGTGACATAGATAATGAACAAAAGTTGAATAAACAATACAAAATTAAAAGAAAACATTACACTCACAAAAGTTCCAAAATAATAAATACATTTCAAATGTCATTATGTCTACAGTTTTGTAATGATGTGCAAATAGTTAAATTCAAGGACCCTCACAGCCCCCTCCCCCTTCAGGCCCCCTCATAGCCCCCCACCTCCCTTTAGGCCCCCTCACCCCACCCCCCCCTTCCGGCCCTGGCCTCAAACCAAACATGTCCCTTCTAATACATCTACACTGCTACACTGCTAACACCACAGCCCAGTAGCCAAGTACACACACACACACACACACACACACACACACACACACACACACACACACACACACACACACAGTTAACTGTCCGTCCAGCCACAGAGCTACTGGGCTAACAATCTCTCACTGGCAAATCTATTGAAACCTCGGCTGCATTCCAATTCTTTACCATTCTAACAGAGGTGTTTACTTGTTGACATTCTTTATATGGACCCTTGTCCCTATCCACAGTGAAAGTGACTGTACTGTGGCCTGATGATA
This sequence comes from Oncorhynchus keta, assembly GCF_023373465.1. Taxonomy (NCBI): domain Eukaryota; kingdom Metazoa; phylum Chordata; class Actinopteri; order Salmoniformes; family Salmonidae; genus Oncorhynchus; species Oncorhynchus keta. The sequence goes on along the minus strand of NC_068439.1, from coordinate 5,201,710 downwards.
CAACTCTCTACTATGACACTAGAATCTCCTACCGACCAATAGCTATACTGATACAACTCTCTCTACTATGACACTAGAATGTCCTTCCGACCAATAGCTATACTGATACAACTCTCTCTACTATGACACTAGAATCTCCTACCTATTATCGACTATCAGAAATAGAACTCTCTCCAATAACCACACAAGGTAAAATCTCCTGTTCATTGTCACAGAATGAAGCAACGGTAAAGGTCAAGAGGTGCAGGAGCTAAGGTCACCGAGAAGAGGAGAGGCAGTCTGCACAGAATATGTCTGCCTCGAGTGGTCAGACAACAACGAGGACTTTACAAAACCCACATGGAACCATAGACCTCACAGTTCTCTGCACAAAGGAACGGATAGGAGCAGAAAATGACCAGACCCACAGCATTAGTTGACAGTGATGATAACCGAGTGCTACATTTTCCTTTATGATTTTCTGGAAGTTTATGATAGTTTTGTTCTATAAAAAATAAAAAATAAAGACTGTGAGCCAGTTATGGGGGCTTAGATCCCTTCCTGGGTAGGTGGATATAATCTGTGGAACAGATGGAAGAAAGAAAGAAAAAGAAAGAAAGAAAGAAAGAAAGAAAGAAAGAAAGAAAGAAAGAAAGAAAGAAAGAGAGAGAGAGAGAGAGAGAGAGAGAGAGAGAGAGAGAGAGAGAGAGAGAGAGAGAGAGAGAGAGAGAGAGAGAGAGAGAGAGAGAGAGAGAGAGAGAGAGAGAGAGAGAGAGAGATTATCAGATGTTGGCAGAGCGAAACAGAGTGTAAAGCAGAGTAGGGTAGCAGTGGATCGATAAGGCTTTAGCCAAACACAGAAAGACAATACCTGGATGCTTGCCTGCCTCCACCCTCCCTCCCATTGATCTTCATTACTACCTCTCACTGAATTGGACTGGACTGGACTAGAGGAGAGGAGAGGAGACATGGGGATGCATGAGCAGGGTTGTACTTCTGAACACAGACATAGTGGTTCACCTCACACACCTTGCCACTCATACACACCTAGAGAGACAACAGGTGATGAATAACCTTGGCTGTGACCTGATGTCTACCTGGAGCTGATATCTCAACGTTAGCTTAGTGAGATAGCACAGGCTCATGGGATGCAGAACACACACAAACACACATCAACACAAACACACAACACAAACACAAACACACATCAACACAAACACACATCAACACAAACACACATCAACACAAACACAAACACACATCAACACACAAACGCAAACACACAACACAAACACACATCAACACAAACACACAACACAAACACACATCAACACAAACACACAACACAAACACATCTACACAAACACACAAATGCAAACACACAACACAAACAAACACAAACACACATCAACACAAACACACAACACAAACACACAACACAAACACACATCAACACAAATACAAAACACAAACACACATCAACACAAACACAAACACACAACAACACAAACACACAAACACAAACACACATCAACACAAACACAAACACATATCAACACAAACACACAACACAAACACACATCAACACAACACAAACACACATCAACACAGACACACCTCAACACCAACACACATCAACACAAACACACATCAACACAAACACACATCAACACCAACACACATCAACACAAACACACCTCAACACAAACACACCTCAACACAAACACACATCAACACAACACAAACACACATCAACACAAACACACATCAACACAAACACACAACACCAACACACCTCAACACCAACACACATCAACACAACACCAACACACCTCAACACAAACACACATCAACACAAACACACATCAACACAACACAAACACACATCAACACAAACACACATCAACACAAACACACAACACCAACACACAACACCACCACAACAACACAACACCAACATCAACACAACACCAACACCTCAACACCAACACACCTCAACACAAACACACCTCAACACAAACACACATCAACACAACACCAACACACCTCAACACAAACACACATCAACACAAACACACATCAACACAACACAAACACACATCAACACAAACACAAACACACAACACCAACACACCTCAACACCAACACACCTCAACACCAACACACCTCAACACAAACACACATCAACACAAACACACATCAACACAACACAAACACACATCAACACAAACACAAACACACATCAACACCAACACACCTCAACACAACACAAACACACCTCAACACAAACACACATCAACACAAACACAAACACACATCAACACCAACACAATTCAACACAAACACACATCAATTCAACACAAACACACATCAACACAAACACAAACACACATCAACACAAACACACATCAACACAAACACACCTCAACACCAACACACCTCAACACAAACACACATCAACACAAACACACATCAACACCAACACACCTCAACACAAACACACATCAACACAAACACACATCAACACCAACACACATCAACACAAACACACCTCAACACAAACACACAACAACACAACACAAACACACATCAACACCAACACACATCAACACAAACACACATCAACACCAACACACCTCAACACCAACACACCTCAACACAAACACACATCAACACAAACACACATCAACACAAACACAAACACACATCAACACAAACACAAACACATATCAACACAAACACACAACACAAACACACATCAACACAACACAAACACACCTCAACACCAACACACCTCAACACCAACACACCTCAACACAAACACACATCAACACCAACACACCTCAACACAAACACACCTCAACACCAACACACCTCAACACCAACACACCACAACACAAACACACATCAACACCAACACACCTCAACACCAACACACACCAACACAAACACAAACACACCTCAACACCAACACACCACAACACAAACACACATCAACACCAACACACCTCAACACCAACACACCACAACACAAACACACCTCAACACCAACACACCTCAACACCAACACACCACAACACAAACACACATCAACACCAACACACCAACACAAACACAAACACACCTCAACACAAACACACATCAACACCAACACACCTCAACACCAACACACCTCAACACAAACACACATCAACACCAACACACCTCAACACCAACACACACCAACACAAACACAAACACACCTCAACACAAACACACATCAATACCAACACACCACAACACAAACACACATCAACACCAACACACCTCAACACCAACACACCTCAACACAAACACAAACACACCTCAACACCAACACACCTCAACACAAACACAAACACACCCCAACACCAACACACCTCAACACAAACACAAACACACCACAACACCAACACACCTCAACACAAACACACATCAACACCAACACACCTCAACACAAACACACATCAACACCAACACACCTCAACACCAACACACCTCAACACCAACACACCTCAACAGAAACACACATCAACACAACACCAACACACCTCAACACAAACACACATCAACACAACACAAACACACATCAACACAAACACACCTCAACACAACACAAACACACCTCAACACAACACAAACACACCTCAACACAAACACAAACACACAACACAAACACACATCAACACAAACACACCTCAACACACCTCAACACCAACACACCTCAACACCAACACACACATCAACACCAACACACCTCAACACCAACACACCTCAACACCAACACACACTCCTTCATGAATCACAATCCATCGAGCTTCACTTTAAACCAGCCACTTTAAAATAAAATAAAAACTCATAAGAAATCAACTAACCTCTTCATCTTTCAATCTAACATTTGCATATCCCCAGTCAAACATTATTAGCATCCAATTTATTACATGTTTCAAAAGAAAATAAACATTCCAAACATCAAAATCACTATTTTCAATATTTTCTCTGACTGAAGAACCACACACTGGCTCATGACACTTCAGTCCCTGGCTGGACAATGTTATAATTGTGTCTTTAAGAGAAGCTTTTACTGTAATCCACCACTGTGAAAACAAGAAATAGAGAGAGAGAGAGAGAGAGAGAGAGAGAGAGAGAGAGAGAGAGAGAGAGAGAGAGAGAAGAGTTAAGGTTAAGGCAAGGGCTGATTTCAAGGTTTTACTGCCTACCTACAAAGCATTAAATGGGCTTGCTCCTACCTATCTTTCCGATTTGGTCTTGCCGTACATACCAACCTACGCTATAGTCACCAGACGCAGGCCTCCTAATTGTCCCTAGAACTTTTAAGCAAACAGCTGGAGGCAGGGATTTCTCCTATAGAGCTCCATTTTTATGGAATGGTCTGCCTACCCATGTGAGAGACGCAGACTCAGTCTCAACCTTTAAGTCCTTATTGAAGAATCATCTCTTCAGTAGGTCCTATGATTGAGTGTAGTCTGGCCCAGGAGTGGGAAGGTGAACGGAAAGGCTCTGGAGCAACGAACCGCCCTTGCTGTCTCTGCCTGGCCGGTTCCCCTCTCTCCACTGGGATTCTCTGCCTCGAACCCTATTACAGGGGCTGAGTCACTGGCTTACTGGTGCTCTTCCATGCCGTCCCTAGGAGGGGTGCGTCACTTGAGTGGGTTGAGTCACTGATGTGATCTTCCTGTCTGGGTTGGCGCCCCCCCCCTTGGGTTATGCCGTGGCGGAGATCTTTGTGGGCTATACTCAGCCTTGTCTCAGGATGGTACGTTGGTGGTTGAAGATATCTCTCTAGTGGTGTGGGGGCTGTGCTTTGGCAAAGTGGATGGGGTTATATCCTTCCTGTTTGGCCCTGTCCGTTTTTACGTATTTATGCTGCAGTAGTTTGTGTCGGGGGGCAAGGGGTCAGTCTGTTATATCTGGAGTATTTCTCCTGTCTTATCCGGTGTCCTGTGTGAACTTAAGTATGCTCTCTCTAATTCTCTCTTTCTTTCTTTCTCTCTCTCTCGGAGGGCCTGAGCCCTAGGACCATGCCTCAGGACTACCTGGCATGATGACTCCTTGCTGTCCCCAGTCCACCTGGCCGTGCTTCTGCTCCTGTTTCAACTGTTCTGCCTGCGGCTATGGAACCCTGACCTGTTCACCGGATGTGCTACCTGTCACAGACCTTCCTTTTTTCAACTCTCTGGAGACATCAGGAGCGGTAGAGATACTCTGAATGATCAGCTATGAAAAGCCAACTGACATTTACTCGTGAGGTGCTGACTTGTTGCACCCTCGACAACTACTGTAGTTATTATTATTTGACCCTGCTGGTCATTTAAGAACATTTGAACATCTTGGCCATGTTCTGTTATAATCTCCACCCGGCACAGCCAGAAGAGGACTTGCCACCCCTCACAGCCTGGTTCCTCTCTAGGTTTCCTCCTAGGTTTTGGCCTTTCTAGGGAGTTTTTCCTAGCCACCGTGCTTCTACACCTTCATTGCTTGCTGTTTGGTGTTTTAGTGTAGGTTCTTGTACAGCACTTTGTGACATCAGCTGATGCAAGAAGGGCTTTATAAATACATTTTATTAATTGATTGATATTGACTGTTTCTGACAGTTTGAGCAGAAATCCTTTGGTTGTCCAAACCCACAGTTTCATCAGCTGTCCGGGTGGCTGGTCTCAGACAATCCTGCTGGTGAACAAGCCGGAGGTGGAGGTCCTGTGGAGGTCCATGTGGAGGTCCATGTGGAGGTCCATGTGGAGGTCCATGTGGAGGTCCTGTGGAGGTCCATTTGGAGGTCCATGTGGAGGTCCATGTGGAGGTCCATGTGGAGGTCCTGTGGAGGTCCTGTGGAGGTCCTGTGGAGGTCCATGTGGAGGTCCATGTGGAGGTCCTGTGGAGGTCCTGTGGAGGTCCATGTGGAGGTCCATGTGGAGGTCCATGTGGAGGTCCTGTGGAGGTCCATTTGGAGGTCCATGTGGAGGTCCATGTGGAGGTCCATGTGGAGGTCCTGTGGAGGTCCATGTGGAGGTCCATGTGGAGGTCATGTGGAGGTCATGTGGAGGTCCTGTGGAGGTCCATGTGGAGGTCCATGTGGAGGTCCATGTGGAGGTCCATGTGGAGGTCCTGTGGAGGTCCATGTGGAGGTCCATGTGGAGGTCCTGTGGAGGTCCATGTGGAGGTCCATGTGGAGGTCCATGTGGAGGTCCATGTGGAGGTCCATGTGGAGGTCCTGTGGAGGTCCATGTGGAGGTCCATGTGGAGGTCCATGTGGAGGTCCTGTGGAGGTCATGTGGAGGTCCTGTGGAGGACCTGTGGAGGTCCATGTGGAGGTCATGTGGAGGTCCTGTGGAGGTCCTGTGGAGGTCCTGTGGAGGTCCTGTGGAGGTCCATGTGGAGGTCCTGTGGAGGTCCTGTGGAGATCCTGTGGAGGTCCTGTGGAGGTCATGTGGAGGTCCTGTGGAGGTCCATGTGGAGGTCCTGTGGAGGTCCATGTGGAGGTCCTGTGGAGGTCATGTGGAGGTCATGTGGAGGTCATGTGGAGGTCCTGTGGAGGTCCTGTGGAGGTCCTGTGGAGGTCCATGTGGAGGTCCTATTTATATTGTTCCTCTGTCTACTATTCTCACAAAAGCATGTCATTACTGTCACGCTTCGCCTAACAATCAGATATTATTCAGAGTAAAATGACAGTCTCTAGAAATCCATTTCCTAAAGATAAATTTCAACATGTTGTGAGGAGATGCTAATTGTTTCACTCTCCCAAAAGCCAGCTGTACTAACACGTTAGTAAAATATTAGACAAGCTTATATCCCAGAAAGATAGCCTTTTGTTAATGTTCACATTCATTCCATGTGAACTCCACCAACTGTAAGCTAATGTTGAACATCTAGGGGATTAAATGGACTAATTAGTGATCTAACAGAAGATGAAGATGATTCTCCAAGCATGTCTACAAGATAGAAGTATTATTGGAGGGAACTGGAGCTGGGAGCTAATGTTAGCTTTAGCCAACCCCGGTTTGCATCTCTTTTTGCCCAGAGCCTACTCATCTGTTCTGTCAGATATGTTTTTCTCTCACTTTTGCTTGATGCTTTGGGAGTGATGGAGAGTCTTCCCCTAAGTTAGGGAGTCAGAGTTTTCCCCTAAACTAGGGAGACAGAGTCGTCCCCTAATTCAAGGAGAGAGAATCTTCTCCTAAATTAGGGAGACAAATTCGTCCCCTAATTCAGGGAGACAAATTCGTCCCCTAATTCAGGGAGAGAGAGTCTTCCCCTAAATTAGGGGGAGAGAGTGTTCCTCTAAATTAGGGAGATGGAGTAAAAAATCAGGGAGACAGAGTCAAATTCAGAGAGACAGAGTCTAAATCAGAGAGACATAGTCTAAATCAGGGAGACAGAGTCTAAATCAGGGAGACAGAGTCTAAATCAGAGAGACAGAGTCTAAATCAGAGAGACAGAGTCTAAATCAGAGAGACAGAGTCTAAATCAGAGAGACAGAGTCTAAATCAGAGAGACAGAGTCTAAATCAGAGAGACAGAGTCTAAATCAGAGAGACAGAGTCTAAATCAGAGAGACAGAGTCTAAATCAGGGAGACAGAGTCTAAATCAGAGAGACAGAGTCTAAATCAGAGAGACAGAGTCTAAATCAGAGAGACAGAGTCTAAATCAGAGAGACAGAGTCTAAATCAGAGAGACATAGTCTAAATCAGAGAGACAGAGTCTAAATCAAGAGTCTAAATCAGGGAGACAGAGTCTAAATCAGAGAGACAGAGTCTAAATCAAGAGTCTAAATCAGGGAGACAGAGTCTAAATCAGGGAGACAGAGTCTACATCAGAGAGACAGAGTCTAATTCAGAGAGACAGAGTCTAAATCAGGGAGACAGAGTCTAAATCAGAGAGACAGAGTCTAAATCAGAGAGACAGAGTCTAAATCAGTGAGACAGAGTCTAAATCAGAGAGACAGAGTCTAAATCAGGGAGACAGAGTCTAAATCAGGGAGACAGAGTCTAAATCAGAGAGACAGAGTCTAAATCAGAGAGACAGAGTCTAAATCAGAGAGACAGAGTCTAAATCAGAGAGACAGAGTCTAAATCAGAGAGACAGAGTCTAAATCAGAGAGACAGAGTCTAAATCAGAGAGACAGAGTCTAAATCAAGAGTCTAAATCAGAGAGACAGAGTCTAAATCAAGAGTCTAAATCAGGGAGACAGAGTCTAAATCAGGGAGACAGAGTCTAAATCAGAGAGACAGAGTCTAAATCAAGAGTCTAAATCAGGGAGACAGAGTCTAAATCAGAGAAGAGGTGTCTATTTCTCGATCCCTCTCGTCTTCCTCTACTCTCTTTTAAGGCTCCCTCAATTTTTCCTGTGGTTCAACATGTCCCCTAGGGGAGGCTCAGGGACCAAGAGTCGGAAGGGATGCGTTTGCTTGTGTGTGTGTGTATGGTTTTGTGTGTATATGTGTGTGCGCCTGTTTGTGCGTTTGCGTGTGTGTCAGTGCACGCCTGTGTGTGTGTGCGCGCACCTCTGTGTGTGTGTGTGTGTGTGCACGCCTGTGTGTGTGCGCGCGCCCCTCTGTGTGTGTGTCTGTGCACGCCTGTGTGTGTGTCTGTGCACGCCTGTGCGTTTGCGCGCGCCCCTCTGTGTGTGTGTGTGTCTGGGCACGCCTGTGTGTGTGTGAGCGCGCCCCTCTGTGTGTGTGTGTGTGTCTGTGCACGCCTGTGTATGTGTGTGTGTGTGTGTGGTTAAAGAGGGGAGAGGGAGAGGCTGTGTGTGTGTGTGTGTGTGTGTGTGTGTGTGTGTGTGTGTGTGTGTGTGTGTGTGTGTGTGTGTGTGTGTGTGTGTGTGTGTGTGTTTGTCTGCGCCCCCTTGTGTGTGTGTATGTTGGGGAGACAGAAGAGTATATGTATACTTCCATATGAGTCTGATATATTATATTAACACCCCGAGGCGTGTTCCATGGCCGCCATCACACCCCTCAATCCAGTCAGTATCAAACCCCCCTTGAGAAACTCAGGCAGAAGAAGAAAAAGGGGGAAGAAATGAGCTGGGAGAGGAGTGGCTGGTGGGGTTAAAGGAGGTGGGAGAGGAGAGGCTGGTGTGGTTAAAGGAGGTGGGAGAGGAGGAGAGGCTGGTGTGGTTAAAGGAGGTGGGAGAGGAGAGGCTGGTGTGGTTAAAGGAGGTGGGAGAGGAGAGGCTGGTGTGGTTAAAGGAGGTGGGAGAGGAGAGAGCTGGTGTGGTTAAAGGAGGTGGGAGAGGAGAGGCTGGTGTGGTTAAAGGAGGTGGGAGAGGAGAGGCTGGTGTGGTTAAAGGAGGTGGGAGAGGAGAGGCTGGTGTGGTTAAAGAAGGTGGGGGTTAAAGGAGGAGAGGCTGGTGTGGTTAAAGGAGGTGGAGAGGAGAGGCTGGTGTGGTTAAAGGAGGTGGGAGAGGAGAGGCTGGTCTGGTTAAAGGAGGTGGGAGAGGAGAGGCTGGTGTGGTTAAAGGAGCTGGGAGAGGAGAGGCTGGTGTGGTTAAAGGAGCTGGGAGGAGGTGGGAGAGGCTGGTGGTTAAAGGAGCTGGTTAAAGGAGGTGGGAGAGGGAGAGGCTGGTGTGGTTAAAGGAGGTGGGAGAGGAGAGGCTGGTGTGGTTAAAGGAGCTGGGAGAGGAGAGGCTGGTGTGGTTAAAGGAGGTGGGGGGAGGAGAGGCTGGTGTGGTTAAAGGAGGTGGGAGAGGGGGGAGAGGCTGGTGTGGTTAAAGGAGCTGGGAGAGGAGAGGCTGGTGTGGTTAAAGGAGGTGGGAGAGGAGAGGCTGGTGTGGGTTAAAGGAGCTGGGAGAGGAGAGGCTGGTGTGGTTAAAGACACTGAGGAACCTTTGTCCGGTGCAGTGGGGGAGGGGCCTGACCAGAGAGCAAGGGCAGGTGGTCAGGATGGGTGATGGAGGTGACTCAGACTCCTCCTCAATGGGGCCTGAGCTGACAGCCAGTCTATGGGTCAAAGTACATGGTGAGTGAACTGTCTTGTTTTTTTTTGCTATCCGGGAAAGTTTGTAAGATCAGTACAACACGCTATGAAAAATGAGGGGCATGGTGTCCTCTCAACCAGGGATTAGGGTTTAGGTTGAGGAAGTGGGTCATAACAACGTAAAGGTCGACCTTCAGGCGTCGTTTTTTTTCTGGCAATGGGGCTTATTGAGATGTGTTATTTGTCTCTTTATTTGCTTAATTTTCTCCCACTTTTTATGGACTCTTTGGCCAGATATGCGGGAAAGAGGAGTCTGTTTGGGGAATATGTAAAACAAAAAAATGCAGGTGTTGTTTTTGCAGGAGACACAGTGGTGTGGTGAATGAGGTTGATTGGGGGCTCTGGTGGAAAGGGACAAGTGTGCTGAACCATGGGACAAATGTTAGTTCAGGGGTGGCAGTCTTTTTTGCACCTGGTCTGGCGTAAACAATTTGTTCCTCAAACGAGGTGTGTAGGGGGGTAGACTGATTGTAGTAAAAGCAGAAATTAACAACATGTGTTTTGTCCTTACACATGTGTTTACATCTAACACAGGGAGAGAAAGGGGGATTCTGTTTGGGTGTCTTAGACAGGAACTCTCACAGGTAGCGCCTGAGGAGACGCTGGTAGTGGGCGGGGACAGGAACTCTCACAGGTAGCGCCTGAGGAGACGCTAGTAGTGGGCGGGGACTGGAACTCTCACAGGTAGCGCCTGAGGAGACGCTGGTAGTGGGCGGGGACAGGAACTCTCACAGGTAGCGCCTGAGGAGACGCTGGTAGTGGGCGGGGACTGGAACTCTCACAGGTAACGCCTGAGGAGACGCTAGTAGTGGGCGGGGACTGGAAATCTCACAGGTAACGCCTGAGGTGACGCTGGTAGTGGGCGGGGACTGGAACTGTATAATGGATTTGACGAAAGACAGAAATGGGGAGGAGCCTCATTCAGGCTCAGTGGGGGGTGTTAAGGGACGTTATTAATCAGTTTGACCTAGCGGAGATTTGGAGAACTAGACATCCCAACACAAGACAGAATACATGGGTGAAGGTCTTTGTGGCTAGGGTGAGTACAGTCTGACTAAATTGTACATGTCCAGGAATAAGAGCAATAGGCTGTTGGGATATCTCCGGTAGTTAAAAAAAAGTCACTACATAACCATGGCTCTGCTGTTTATTTCACCAGGGCTTCGGCAGGCTTTCTGTCAGGACCCGGTTACGAACCCGGGTCTCCAGAGTGAGAAACAGTCACTTAACCAACTGAGCCACGAATAGTCGGCAGAACCCAGAAGATGAGGCAGACACAGCAGTACTTGAGACGGTGTATTTAATGAAGTAAAAAGTGAAGTCCTTCAGGAAAACAACCTCAAAAGGAATTCCACAAGAACAAAGGTAATCCTCCAAGACAAAAAAGGTAAATCCACAAGGTGGTAGGTATAGCATAAAAAGCCTCAAAAGATACTCAAAAATAAATAAACAAGAACAAAAAACAGAATTCCACAAGAGAGTCCATCGGGATCAACAATAGTTCACAGAATACTAGGGCTGGGTGCTAACATACAAACACAGAGCAAAGAACTGAGGAAAACTAAGGGTTTAAATACAATCAGGGGAAACGAGGCACAGGTGCAAATAATAATGGGGATCAAGGGAAAACAAAAGGTCAAAAAGCACAATGGGGGCATCTAGTGACCAATAACCGGAACAACCCTGGCCAAATCCTGACACTTTCTGTTGGAAGTTTAATGTAAAGCTCTTACTAGATGCCACTAAGGTTTCCAGACTTGTTGGGAAAGGTGGGGACAGCGAAGAGAGGAGTATGAGTCTCTGAGTCAATGGTGGGATATGGGGAAAGTCCAAATGCGGCTGTTCTTTCAACAGTATACGGCTCTCACCCTCAGAGGCTAGGAGAGTATTGGGGGAACTCGAGAGTTGTATTAGTGAGGTTGAGATACAGTGCCTTGCGAAAGTATTCGGCCCCCTTGAACATTGCGACCTTTTGCCACATTTCAGGCTTCAAACATAAAGATATAAAACTGTATTTTTTTGTGAAGAATCAACAACAAGTGGGACACAATCATGAAGTGGAACAACATTTATTGGATATTTCAAACTTTTTTAACAAATCAAAAACTGAAAAATTGGGCGTGCAAAATTATTCAGCCCCTTCACTTTCAGTGCAGCAAACTCTCTCCAGAAGTTCAGTGAGGATCTTTTTTACCTCGTTAGATTTTTTTTGCAGAACTCTAAGCTCTCTCTGGCATAGAGGGATGAAATGAACATTTCCCTGTCGTCTAATGAACTGGCAGAGGCCGTAACCCAGATGTCCGGAGATGCACCGGGAATCTCCCAGTGGAGTTTTATAACAAATTCTGGTGAAAAATTGGACAGAACTTGAGTTCAGAACCATGAGTATCTGTTTAATGTAATGTCTGTGTTTGGGTTTGGATAAAGGTTTATGGCATGTGTGAAGATGTTGTATGTTTGGGCATCATGTATGGTCAAGGTAAGAGGGGGGCTCAGTAGGCCAGTCTGGGTGAGGTGGGCATTAGACAAGAATGCCCTCTATCAGGGCAGATATATACACGAGCCATTGAACCTTTTTTGGGCCTGCTACGCAGGAGACTTCAGGGAGTGTGCTGGACATGCATGGGTGTGTTGACAGGCATAGCAGTGATTGTTTAAGTAAAGAAAGACAAAAAGTCTCTCTCTCTCTCTCTCTCTCTCTCTCTGATGGTGTTACACATTGGAAGGGTGTGGCCTCAGTCTAACAGTGGAGGCTAGTGGGAGGAGCTATAGGAGGGCAGACTCATTGTAATACAGAGTGAATGGAATGGTATCTACCACATCAAACTTATGGAAAACACTTGTGAGACTCCTTTCCATCAATTCCATTCCAGCTATTACAATGAGCCAGTCCTCCTATAGCTCCTCCCACCAGCCTCCATGCCAGTGTGAATACTGTTGTCACTGGTGGGTGCAGGGCACAGTAACCTCGTATTGTTACAGAGCTGCAGAATTAGTTTTATTCTGTCCAGTCTGTAGATAAGATAAGCCTGTCAGGAATACAGCAGGCTTCTTAGCTTGGACTTTAGCTTGGACTGTCTCCATCTCTTTTTCCTCTCTCTCATGTATTCTGTCTTTCTCCAGTTTTTGTTGATTATTTTCTAACTTTCATCTTCTCCATCTTGTCTCCATTTCTTCTCTCTTTCATTTTCTCAGGTTCTCCACCTCTAACAACATTACTTGTTTTGAGATGAGTTGCTTTCAAAGCTTTTCTTTCTATCTCTCTGTCTCAGACTATATATATATATATATAACACCCTAACCCTACAGGCTGTAAATAACACCGTAACCCTAAGGGCTGTAAATAACACCCTAACCCTACAGGCTGTAACTAACACCGTAACCCTAAGGGCTGTAAATAACACCCTAACCCTACAGTGTGTAAATAACACCCTAACACTACAGTGTGTAAATAACACCCTAACACTACAGTGTGTATATAACACCCTAACACTGCAGTGTGTAAATAACAGTGTGTAAATAACACCCTAACCCTACAGGCTGTAAATAACAGTGTGTAAATAACACCCTAACCCTACAGTGTGTAAATAACACCCTAACCCTACAGGCTGTAAATAACACCGTAACCCTAAGGGCTGTAAATAACACCCTAACCCTACAGGCTGTAACTAACACCGTAACCCTACGGGCTGTAAATAACACCCTAACACTACAGTGTGTAAATAACACCCTAACACTACAGTGTGTAAATAACACCCTAACACTGCAGTGTGTAAATAACACCCTAACACTACAGTGTGTAAATAACACCCTAACCCTACAGGCTGTAAATAACACCCTAACCCTACAGTGTGTAAATAACACCCTAACCCTACAGTGTGTAAATAACACCCTAACACTACAGTGTGTAAATAACACCCTATCACTACAGTGTGTAAATAACCCCCTATCCCTAACCCTACAGGGTGTAAACAACACCCTAACCCAAACCCTTCGAGGTGTAAATAACACCCCGACCCTAACCCTACACAGGGTGTAAACAACACCCTAACCTTAACCCTACACGGTGTAAATAACACCCAATCCCTTCAGGGTGTAAATAACACCCTGACCCTTCAGGGTGTAAATAAAATGCCTATCTCGCAATGACCAACAAACAACTTGACAGAGCTTTGTAGAAAAATCAAAGAATAGACATGTGCAAACTGTGCACATCTTAGGGATATACCGAGAAAGACTCACCACTGTAATTACTGTGTTAGGTGATTCTAACATGAGGGGTGTAAATATTTATGTAAATGAGATATTTCTGTATTTCATTTTCTTTGCTGAAATGTCTAAAAACTACACTGACCATCTACCCTTTTCCATTTACCTTACCCCTTATATAAACTCACCTCTCCTGTCCATCACCCCTCTGTCCCCTCCTGTCTGCTCCCCCTGCTCAGTCCTCTCCCCTGGGGTCATGTCCACCGACAGGCCCATTCCCCATAAATACTCCAGCCTGGATAAGTATGGTGCCAGCTTTTAGCTGTTGACCAGGGCCCATAGGGCTCTGATCAAACGTAGTGCACTACATAGGGATATATACTGCCATTTGGAGAGGCAGCCTTTACCTCCAAGTGCCCCCTAGCTAGCGGGGAGGCTGGCCATAAATCAGCCAGGGACGGAGTGCAGCAGGCTGGGGAGATAAGAGGGAGGGAGTGGGTAATTGCTCTTTGTGACAGGGTCAGTGTGGGGACACCCCTGCCTAACACACACAAAGTCACACATTATGTGTTGATACAAAATAATGAATGCGCATATTTTTATTTAACCAGACAAGTCAGTTAAGAACACATTCTTATTTACAATGATGGCCTATCCCAGACAGCGCTGGGCCAATTGTGCGCCGCCCCCTACGGGACTCCCAATCACAGCCGGATCTGATACAGCCTGGATTCAAACCAGGTACTCTGGCGATGCCTCTTGCACTGAGATGCAGTGCTCAGACCGCTGCGCCACTCGGGAGCCCAAGTATGAATGTAAGTCGTTTCGGATGAAGGCGTATGCTAAATGGCATATATTATATATTAATATTGTATTGTTACATCATCTTACCTGATAGGATTATTACTTTCTATATTAATAATGTCGTTAGGAGATCTACAGTCGTTAGGAGATCTACAGTCGTTAGGACATCTACAGCCGTTAGGAGATCTACAGTCGTTAGGAGATCTACAGCCGTTAGGAGATTTACAGTCGTTAGGAGATCTACAGCCGTTAGGAGATTTACAGTCGTTAGGATCTACAGCCGTTAGGAGATTTACAGTCGTTAGGATCTACAGTCGTTAGGAGATCTACAGTCGTTAGGAGATCTACAGCCGTTAGGAGATTTACAGTCGTTAGGAGATCTACAGCCGTTAGGAGATTTACAGTCGTTAGGATCTACAGCCGTTAGGAGATTTACAGTCGTTAGGATCTACAGTCATTAGGAGATCTACAGTCATTAGGAGATGTACAGTCGTTAGGATCTACAGTCGTTAGGAGATCTACAGTCGTTAGGATCTACAGTCGTTAGGAGATCTACAGTCGTTAGGAGATCTACAGTCATTAGGAGATTTACAGTCGTTAGGATCTACAGCCGTTAGGATCTACAGTCATTAGGAGATCTACAGTCATTAGGATCTACAGTCGTTAGGATCTACAGTCGTTAGGATCTACAGTCATTAGGATCTACAATCATTTGGAGATATACAGTCAATAGGTTCTACAGTCAATATCATGGGCACAACTTTCAATTGGGACAAGTGGTCAGGTCCCTCCCACATTCTGAAATTGCATTTTTGTCATTCGAATGTGATACAATCCATGCGGACGCCTCAGAGAGGTCAGGTAGGATGTTTGCAGCGTTTATTCGACTGGATTTAGGACCATGCGGACAACACAGAGTGGGCTTACAGGCTGTGTGAAGGCAAAGCTTCTGGAAGGCTTTGCTGGACCAGCAAGGGAGAGTTGAGTAGCTCAATGTTTTCCACTCTTTCACCAAGTTGTAAAAGAAAGCAGAACAGAAAGTGTCTACTCTTTAGTTGACTGATGTAGCTGGCAAGGTAACTGCTGTTTACTTAACAGAAAAAAACTAGTGTTTATTCGAGGTGCTGAGCCAGTATTGTAACTGACATGTATCATTAGTTAATGTTACATCCCCTCTCGACTGAGGTGAATGAATAAGATATGTTATTCAGTATCCTCCACATCCAGGTCAGCTCTAGCCTCTAGTTATCTGTCAGATATTACTATCTAACAACAGTTGTTTGTTTTGAAATGTTTTGTGGCCTTTGTTTTGTCACGTTGCAAAGGGAAATAAAGTTGGCAAGCTTTCGCCAGTTAATGTACCATTCGAGAGAGAGCTGGCCAAACGTAGGCTTACGTAAGCTATTCTTATATTTCCTCAAGCTAGACCTGAATCGAATGATGAAACCATCAGCCAAATGATTGAAGATTGATATTCTGAAGTTTTTTCAGTGCAATGTTAGTAGTAGTCAGTATGTCAACGTAACATTCTTGATCTGTCAGTATCCCTAGATAATTCCCTATTTCACACTGACACAGCAATAGACAGCTCTAAAGTTACAGGCAACTCTGTCGTGTTGCACAATAGAGGTCTGTGTGGCACAGATTTCTTCATCCCACTCCCGCCTGCACTGGCTGGCTTTCTGTCCAACTCCCAATCGCTACTGCAAGAACTTGTCTCAAACCCAACCACAGTCCCGCAAGAACTGGTCTCAAACCCAACCACAGTCCCGCAAGAACTGGTCTCAAACCCAACCACAGTCCCGCAAGAACTTGTCCCAAACCCAACCACAGTCCCGCAAGAACTTGTCCCAAACCCAACCACAGTCCCGCAAGAACTTGTCTCAAACCCAACCACAGTCCCGCAAGAACTGGTCCCAAACCCAACCAAAGTCCCGCAAGAACTGGTCCCAGACCCAACCACAGTCCCGCAAGAACTGGTCCCAGACCCAACCACAGTCCTGCAAGACCTGGTCCCAAACCCGAACTGGTCCCATACCCAACCACAGTCCCGCAAGAACTGGTCCCAGACCCAACCCCAGTCCCGCAAGAACTGGTCCCAGACCCAACCCCAGTCCCGCAAGAACTGGTTCCAGACCCAACCACAGTCCCGCAAGATCTGGTCTTAAACCCAACCACTGACCCGCAAGAACTGGTTTCAAACCCAACCACTGTCCCACAACGTTATTGCAGCTCACTTACCAGCAATGGTCTCAGCAATTTTGTGTACTTTAGGCAATATCGAATGCGCAAAACTAACTTCAGAAATATGTTAAATTACACGACATTCTCACATGGCCCTTACATTGTATTACTGGGCTACATCAGCCAATATGCTAGATGTAGTTTGAAGAAAGCAGAGTTTGGCGAGAGTTGCACTTTCTCTTCAGCTATTTTTATAGTCTACCTTTTAGGTGTGGGAAGATTTTCAGACTGAGAAATATGGTTGATCAATATTTGAAAATGAAAATCCCCCAGCGTATATGTTGTCTGATTTTTCCTTTTTTAATGATGATGAAAAAAATTGGATTTGCACTTCGACTCACGTGACAAACCAACAAAAATAACAACCTAAACCTGCCGCTATACAAGATAGTGCTGACAGGCACATAGTCAAGATCCCACAATTACCAATGGGGATAATGGCTACCTAAATATGATCCCAAATCAGAGACAACGATGAACAACTGTCTCTGATTGGGAACCATATCAGGCCAACAGAGAAATACAAAAACCCCTAGATGAACTAAACTAGAGTACCCACTCTAGTCACACCCTGACCTAACCAAAATATATAGAAAAACAGGGATATCTAAGGTCAGGGCGTGACATCACGTTGGTTGAGTTGCCCTCTACTTCCTTTTATTATTAATATTTATGTATCGATGTTGTATTAAACCACAGTCTGATTATTTTAATTAATTAATTTAATTTAAAAGTTAATTTAATTATTTAAGTTTAACTGCCACGTGATTCTCCATCCATGTAGGCAGCCTACTCTACTTCAGTGAGACTACACATACTGAACCTCTCACACCCAACTAGGAATGGTAGGCTACTGACGTTGACGCAGCGAATTCTGAGTGTGAAAAACATGTTAATACACGTGGTAGGCTACTGACGTTGACGCAGCGAATTCTGAGTGTGAAAAACATGTTAATACACGTGGTAGGCTAACGCATACAAAGCAGGAAGAGGACAGTTTTACAAATAATCTGCGGGACAACAACTAAAATTATTTGCATCCCAAAGTCATCTGTCTGACCGCCCGGTCCTGCCTGCGGCATGAAAAATGCAGACCTCTGTTGGACCTGCAGGCATCCCGTGGGAACGCAGTCCTCTAGTGCAGTCAGTACACAACACTATGCTCATCATGTCTTAGCAGGATCAGATGTTGACAGGGGTCCCCAGCAGGGTTAGACAGCCAGGGAAGATCAGGCTACAGAGCTCAGGTGAATTCTGCAGTATATTCAGCGAATGATACCAACGTTTCATCTTGAATTGATGGATCTACTGACAGTAACTAAAGGACAGCAGATTAAGAATAAAGCTAGAGTCTAGGATCTGGGAATAAATGGTCATTTCAATTATTGAACCATTGATTCTATTCTTGGATAATATAATGTACACCAAGGTAATTCTTTATCATGCCTCAATATTAGGCGGATCAAATGGTGACAGGGGTCTCAGCAGAGTTGCTTTTCCCAATGACACAAAACATGCAAAACAAAAAAATGTGAGGAAGACCTGGGAGACACTATTGACGATGAAGAACGGATCAAATCAAATCAAATCAAATGTATTTATATAGCCCTTCGTACATCAGCTGATATCTCAAAGTGCTGTACAGAAACCCAGCCTAAAACCCCCAAACAGCAAGCAATGCAGGTGTAGAAGCACGGTGGCTCGGAAAAACTCCCTAGAAAGGCCAAAACCTAGGAAGAAACCTAGAGAGGAACCAGGCTATGTGGGGTAGCCAGTCCTCTTCTCACTCAGAAATTGTACAGGAGGTGTATAAAGCACAAAAAAAAAACCAGAACATATTTGCATATGTTATGATCTTGTGTAGGCTGGCTGAATTCTGCCAAGAATATGTATGTTCTTTCATCTCAGCGTGTCTACAGATTCTCCCTTCTCCCGGATTTTTGTTTTGCTTGGAAATGTTGATACTGGAGACTGTTATCAGAAGAAACTGTGTCATCTAGGATTTACACTGGCTAGGAAATGCATTGCCATTAATTGGAAGGATGGTTATCCTCCCACAAAGAAGAAGAAATGTCAAGTTATGTACAGTATCACATGATTTGTTTTCAGGATTTACGGGTTTACTGTGCAAATTTCATACAGTCTGGATGCCTTAGACGGAATATTGTATGACTGAAGGAGTCTGTATTGAAAACAGGCACTCGTCAGGGAAGATACCTATTTAGGCAATCCCTGTCTGCTGGGCTGTTCAGTCCTGATCCCCGGGGGGTCTTCTGTACTGTTGACACTCTGGCCTAACACACTTGAAACCAAACATGAATGTTTCACTAAGATCCTAAAGCTGAGTGGGGGGTGTTGGATTGGGGCGCTGCAGGGTGGTGGACCCCTCGGGGCAGGACGGGGCGACTTCAGCTATATTATGTGCATGTGAAAAGAGCTCTACCATATCATTAGGCCTATGAGATGAATTATATGGAGATGTCACATCCTGATCTGTTTCACCTGTCCTGTGACCATTCTGTCTGCCTGACCATTGCCCATGCTTGTCCATTCTGCCTGTCTGACCATTCTGCCTACCTGACCCTGTCCCATTCTGCCTGTTTTTTGTCTGCCTGGTTCTGCCTGTAGCCCATCTTTCTCATTATTACCTTCTGCCTGTCTGTTCTGCCTGTCTGACCATTCTGCCTGCCCTGTTCTGACCATTTATTCTGCCCATTCTGTGTTCGAGCCCGTACGCCTGCCTGAACTTCTGAGCCTGCCTGACCATTCTGCCTGTCATTCTGCCTGTCTGACCATCTGCCTGCTGACCATTCTGCCTACCTGACCATTCTGCCTGTCTGCCCATTCATTCTGCCCATGCCTTGACCATTTGCCTGCCTGCCTGCCTGTCTGACCATTCTGCCTGAGCCATTCTTCCTGTCTGACCATTCTGCCTGTCTGCCTGTCTGACCATTCTGCCTGTCTGACCATTCTGCCTGTCTGACCATTCTGCCTGTCTGACCATTCTGCCTGCCTGACCATTCTGCCTGTCTGACCATCCTGCCTGTCTGACCATTCTGCCTGTCTGACCATTCTGCCTGCCTGACCCTTGCCTGCCCTGTTCCGTTTGGATCTCTGACCTGGTTTTGAAGTCTTGCCTGTCCCCGACCTGCCTTTTGCCTACCCCTTGGACAATAATACATCAGAGCTCAAACCAATAATTCTGTCTGCCTGACCATTCTGCCTGCCCTTGAGAGCTCAAACCATCTGCCTCTTGATTCCGCATCTGCCTGCCTGAACGTTCTCCTGCCCTCTTGTTCTGCCTGCGTTCTGATAGGCCTGCCTGAGCCTGGACCCTCTGCCCTGTTCCGTTTGGATCTCTGACCTGGTTTTGAGTTTCCTGTGTGTTAATGTGTAGCTGTATGTGTGTTTTCATGCAACTTTTTTTTTGTTCTTCAAACCTTTCCTTGACACATAAAAAGAAAGATGGGAAGGAAGTTGTGTTGGGGAATAAGTTGAGTTATTGACTAGACTGGTGGGTGTCGGGTATGTAGGCGGCTTGGTTTGGCTGGGCGGTCTGGCTGAAATCTGGCTGAAATTTGATATAGAGGACAGCTTAAAGACCATCAAAAGTAGTCTTGTACTCTATTTGTAAGAGTTTTTCCATTTGTTAGGCGATTGGTTAAAGGTGAAACACAAAATTGATTATTGAATTATCATTGATCTAGTTCAGTCTTATCAATTACTTAACCATATGTAATAATATCTTACCTAGCTTGATGACTGTGGGCATTTCCGCTTACTTTGTGTTGTTGTAAATAGAGACGACTAGAAGGGCCATGGGTCATGTTGGATTGTGTAGAAATGCAGTATATGTGCTTTATATGGACCTAAATATGGGAGGACCCTCAGCACCCTGCCAAGTTATGTCCCCCTCTGCAAATAGCACTGTTCGCGATTTACAAAATCATAGTCAATCGATCAATAATATAATAATACTCTAATCAAAAAATGTTATTTTTAATTTACAATCTGTAGAAACTATGATAATAGAAGGTTTGAACTTTTGTGAAACATCGCAGCTGAAAAATATATGGCAAATAGAAACTGGACGGCGTTCAGAGATAGATGGGAGGGGTTGAGTGGAGCTGAAGGATCGGACTGGATGGTGTTCAGAGATAGATGGGAGGGGTTGAGTGGAGCTGAAGGATCGGACTGGATGGTGTTCAGAGATAGATGGGAGGGGTTGAGTGGAGCTGAAGGATCGGACTGGATGGTGTTCAGAGATAGATGGGAGGGGTTGAGTGGAGCTGAAGGCTGGGACTGGATGGTGTTCAGAGATAGATGGGAGGGGTTGAGTGGAGCTGAAGGCTGGGACTGGATGGTGTTCAGAGATAGATGGGAGGGGTTGAGTGGAGCTGAAGGCTGGGACTGGATGGTGTTCAGAGATAGATGGGAGGGGTTGAGTGGAGCTGAAGGATCGGACTGGATGGTGTTCAGAGATAGATGGGAGGGGTTGAGTGGAGCTGAAGGCTGGGACTGGATGGTGTTCAGAGATAGATGGGAGGGGTTGAGTGGAGCTGAAGGATCGGACTGGATGGTGTTCAGAGATAGATGGGAGGGGTTGAGTGGAGCTGAAGGCAGGGACTGGATGGTGTTCAGAGATAGATGGGAGGGGTTGAGTGGAGCTGAAGGCTGGGACTGGATGGTGTTCAGAGATAGATGGGAGGGGTTGAGTGGAGCTGAAGGCTGGGACTGGATGGTGTTCAGAGATAGATGGGAGGGGTTGAGTGGAGCTGAAGGCTGGGACTGGATGGTGTTCAGAGATAGATGGGAGGGGTTGAGTGGAGCTGAAGGCTGGGACTGAATTGTATTAGTAGAGAAATAACATCTGTTGTGTTCCCCGTCAAAACTGACCGGTATGATTGTATTAGTAAAGAAAGAACATTGGCTCAAAAACTAGACATGAAAACTTTACCATATTCACAAAATGAATGTCTGAACACATTCAAGAACAACAGTAACAACAACACTATTACTAACAATAACAAAGACATTAAAATGCTCACAATCTGCCAATGGTGGTTCCATTTTGTTCTCATACAAATGTTGGACAATACGTGATGGTTGTTGCATGTGCTTTGCAAATATGTGCACTGCGTTTATGGAATATAATGCTCGTTTTGACATCTCGGTGCACAGAGATCGCCCTTCTTCCTTTTGTCTCTTCTGTCTCTGGCAGCTTCAAGGTTGTCCACTCGCTCTTTGTTCCTGTTGTAATCCAGGACAGCGTTGGGCTTCTTGTACTCCCTGGTACTCGCTCTTTGTTCCTGTTGTAATCCAGGACAGCGTTGGGCTTCTTGTACTCCCTGGTACTCGCTCTTTGTTCCTGTTGTAATCCAGGACAGCGTTGGGCTTCTTGTACTCCCTGGTCCTCGCTCTTTGTTCCTGTTGTAATCCAGGACAGCGTTGGGCTTCTTGTACTCCCTGGTCCTCGCTCTTTGTTCCTGTTGTAATCCAGGACAGCGTTGGGCTTCTTGTACTCCCTGGTCCTCGCTCTTTGTTCCTGTTGTAATCCAGGACAGCGTTGGGCTTCTTGTACTCCCTGGTACTCGCTCTTTGTTCCTGTTGTAATCCAGGACAGCGTTGGGCTTCTTGTACTCCCTGGTACTCGCTCTTTGTTCCTGTTGTAATCCAGGACAGCGTTGGGCTTCTTGTACTCCCTGGTACTCGCTCTTTGTTCCTGTTGTAATCCAGGACAGCGTTGGGCTTCTTGTACTCCCTGGTACTCACTCTTTGTTCCTGTTGTAATCCAGGACAGCATTGAGATTCTTGT
Source organism: Oncorhynchus keta (assembly GCF_023373465.1). NCBI lineage: Eukaryota > Metazoa > Chordata > Actinopteri > Salmoniformes > Salmonidae > Oncorhynchus > Oncorhynchus keta. The sequence goes on along the minus strand of NC_068439.1, from coordinate 5,178,645 downwards.
ACTCCCTGGTACTCACAGCAGCATCCCTGTGCAGAGTTGTCATAAGGAGCACATACTTCGGGCGGAAGGACACAAGAGTGTGTGTATCGGCGAAGGCAAATTCAGGGGGAAGACAATCAATGTCCTTGGTAGTGAGTAAGGCAGGAGGCAACTCAGGCTTGGTCCTTCTGACTGTCCCCACCATGGTCATTTTATGGGGGGAGCAGCTCCTGAACAAGAGTATATGAGGTGAAGAAATGGTCACGTTATGTTGTGCCCCTGAGACCTGCAGTCATTTCCAGGACCCCCCGCTTTCCTGGTTCCTTTCTGGAACACCACCAGCAGGTTTCTCTGGTTCCTTTCTGGAACACAGCCAGCAGGTTTCTCTGGTTCCTTTCTGGAACACCGCCAGCAGGTTTCTCTGGTTCCTTTCTGGAACACAGCCAGCAGGTTTCTCTGGTTCCTTTCTGGAACACCACCAGCAGGTTTCTCTGGTTCCTTTCTGGAACACAGCCAGCAGGTTTCTCTGGTTCCTTTCTGGAACACAGCCAGCAGGTTTCTCTGGTTCCTTTCTGGAACACCACCAGCAGGTTTCTCTGGTTCCTTTCTGGAACACCGCCAGCAGGTTTCTCTGGTTCCTTTCTGGAACACAGCCAGCAGGTTTCTCTGGTTCCTTTCTGGAACACCGCCAGCAGGTTTCTCTGGTTCCTTTCTGGAACACAGCCAGCAGGTTTCTCTGGTTCCTTTCTGGAACACCGCCAGCAGGTTTCTCTGGTTCCTTTCTGGAACACTGTCAGCAGGTTTCTCTGGTTCCTTTCTGGAACACAGCCAGCAGGTTTCTCTGGTTCCTTTCTGGAACACCGTCAGCAGGTTTCTCTGGTTCCTTTCTGGAACACCGTCAGCACCGTTTCCCGGTGTAAACCTGCATGTTCCAGACATAACGTGTCCTGTCATCACATACTGTCCTGTCATCCCATACTGCCCATATCTTTATTCCATATTCAGATGGGTTTGCTTGGCATGTACTGTTTGAATGGGCAGCATCCCCTAAAAGCAACCAGACGCTCATCCACTGTGAAGTCTGGACTTGGGTTATAGATGAGTGGCAGGCGCTGATCGCTGCCAGCTTGTCTTGTATCACGGTTGTCAAAGCAATTCACCCGTGACATCACGTGAAATGTCTGGAGTGACATGGTGGCCTGGAAAATTGCCAGACAAGACTCTGCATCCCATAAACTGGTGGTAAATTTGTTTCTGGGTCTCTACACACCAGCCAAAATCAAGAGACCCACGTATGATTGGACGTGTGTCCGGTCCACCTCTTCCAGTTGTCTTTGTAAACTCCCCTCCAAGTTGGTCATGTTTATCACTATGGTCTCGATTGACTCAGTCAGAAACAGTTCAAAGCAGGATTTTATGTCATCAACCCGGGATATGGTGTATCACGTTGGCCCTGGGGTCATCCTGATAACATTTTCAGCCGACAGCCGACCTCTCCTCTCAGGTGGGGATGAAGACGAGGATAAATTCACATTCTTTGACCGGAATGTAATAACAACCTGAGCAGGGCCCTCTTCCTCATCACTGGAATGTAACAACAACCTCAGCAGGGCCCTCTTCCTTATCACTGGAATCTAACAACAACCTGAGCAGGGCCCTCTTCCTCATCACTGGATTGTAACAACGACCTCAGCAGGGCCCTCTTCCTCATCACTGGATTGTAACAACGACCTCAGCAGGACCCTCTTCCTCATCACTGGAATGTAACAACAACCTCAGCAGGGCCCTCTTCCTCATCACTGGAATGTAACAACAACCTCAGCAGGGCCCTCTTCCTCATCACTGGAATGTAACAACAACCTCAGCAGGGCCCTCTTCCTCATCACTGGAATGTAACAACAACCTCAGCAGGACCCTCTTCCTCATCACTGGAATGTAACAACAACCTCAGCAGGGCCCTCTTCCTCATCACTGGAATGTAACAACAACCTCAGCAGGGCCCTCTTCCTCATCACTGGAATGTAGAAAGAAAACACAAAATACTAAGACCAAGGCGTAACTAAAACAAATACTCAGACGAAACATATTGTGCTATTTATCACAGACTACTTTGTGTCAAAGTTTACCAAGGACTCTCTCCTCCTCACCAGCGTCATGATCAAAGATATCAAGAGCCTCACATACAGTATATCGTTTGGTCATTGTGCTGCCACAGAATGAATTGTGATCAAGAGCCTCACATACAGTATATTGTTTGGTCATTGTGTTGCCACAGAATGAATTGTGATCAAGAGCCTCACATACAGTATATCGTTTGGTCATTGTGTTGCCACAGAATGAATTGTGATCAAGAGCCTCACATACAGTATATCGTTTGGTCATTGTGCTGCCACAGAATGTATTGTGATCAAGAGCCTCACATACAGTATATCGTTTGGTCATTGTGCTGCCACAGAATGAATTTTGAACAAGGCCTCAAAAAAGCTTTATTTACCAAAACTGCGAGAAAAGTTATATATATTTATGAAACAATGTTGTGATTGTGATTGTGTGGTTCCTGTGGGGGAGGATTCTATTGGGGAAAGGTTCCTGTGGGGGTTGCCATGGAAGCCAAGAAGGGAAGTGAGGTGTGTGTGTGTGTGTGCGCTCATACACACATGCATGAGGGGGTCTGGGAGAGGAAGTGTGTCCATCTGATGAATGGTTATTATCAATGCCTGAACTCAATTTTAAACACTAATTGTAGTCTCACCTATTCATTTCTAATGACAGGTCAATTTTGAAAGGGAACACCACGGGTCTACAAACATTAAATAAAAATGTAATGAAAATCATCAACATTTATTTTGTGTGTTCAGATGCCCTGTGTGGACAAAGTCACAGAACCTTATAACAATCAGATTAAAGCTTCAGTCCAATTAAATTGGTCCAGTTTGACCGGAACACAACAGGAGGGTTAATCTTTTCTTTTTATTGGCCAGTCTGAGATAAGGCTTTTCCTTTGCAACTCTGCCTAGAAGGTCAGCATCCCGGAGTTGCCTGTTCACGTTGAGACTGGTGTTTTGCAGCTACTATTTAATGAAGCTGCCAGTTGAGAACTTGTGAGGCATCTGTTTCTCAAACTAGACACTCTAATGTACTTGTCCACCTGCTCAGTTGTGCACTGGGGCCTCCCACTCCTCTTTCTATTCTGGTTAGAGCCAGTTTGCGCTGTTCTGTGAAGGGAGTAGTACACAGTGTTGTACGAGATCTTCAGTTTCTTGACAATTTCTCGTATGGAATAGCCTTAATTTCTCAGAACAAGAATCATCTTTAAATCAGAACAGTTTTCAGCTCTGCGAACATAATTGCAAGAGGGTTTTCTAATGATCAATTAGCCTTTTAAAATGATAAACATGGATTAGTTAACACAACGTGCCATTGGAACACAGGAGTGATGGTTGCTGATAATGGGCCTCTGTTCGCCTATGTAGATATTCCATTAAATATCAGCCGTTTCCAGCTACAATCGTCATTTACAACATTAACAATGTCTACACTGTATTTTTTAATCAATTTGATGTTATTTTAATGGACAAAATGTTTTACTTTTCTTTCAAAAACAAGAAAATGTCCAAGGACCCAAACATTTTGAACGGAAGTATAGAAGCTGGAAGTAGAAGCTTAAATGTTGTTGTTCATTAGTTTACTCCAATTAGGGGAGGGATGGTAGGATTAGTGGAAAATAATAGAGGAAAATATATCTAGTCATGACAATCTACAGTCATTAGGAGAGAAGGAGAGTACAACCAATAGGATCTACAATCGTTAGGATCTACAGTCGTTAGGATCTACAGTCGTTAGGATCTACAGTCGTTAGGAGATCTACAGTCATTAGGAGATCTACAGTCGTTAGGATCTACAGTCATTAGGAGATCTACAGTCGTTAGGATCTACAGTCGTTAGGATCTACAGTCATTAGGATCTACAGTCATTAGGATCTACAGTCGTTAGGATCTACAGTCATTAGGATCTACAGTCATTAGGATCTACAGTCGTTAGGATCTACAGTCATTAGGATCTACAGTCGTTAGGATCTACAGTCATTAGGATCTACAGTCATTAGGATCTACAGTCGTTAGGATCTACAGTCATTAGGATCTACAGTCGTTAGGAGATCTACAGTCATTAGGAGATCTACAGTCATTAGGATCTACAGTCGTTAGGATCTACAGTCATTAGGATCTACAGTCGTTAGGATCTACAGTCATTAGGATCTACAGTCGTTAGGAGATCTACAGTCATTAGGAGATCTACAGTCATTAGGATCTACAGTCGTTAGGATCTACAGTCATTAGGATCTACAGTCATTAGGATCTACAGTCGTTAGGATCTACAGTCATTAGGATCTACAGTCGTTAGGAGATCTACAGTCATTAGGATCTACAGTCGTTAGGATCTACAGTCATTAGGATCCACAGTCGTTAGGAGATCTACAGTCGTTAGGATCTACAGTCATTAGGATCTACAGTCGTTAGGGTCTACAGTCGTTAGGATCTACAGTCATTAGGAGATCGACAGTCATTAGGAGATCTACAGTCGTTAGGAGATCTACAGTCATTAGGAGATCGACAGTCGTTAGGATCTACAGTCATTAGGATCTACAGTCGTTAGGATCTACAGTCGTTAGGATCTACAGTCATTAGGATCTACAGTCGTTAGGATCTACAGTCATTAGGATCTACAGTCATTAGGATCTACAGTCGTTAGGATCTACAGTCATTAGGATCTACAGTCGTTAGGATCTACAGTCATCAGGATCTACAGTCGTTAGGATCTACAGTCATTAGGAGATCTACAGCCATTAGGAGATCTACAGTCGTTAGGATCTACAGTCGTTAGGAGATCTACAGTCATTAGGATATCTACAGTCGTTAGGATCTACAGTCATTAGGATCTACAGTGGTTAGGATCTACAGTCATTAGGATCTACAGTCATTAGGATCTACAGTCGTTAGGATCTACAGTCATTAGGAGATCTACAGTCATTAGGATCTACAGTCGTTAGGATCTACAGTCATTAGGATCTACAGTCGTTAGGAGATCTACATTCATTAGGATCTACAGTCGTTAGGAGATCTACAGTCGTTAGGATCTACAGTCATTAGGATCTACAGTCATTAGTATCTACAGTAATTAGGATCTACAGTCATTAGGATCTACAGTCGTTAGGAGATCTACAGTCGTTAGGGTCCACAGTCGTTAGGATCTACAGTCGTTAGGATCTACAGTCATTAGGATCTACAGTCATTAGGAGATCTACAGTCATTAGGATCTACAGTGGTTAGGGTCTACAGTCGTTATGATCTAGTCAGGAGAGAAGGACAGTAAAACCAGTAGAATCTACACACACCCCCTTTACAGTGCATTACGTTTGACCAGGACACATTGGGCTTTACAGTGTATTACGTTTGACCAGGACACATTGGGCTTTACAGTGCATTACGTTTGACCAGGACACATTGGGCTTTACAGTGCATTACGTTTGACCAGGACACATTGGGCTTTACAGTGCATTACGTTTGACCAGGACACATTGGGCTTTACAGTGCATTACGTTTGACCAGGACACATTGGGCTTTACAGTGCATTACGTTTGACCAGGACACATTGGGCTTTACAGTGCATTATGTTTGACCAGGACACATTGGGCTTTACAGTGTATTACGTTTGACCAGGACACATTGGGCTTTACAGTGCATTACGTTTGACCAGGACACATTGGGCTTTACAGTGCATTATGTTTGACCAGGACACATTGGGCTTTACAGTGTATTACGTTTGACCAGGACACATTGGGCTTTACAGTGCATTACGTTTGACCAGGACACATTGGGCTTTACAGTGCACTAGGTTTGACCAGGACACATTGGGCTTTACGGTGCATTACGTTTGACCAGGACACATTGGGCTTTACAGTGCATTACATTTGACCAGGACACATTGGGCTTTACAGTGCATTACGTTTGACCAGGACACATTGGGCTTTACAGTGCATTACGTTTGACCAGGACACATTGGGCTTTACAGTGCATTACGTTTGACCAGGACACATTGGGCTTTACGGTGCACTAGGTTTGACCAGGACACATTGGGCTTTACAGTGCATTACGTTTGACCAGGACACATTGGGCTTTACAGTGCATTACGTTTGACCAGGACACATTGGGCTTTACAGTGCATTACGTTTGACCAGGACACATTGGGCTTTACAGTGCATTACGTTTGACCAGGACACATTGGGCTTTACAGTGCATTACGTTTGACCAGGACACATTGGGCTTTACAGTGCATTACGTTTGACCAGGACACATTGGGCTTTACGGTGCACTAGGTTTGACCAGGACACATTGGGCTTTACAGTGCACTAGGTTTGACCAGGACACATTGGGCTTTGTTAAGAAGTAATGCTCAGTATAGGGAATAGGTTGTCATTGGAGGTGCATACAGTGTGTTAATTGCATTCCTTGTGCATAAATCATAGAGAACATTATGAGAAAAAAATATTCATATTTATTTAATTACAATGTGTCAGAAAAAGTATTTTCTGACTAAGAATTGTTTGTCTTCTTCAAATAATTAAATCAAATACATTTTATTTGTCACACGCTTGGTGTAGACTAACAGTGAAATGTTTACTTATGGTGAGATGTGGGATATGTTTGGAATATCGTGTGCGCATTTGTGTATATGTGTCTCTTTCAGTCTCATAACCAAGATGGGGCTTGGGTTCTGTATCTCTTTCACTATCATAACCAAGATGGGGCTTGGGTTCTGTATCTCTTTCACTATCATAACCAAGATGGGGCTTGGGTTCTGTATCTCTTTCAGTCTCATAACCAAGATGGGTCTTGGGTTCTGTATCTCTTTCAGTCTCATAACCAAGATGGGGCTTGGGTTCTGTATCTCTTTCAGTCTCATAACCAAGATGGGTCTTGGGTTCTGTATCTCTTTCACTATCATAACCAAGATGGGGCTTGGGTTCTGTATCTCTTTCAGTCTCATAACCAAGATGGGGCTTGGGTTCTGTATCTCTTTCAGTCTCATAACCAAGATGGGTCTTGGGTTCTGTATCTCTTTCAGTCTCATAACCAAGATGGGTCTTGGGTTCTGTATCTCTTTCAGTCTCATAACCAAGATGGGGCTTGGGTTCTGTATCTCTTTCAGTCTCATAACCAAGATGGGGCTTGGGTTCTGTATCTCTTTCAGTCTCATAACCAAGATTGAGCTTGGGTTCTGTATCTCTTTCACTATCATAACCAAGATGGGGCTTGGGTTCTGTATCTCTTTCACTATCATAACCAAGATGGGGCTTGGGTCCTGTATCTCTTTCACTATCATAACCAAGATGGGGCTTGGGTTCTGTATCTCTTTCAGTCTCATAACCAAGATGGGGCTTGGGTTATGTATCTCTTTCAGTCTCATAACCAAGATGGGGCTTGGGTTCTGTATCTCTTTCACTATCATAACCAAGATGGGGCTTGGGTTCTGTATCTCTTTCACTATCATAACCAAGATGGGGCTTGGGTCCTGTATCTCTTTCACTATCATAACCAAGATGGGCCTTGGGTCCTGTATCTCTTTCACTATCATAACCAATATGGGGCTTGGGTCCTGTATCTCTTTCACTATCATAACCAAGAGGCGGCTTGGGTTCTGTATCTCTTTCAGTCTCATAACCAAGATGGGGCTTGGGTTCTGTATCTCTTTCAGTCTCATAACCAAGATGGGGCTTGGGTTCTGTATCTCTTTCAGTCTCATAACCAAGATGGGTCTTGGGTTCTGTATCTCTTTCAGTCTCATAACCAAGATGGGGCTTGGGTTCTGTATCTCTTTCAGTCTCATAACCAAGATGGGGCTTGGGTTCTGTATCTCTTTCACTATCATAACCAATATGGGGCTTGGGTCCTGTATCTCTTTCACTATCATAACCAAGATGGGGCTTGGGTCCTGTATCTCTTTCACTATCATAACCAAGATGGGGCTTGGGTTCTGTATCTCTTTCACTATCATAACCAAGATGGGGCTTGGGTTCTGGTATCTCTTTCACTATCATAACCAAGATGGGGCTTGGGTTCTGTATCTCTTTCACTATCATAACCAAGATGGGGCTTGGGTTCTGTATCTCTTTCACTATCATAACCAAGATGGGGCTTGGGTTCTGTATCTCTTTCACTATCATAACCAAGATGGGGCTTGGGTTCTGTATCTCTTTCAGTCTCATAACCAAGATGGGGCTTGGGTTCTGTATCTCTTTCAGTCTCATAACCAAGATGGGGCTTGGGTTCTGTATCACTTTCAGTCTCATAACCAAGATGGGGCTTGGGTTCTGTATCTCTTTCACTATCATAACCAAGATGGGGCTTGGGTTCTGTATCTCTTTCACTATCATAACCAAGATGGAGAATGGGTTCTGGTATCTCTTTCACTATCATAACCAAGATGGGGCTTGGGTTCTGTATCTCTTTCACTATCATAACCAAGATGGGGCTTGGGTTCTGTATCTCTTTCACTATCATAACCAAGATGGAGAATGGGTTCTGGTATCTCTTTCACTATCATAACCAAGATGGAGAATGGGTTCTCTTTCTCTTCTCTTGTCATAACCAAGATGGAGAATGGGTTCTGTTTTCTTCCACTATCATAAACAAAATGGAGAATGGGTTCTGTATCTCTTCTCTTGTCATAACCAAGATGGAGAATGGGTTCTGTATCTCTTTCACTATCATAACCAAGATGGAGAATGGGTTCTGGTATCTCTTTCACTATCATAACCAAGATGGAGAATGGGTTCTCTTTCTCTTCTCTTGTCATAACCAAGATGGAGAATGGGTTATGTTTCTCTTCCACTATCATAACCAAGATGGAGAATGGGTTCTGTTTTTCTTCCACTATCATAAACAAAATGGAGAATGGGTTCTGTATCTCTTCTCTTGTCATAACCAAGATGGAGAATGGGTTCTGTATCTCTTTCACTATCATAACCAAGATGGAGAATGGGTTCTGGTATCTCTTTCACTATCATAACCAAGATGGAGAATGGGTTCTCTTTCTCTTCTCTTGTCATAACCAAGATGGAGAATGGGTTATGTTTCTCTTCCACTATCATAACCAAGATGGAGAATGGGTTCTGTTTTTCTTCCACTATCATAAACAAAATGGAGAATCGGTTCTGTATCTCTTCTCTTGTCATAACCAAGATGGAGAATGGGTTCTGTATCTCTTCCACTATCATAACCAAGATGGAGAATGGGTTCTGTATCTCTTCCACTATCATAACCAAGATGGAGAATGGGTTCTGTATCTCTTTCACTGTCATAACCAAGATGGAGAATGGGTTCTGTTTCTCTTCTCTTGTCATAACCAAGATGGAGAATGGGTTCTGTTTCTCTTCTCTTGTCATAACCAAGATGGAGATTGGGTTCTGTTTCTCTTCTCTTGTCATAACCAAGATGGAGATTGGGTTCTGTTTCTCTTCTCTTGTCATAACCAAGATGGAGATTGGGTTCTGTTTCTCTTCTCTTGTCATAACCAAGATGGAGAATGGGTTCTGTTTCTCTTCTCTTGTCATAACCAAGATGGCTCTTGGGTTCTGTATCTCTTTCAGTCTCATAACCAAGATGGGGCTTGGGTTCTGTATCTCTTTCAGTCTCATAACCAAGATGGGGCTTGGGTTCTGTATCTCTTTCACTATCATAACCAATATGGGGCTTGGGTCCTGTATCTCTTTCACTATCATAACCAAGATGGGGCTTGGGTGCTGTATCTCTTTCACTATCATAACCAAGATGGGGCTTGGGTTCTGTATCTCTTTCACTATCATAACCAAGGTGGGGGTTGGGTTCTGGTATCTCTTTCACTATCATAACCAAGATGGGGCTTGGGTTCTGTATCTCTTTCACTATCATAACCAAGATGGGGCTTGGGTTCTGTATCTCTTTCACTATCATAACCAAGATGGGGCTTGGGTTCTGTATCTCTTTCACTATCATAACCAAGATGGGGCTTGGGTTCTGTATCTCTTTCAGTCTCATAACCAAGATGGGGCTTGGGTTCTGTATCTCTTTCAGTCTCATAACCAAGATGGGGCTTGGGTTCTGTATCACTTTCAGTCTCATAACCAAGATGGGGCTTGGGTTCTGTATCTCTTTCACTATCATAACCAAGATGGGGCTTGGGTTCTGTATCTCTTTCACTATCATAACCAAGATGGAGAATGGGTTCTGGTATCTCTTTCACTATCATAACCAAGATGGGGCTTGGGTTCTGTATCTCTTTCACTATCATAACCAAGATGGGGCTTGGGTTCTGTATCTCTTTCACTATCATAACCAAGATGGAGAATGGGTTCTGGTATCTCTTTCACTATCATAACCAAGATGGAGAATGGGTTCTCTTTCTCTTCTCTTGTCATAACCAAGATGGAGAATGGGTTCTGTTTTTCTTCCACTATCATAAACAAAATGGAGAATGGGTTCTGTATCTCTTCTCTTGTCATAACCAAGATGGAGAATGGGTTCTGTATCTCTTTCACTATCATAACCAAGATGGAGAATGGGTTCTGGTATCTCTTTCACTATCATAACCAAGATGGAGAATGGGTTCTCTTTCTCTTCTCTTGTCATAACCAAGATGGAGAATGGGTTATGTTTCTCTTCCACTATCATAACCAAGATGGAGAATGGGTTCTGTTTTTCTTCCACTATCATAAACAAAATGGAGAATGGGTTCTGTATCTCTTCTCTTGTCATAACCAAGATGGAGAATGGGTTCTGTATCTCTTTCACTATCATAACCAAGATGGAGAATGGGTTCTGGTATCTCTTTCACTATCATAACCAAGATGGAGAATGGGTTCTCTTTCTCTTCTCTTGTCATAACCAAGATGGAGAATGGGTTATGTTTCTCTTCCACTATCATAACCAAGATGGAGAATGGGTTCTGTTTTTCTTCCACTATCATAAACAAAATGGAGAATGGGTTCTGTATCTCTTCTCTTGTCATAACCAAGATGGATAATGGGTTCTGTATCTCTTTCACTATCATAACCAAGATGGAGAATGGGTTCTGTATCTCTTCCACTATCATAACCAAGATGGAGAATGGGTTCTGTATCTCTTTCACTGTCATAACCAAGATGGAGAATGGGTTCTGTTTCTCTTCTCTTGTCATAACCAAGATGGAGAATGGTTTCTGTTTCTCTTCTCTTGTCATAACCAAGATGGAGATTGGGTTCTGTTTCTCTTCTCTTGTCATAACCAAGATGGAGATTGGGTTCTGTTTCTCTTCTCTTGTCATAACCAAGATGGAGAATGGGTTCTGTTTCTCTTCTCTTGTCATAACCAAGATGGAGAATGGGTTCTGTTTCTCTTCTCTTGTCATAACCAAGATGGAGAATGGGTTCTGTTTCTCTTCTCTTGTCATAACCAAGACGGAGAATGGGTTCTGTATTTCTTCCCCTGTCATAACCAAGATGGAGAATGGGTTCTGTTTCTCTTCTCTTGTCATAACCAAGACGGAGAATGGGTTCTGTATTTCTTCCCCTGTCATAACCAAGATGGAGAATGGGTTCTGTTTCTCTTCTCTTGTCATAACCAAGATGGAGAATGGGTTCTGTATTTATTCCCCTGTCATAACCAAGATGGAGAATGGGTTCATGTCAGTGTTGGGGTGTTTTTGTAGCCTAAGAGGGATGGGGGGGGTGAAGACGTTATGATGAGGGCAGAGAATGGGCACACACACACACACACACTAAAACACAGATCAGAGGATGGGCAGGGTTCCACCCCAAACCAAACATTGTCACGATGCCATATTCAATACCCAGCTGGAAAATGAAGCATCTCATTGGTTGGACAGGACCATACACATAGCCAATGGGCTGCCCAGTAGAGATTGTCTGGAAGAAACCACGAATCGGAAACTTGGTTGAACTGAAAACAACGCAGACATGTAAAACAAATCAAAGCTGAATTTGTTGAAGCATTTCCCAGCTGTGATGCATTACTAATACCTGGTCAGCTTATCTACATGTTATTACTAATACCTGGTCAGCTTATCTACACATTATTACTAATACCTAGTCAGCTTATCTACATGTTATTACTAACACCTGGTCAGCTTATCTACACATTATTACTAATACCTGGTCAGCTTATCTACATGTTATTACTAATACCTGGTCAGCTTATCTACATGTTATTACTAATACCTGGTCAGCTTATCTACATGTTATTACTAACACCTGGTCAGCTTATCTACACATTATTACTAATACCTGGTCAGCTTATCTACATGTTATTACTAATACCTGGTCAGCTTATCTACATGTTATTACTAACACCTGGTCAGCTTATCTACATGTTATTACTAACACCTGGTCAGCTTATCTACATGTTATTACTAATACCTGGTCAGCTTATCTACATGTTATTACTAATACCTGGTCAGCTTATCTACACATTATTACTAATACCTGGTCAGCTTATCTACATGTTATTACTAACACCTGGTCAGCTTATCTACATGTTATTACTAATACCTGGTCAGCTTATCTACATGTTATTACTAATACCTGGTCAGCTTATCTACATGTTATTACTAATACCTGGTCAGCTTATCTACACGTTATTACTAATACCTGGTCAGCTTATCTACATGTTATTACTAATACCTGGTCAGCTTATCTACACATAATTACTAACACCTGGTTAGCTTATCTACATGTTATTACTAACACCTGGTCAGCTTATCTACATGTTATTACTAATACCTGGTCAGCTTATCTACACATTATTACTAACACCTGGTCAGCTTATCTACATGTTATTACTAACACCTGGTCAGCTTATCTACATGTTATTACTAACACCTGGTCAGCTTATCTACATGTTATTACTAATACCTGGTCAGCTTATCTACACATTATTACTAATACCTGGTCAGCTTATCTACACGTTATTACTAATACCTGGTCAGCTTATCTACATGTTATTACTAATACCTGGTCAGCTTATCTACATGTTATTACTAATACCTGGTCAGCTTATCTACACATTATTACTAATACCTGGTCAGCTTATCTACATGTTATTACTAACACCTGGTCAGCTTATCTACATGTTATTACTAACACCTGGTCAGCTTATCTACATGTTATTACTAATACCTGGTCAGCTTATCTACACATTATTACTAATACCTGGTCAGCTTATCTACATGTTATTACTAATACCTGGTCAGCTTATCTACATGTTATTACTAATACCTGGTCAGCTGATCTACACATTATTACTAATACCTGGTCAGCTTATCTACATGTTATTACTAATACCTGGTCAGCTTATCTACACGTTATTACTAACACCTGGTCAGCTTATCTACATGTTATTACTAATACCTGGTCAGCTTATCTACACATTATTACTAATACCTGGTCAGCTTATCTACATGTTATTACTAATACCTGGTCAGCTTATCTACACATTATTACTAATACCTGGTCAGCTTATCTACACATTATTACTAATACCTGGTCAGCTTATCTACACGTTATTACTAATACCTGGTCAGCTTATCTACACGTTATTACTAATACCTGGTCAGCTTATCTACACGTTATTACTAATACCTGGTCAGCTTATCTACATGTTATTACTAATACCTGGTCAGCTTATCTACACATTATTACTAATACCTGGTCAGCTTATCTACATGTTATTACTAACACCTGGTCAGCTTATCTACATGTTACTACTAACACCTGGTCAGCTTATCTACATGTTATTACTAATACCTGGTCAGCTTATCTACACATTATTACTAATACCTGGTCAGCTTATCTACATGTTATTACTAATACCTGGTCAGCTTATCTACATGTTATTACTAATACCTGGTCAGCTTATCTACACATTATTACTAATACCTGGTCAGCTTATCTACACGTTATTACTAATACCTGGTCAGCTTATCTACACGTTATTACTAATACCTGGTCAGCTTATCTACACGTTATTTACTAATACCTGGTCAGCTTATCTACACATTATTACTAATACCTGGTCAGCTTATCTACATGTTATTACTAATACCTGGTCAGCTTATCTACATGTTATTACTAATACCTGGTCAGCTTATCTACACGTTATTACTAATACCTGGTCAGCTTATCTACACATTATTACTAATACCTGGTCAGCTTATCTACATGTTATTACTAATACCTGGTCAGCTTATCTACACGTTATTACAAACACCTGGTCAGCTTATCTACACGTTATTACTAATACCTGGTCAGCTTATCTACACATTATTACTAATACCTGGTCAGCTTATCTACATGTTATTACTAACACCTGGTCAGCTTATCTACATGTTATTACTAATACCTGGTCAGCTTATCTACATGTTATTACTAATACCTGGTCAGCTTATCTACATGTTATTACTAATACCTGGTCAGCTTATCTACATGTTATTACTAACACCTGGTCAGCTTATCTACATGTTATTACTAATACCTGGTCAGCTTATCTACATGTTATTACTAATACCTGGTCAGCTTATCTACACGTTATTACTAATACCTGGTCAGCTTATCTACACATTATTACTAATACCTGGTCAGCTTATCTACATGTTATTACTAATACCTGGTCAGCTTATCTACATGTTATTACTAATACCTGGTCAGCTTATCTACACGTTATTACTAATACCTGGTCAGCTTATCTACACATTATTACTAATACCTGGTCAGCTTATCTACATGTTATTACTAATACCTGGTCAGCTTATCTACACGTTATTACAAACACCTGGTCAGCTTATCTACACGTTATTACTAATACCTGGTCAGCTTATCTACACATTATTACTAATACCTGGTCAGCTTATCTACATGTTATTACTAACACCTGGTCAGCTTATCTACATGTTATTACTAATACCTGGTCAGCTTATCTACATGTTATTACTAATACCTGGTCAGCTTATCTACATGTTATTACTAATACCTGGTCAGCTTATCTACATGTTATTACTAACACCTGGTCAGCTTATCTACATGTTATTACTAATACCTGGTCAGCTTATCTACATGTTATTACTAATACCTGGTCAGCTTATCTACATGTTATTACTAATACCTGGTCAGCTTATCTACATGTTATTACTAACACCTGGTCAGCTTATCTACATGTTATTACTAATACCTGGTCAGCTTATCTACATGTTATTACTAATACCTGGTCAGCTTATCTACACGTTATTACTAATACCTGGTCAGCTTATCTACACATTATTACTAATACCTGGTCAGCTTATCTACATGTTATTACTAATACCTCGTCAGCTTATCTACATGTTATTACTAATACCTCGTCAGCTTATCTACACGTTATTACTAATACCTGGTCAGCTTATCTACACATTATTACTAATACCTGGTCAGCTTATCTACATGTTATTACTAATACCTGGTCAGCTTATCTACATGTTATTACTAATACCTGGTCAGCTTATCTACATGTTATTACTAATACCTGGTCAGCTTATCTACACGTTATTACTAATACCTGGTCAGCTTATCTACACATTATTACTAATACCTGGTCAGCTTATCTACATGTTATTACTAATACCTGGTCAGCTTATCTACATGTTATTACTAATACCTGGTCAGCTTATCTACACGTTATTACTAATACCTGGTCAGCTTATCTACACATTATTACTAATACCTGGTCAGCTTATCTACATGTTATTACTAATACCTGGTCAGCTTATCTACACGTTATTACAAACACCTGGTCAGCTTATCTACACGTTATTACTAATACCTGGTCAGCTTATCTACACATTATTACTAATACCTGGTCAGCTTATCTACATGTTATTACTAACACCTGGTCAGCTTATCTACATGTTATTACTAATACCTGGTCAGCTTATCTACATGTTATTACTAATACCTGGTCAGCTTATCTACATGTTATTACTAATACCTGGTCAGCTTATCTACATGTTATTACTAACACCTGGTCAGCTTATCTACATGTTATTACTAATACCTGGTCAGCTTATCTACATGTTATTACTAATACCTGGTCAGCTTATCTACATGTTATTACTAATACCTGGTCAGCTTATCTACATGTTATTACTAACACCTGGTCAGCTTATCTACATGTTATTACTAATACCTGGTCAGCTTATCTACATGTTATTACTAATACCTGGTCAGCTTATCTACACGTTATTACTAATACCTGGTCAGCTTATCTACACATTATTACTAATACCTGGTCAGCTTATCTACATGTTATTACTAATACCTGGTCAGCTTATCTACATGTTATTACTAATACCTGGTCAGCTTATCTACACGTTATTACTAATACCTGGTCAGCTTATCTACACATTATTACTAATACCTGGTCAGCTTATCTACATGTTATTACTAATACCTGGTCAGCTTATCTACACGTTATTACAAACACCTGGTCAGCTTATCTACACGTTATTACTAATACCTGGTCAGCTTATCTACACATTATTACTAATACCTGGTCAGCTTATCTACATGTTATTACTAACACCTGGTCAGCTTATCTACATGTTATTACTAATACCTGGTCAGCTTATCTACATGTTATTACTAATACCTGGTCAGCTTATCTACATGTTATTACTAATACCTGGTCAGCTTATCTACATGTTATTACTAACACCTGGTCAGCTTATCTACATGTTATTACTAATACCTGGTCAGCTTATCTACATGTTATTACTAATACCTGGTCAGCTTATCTACATGTTATTACTAATACCTGGTCAGCTTATCTACATGTTATTACTAATACCTGGTCAGCTTATCTACATGTTATTACTAATACCTGGTCAGCTTATCTACATGTTATTACTAACACCTGGTCAGCTTATCTACACATTATTACTAATACCTGGTCAGCTTATCTACACATCATTACTAATACCTGGTCAGCTTATCTACACATTATTACTAATACCTGGTCAGCTTATCTACATGTTATTACTAATACCTGGTCAGCTTATCTACACATTATTACAAACACCTGGTCAGCTTATCTACATGTTATTACTAATACCTGGTCAGCTTATCTACACATTATTACTAATACCTGGTCAGCTTATCTACACATTATTACTAATACCTGGTCAGCTTATCTACATGTTATTACTAATACATGGTCAGCTTATCTACATGTTATTACTAATACCTGGTCAGCTTATCTACACGTTATTACTAATACCTGGTCAGCTTATCTACACATTATTACTAATACCTGGTCAGCTTATCTACATGTTATTACTAATACCTGGTCAGCTTATCTACACGTTATTACAAACACCTGGTCAGCTTATCTACACGTTATTACTAATACCTGGTCAGCTTATCTACACATTATTACTAATACCTGGTCAGCTTATCTACATGTTATTACTAACACCTGGTCAGCTTATCTACATGTTATTACTAATACCTGGTCAGCTTATCTACATGTTATTACTAATACCTGGTCAGCTTATCTACATGTTATTACTAATACCTGGTCAGCTTATCTACATGTTATTACTAACACCTGGTCAGCTTATCTACATGTTATTACTAATACCTGGTCAGCTTATCTACATGTTATTACTAATACCTGGTCAGCTTATCTACATGTCATTACTAATACCTGGTCAGCTTATCTACATGTTATTACTAATACCTGGTCAGCTTATCTACATGTTATTACTAATACCTGGTCAGCTTATCTACATGTTATTACTAACACCTGGTCAGCTTATCTACACATTATTACTAATACCTGGTCAGCTTATCTACACATCATTACTAATACCTGGTCAGCTTATCTACACATTATTACTAATACCTGGTCAGCTTATCTACATGTTATTACTAATACCTGGTCAGCTTATCTACACGTTATTACAAACACCTGGTCAGCTTATCTACATGTTATTACTAATACCTGGTCAGCTTATCTACACATTATTACTAATACCTGGTCAGCTTATCTACACATTATTACTAACACCTGGTCAGCTTATCTACACATTATTACTAATACCTGGTCATCTTATCTACACATCATTACTAATACCTGGTCAGCTTATCTACATGTTATTACTAATACCTGGTCAGCTTATCTACATGTTATTACTAATACCTGGTCAGCTTATCTACACATTATTACTAATACCTGGTCAGTTTATCTACACATCATTACTAATACCTGGTCAGCTTATCTACATGTTATAAATAATACCTGGTCAGCTTATCTACATGTTATTACAAATACCTGGTCAGCTTATCTACATGTTATTACTAATACCTGGTCAGCTTATGTACATGTTATTACTAATACCTGGTCAGCTTATCTACACATTATTACTAATACCTGGTCAGCTTATCTACACGTTATTACTAATACCTGGTCAGCTTATCTACATGTTATTACTAATACCTGGTCAGCTTATCTACACATTATTACTAACACCAGGTCAGCTTATCTACATGTTATTACTAATACCTGGTCAGCTTATCTACATGTTATTACAAACACCTGGTCAGCTTATCTACATGTTATTACTAATACCTGGTCAGCTTATCTACATGTTATTACTAATACCTGGTCAGCTTATCTACATGTTATTACTAATACCTGGTCAGCTTATCTACACATTATTACTGATACCTGGACATCTTATCTACACATTATTACTAATACCTGGTCAGCACGTTATTATTAATACCTGCTCAGTTTATCTACACGTTATAACTAATACCTGGTCATCTTATCTACACATTATTACTAATACCTGGTCAGCACGTTATTACTAATACCTGGTCAGTTTATCTACACGTTATTACTAATACCTGGTCATCTTATCTACACATTATTACTAATACCTGGTCAGCACGTTTTTACTAATACCTGGTCAGTTTATCTACACGTTATTACTAATACCTGGTCATCTTATCTACACATTATTACTAATACCTGGTCAGTTTATCTACATGTTATTACTAATACCTGGTCATCTTATCTACACATTATTACTAATACCTGGTCAGCTTATCTACACATTATTACTAATACCTGGTCAGCTTATCTACACATTATTACTAATACCTGGTCAGCTTATCTACACATTATTACTAATACCTGGTCAGCTTATCTACACGTTATTACTAATACCTGGTCAGCTTATCTACATGTTATTACTAATACCTGGTCAGCTTATCTACACATTATTACTAATACCTGGTCAGCTTATCTACACGTTATTACTAATACCTGGTCAGCTTATCTACATGTTATTACTAATACCTGGTCAGCTTATCTACATGTTATTACTAACACCTGGTCAGCTTATCTACATGTTATTACTAATACCTGGTCAGCTTATCTACATGTTATTACTAATACCTGGTCAGCATATCTACATGTTATTACTAATACCTGGTCAGCTTATCTACACATTATTACTAATACCTGGTCAGTTTATCTACACGTTATTACTAATACCTGGTCAGCTTATCTACATGTTATTACTAATACCTGATCAGCTTATCTACACATTATTACTAATACCTGGTCAGCTTATCTACACGTTATTACTAATACCTGGTCAGCTTATCTACATGTTATTACTAATACCTGGTCAGCTTATCTACATGTTATTACTAATACCTGGTCAGCTTATCTACATGTTATTACTAATACCTGGTCAGCTTATCTACACATTATTACTAACACCTGGTCAGCTTATCTACATGTTATTACTAATACCTGGTCAGCTTATCTACATGTTATTACTAATACCTGGTCAGCTTATCTACACATTATTACTAATACCTGGTCAGCTTATCTACACGTTATTGCTAATACCTGGTCAGCTTATCTACACATTATTACTAATACCTGGTCAGCTTATCTACATGTTATTACTAATACCTGGTCAGCTTATCTACAGGTTATTACTAATACCTGGTCAGCTTATCTACACATTATTACTAATACCTGGTCAGCTTATCTACACATTATTACTAATACCTGGTCAGCTTATCTACACATTATTACTAATACCTGGTCAGCTTATCTACACATTATTACTAATACCTGGTCAGCTTATCTACATGTTATTACTAACACCTGGTCAGCTTATCTACACGTTATTACTAATACCTGGTCAGCTTATCTACACATTATTACTAATACCTGGTCAGCTTATCTACATGTTATTACTAATACCTGGTCAGCTTATCTACAGGTTATTACTAATACCTGGTCAGCTTATCTACATGTTATTACTAATACCTGGTCAGCTTATCTACATGTTATTACTAATACCTGGTCAGCTTATCTACACATCATTACTAATACCTGGTCAGCTTATCTACACGTTATTACTAATACCTGGTCAGCTTATCTACACATCATTACTAACACCTGGTCAGCTTATCTACACATCATTACTAATACCTGGTCAGCTTATCTACACATTATTACTAATACCTGGTCAGCTTATCTGCACATCATTACTAATACCTGGTCAGCTTATCTACATGTTATTACTAATACCTGGTCAGCTTATCTACACGTTATTACTAATACCTGGTCAGCTTATCTACACGTTATTACTAATACCTGGTCAGCTTATCTACATGTTATTACTAATACCTGGTCAGCTTATCTACACGTTATTACTAATACCTGGTCAGCTTATCTACACGTTATTACTAATACCTGGTCAGCTTATCTACACATCATTACTAACACCTGGTCAGCTTATCTACACGTCATTACTAATACCTGGTCAGCTTATCTACACATTATTACTAATACCTGGTCAGCTTATCTACACATTATTACTAATACCTGGTCAGCTTATCTACACGTTATTACTAATACCTGGTCAGCTTATCTACATGTTATTACTAATACCTGGTCAGCTTATCTACACATTATTACTAACACCAGGTCAGCTTATCTACATGTTATTACTAATACCTGGTCAGCTTATCTACATGTTATTACAAACACCTGGTCAGCTTATCTACATGTTATTACTAATACCTGGTCAGCTTATCTACATGTTATTACTAATACCTGGTCAGCTTATCTACATGTTATTACTAATACCTGGTCAGCTTATCTACACATTATTACTGATACCTGGACATCTTATCTACACATTATTACTAATACCTGGTCAGCACGTTATTACATTTACATTTACATTTAAGTCATTTAGCAGACGCTCTTATCCAGAGCGACTTACAAATTGGTGCATACACCTTATGACAACCAGTGGAACAGCCACTTGCATCTAAATCTTGTTGGGGGGGTGAGAAGGGGGGTGAGAAGGATTACTTACCCTTACTTACCCTATCCTAGGTATTCCTTGAAGAGGTGGGGTTTCAGGTGTCTCCGGAAGGTGGTGATTGACTCCGCTGTCCTGGCGTCGTGAGGGAGTTTGTTCCACCATTGGGGGCCAGAGCAGCGAACAGTTTTGACTGGGCTGAGCGGGAACTGTACTTCCTCAGTGGTAGGGAGGCGAGCAGGCCAGAGGTGGATGAACGCAGTGTCCTTGTTTGGGTGTAGGGCCTGATCAGAGCCTGGAGGTACTGAGGTGCCGTTCCCCTCACAGCTCCGTGGCGAGCACCATGGTCTTGTAGCGGATGCGAGCTTCAACTGGAAGCCAGTGGAGAGAGCGGAGGAGCGGGGTGACGTGAGAGAACTTGGGAAGGTTGAACACCAGACGGGCTGCGGCGTTCTGGATGAGTTGTAGGGGTTTAATGGCACAGGCAGGGAGCCCAGCCAACAGCGAGTTGCAGTAATCAAGACGGGAGATGACAAGTGCCTGGATTAGGACCTGCGCCGCTTCCTGTGTGAGGCAGGGTCGTACTCTGCGGATGTTGTAGAGCATGAACCTACAGGAACGGGACACCGCCTTGATGTTAGTTGAGAACGTCAGGGTGTTGTCCAGGATCACGCCAAGGTTCTTAGCGCTCTGGGAGGAGGACACAATGGAGTTGTCAACCGTGATGGCGAGATCATGGAACGGGCAGTCCTTCCCGGGAGGAAGAGGAGCTCCGTCTTGCTGAGGTTCAGCTTGAGGTGGTGATCCGTCATCCACACTGATATGTCTGCCAGACATGCAGAGATGCGATTCGCCACCTGGTCATCAGAAGGGGAAAGGAGAAGATTAATTGTGTGTCGTCTGCATAGCAATGATAGGAGAGACCATGTGAGGTTATGACAGAGCCAAGTGACTTGGTGTATAGCGAGAATAAGAGAGGGCCTAGAACAGAGCCCTGGGGGACACCAGTGGTGAGAGCGCGTGGTGAGGAGACAGATTCTCGCCACGCCACCTGGTAGGAGCGACCTGTCAGGTAGGACGCAATCCAAGCGTGGGCCGCGCCGGAGATGCCCAACTCGGAGAGGGTGGAGAGGAGGATCTGATGGTTCACAGTATCGAAGGCAGCCGATAGGTCTAGAAGGATGAGAGCAGAGGAGAGAGAGTTAGCTTTAGCAGTGCGGAGCGCCTCCGTGATACAGAGAAGAGCAGTCTCAGTTGAATGACTAGTCTTGAAACCTGACTGATTTGGATCAAGAAGGTCATTCTGAGAGAGATAGCGGTAGAGCTGGCCAAGGACGGCACGCTCAAGAGTTTTGGAGAGAAAAGAGAGAAGGGATACTGGTCTGTAGTTGTTGACATCGGAGGGATCGAGTGTAGGTTTTTTCAGAAGGGGTGCAACTCTCGCTCTCTTGAAGACGGGAGGGACGTAGCCAGCGGTCAGGGATGAGTTGATGAGCGAGGTGAGGTAAGGGAGAAGGTCTCCGGAAATGGTCTGGAGAAGAGAGGAGGGGATAGGGTCAAGCGGGCAGGTTGTTGGGCGGCCGGCCGTCACAAGACGCGAGATTTCATCTGGAGAGAGAGGGGAGAAAGAGGTCAGAGCATAGGGTAGGGCAGTGTGGGCAGAACCAGCAGTGTCGTTTGACTTAGCAAACGAGGATCGGATGTCATCGACCTTCTTTTCAAAATGGTTGACGAAGTCATCTGCAGAGAGGGAGGAGGGAGGGGGGAGGATTCAGGAGGGAGGAGAAGGTGGCAAAGAGCTTCCTAGGGTTAGAGGCAGATGCTTGGAATTTAGAGTGGTAGAAAGTGGCTTTAGCAGCAGAGACAGAGGAGGAAAATGTAGAGAGGAGGGAGTGAAAGGATGCCAGGTCCGCAGGGAGGCGAGTTTTCCTCCATTTCCGCTCGGCTGCCCGGAGCCCTGTTCTGTGAGCTCGCAATGAGTCGTCGAGCCACGGAGCGGGGAGGGAGGATCGAGCCGGCCTGGAGGATAGGGGACATAGGGAGTCAAAGGATGCAGTAAGGGAGGAGAGGAGGGTTGAGGAGGCAGAATCAGGAGATAGGTTGGAGAAAGTTTGAGCAGAGGGAAGAGAAGATAGGATGGAAGAGGAGAGAGTAGCGGGGGAGAGAGAGCGAAGGTTGGGACGGCGCGATACCATCCGAGTAGGGGCAGTGTGGGAAGTGTTGGATGAGAGCGAGAGGGAAAAGGATACAAGGTAGTGGTCGGAGACTTGGAGGAGTTGCAATGAGGTTAGTGGAAGAACAGCATCTAGTAAAGATGAGGTCAAGCGTATTGCCTGCCTTGTGAGTAGGGGGAAGGTGAGAGGGTGAGGTCAAAAGAGGAGAGGAGTGGAAAGAAGGAGGCAGAGAGGAATGAGTCAAAGGTAGACGTGGGGAGGTTAAAGTCGCCCAGAACTGTGAGAGGTGAGCCGTCCTCAGGAAAGGAGCTTATCAAGGCATCAAGCTCATTGATGAACTCTCCGAGGAACCTGGAGGGCGATAAATGATAAGGATGTTAAGCTTGAAAGGGCTGGTAACTGTGACAGCATGGAATTCAAAGGAGGCAATAGACAGATGGGTAAGGGGAGAAAGAGAGAAAGACCACTTGGGAGAGATGAGGATCCCGGTGCCACCACCCCGCTGACCAGAAGCTCTCGGGGTGTGCGAGAACACGTGGGCGGACGAGGAGAGAGCAGTAGGAGTAGCAGTGTTATCTGTGGTGATCCATGTTTCCGTCAGTGCCAAGAAGTCAAGGGACTGGAGGGAGGCATAGGCTGAGATGAACTCTGCCTTGTTGGCCGCAGATTGGCAGTTCCAGAGGCTACCAGAGACCTGGAACTCCACGTGGGTCGTACGCGCTGGGACCACCAGGTTAGGGTGGTCGCGGCCACGCGGTGTGGAGCGTTTGTATGGTCTGTGCAGAGAGGAGAGAACAGGGATAGACAGACACATAGTTGACAGGCTACAGAAAAGGCTACGCTAATGCAAGGA
This sequence comes from Oncorhynchus keta, assembly GCF_023373465.1. Lineage (NCBI taxonomy): Eukaryota > Metazoa > Chordata > Actinopteri > Salmoniformes > Salmonidae > Oncorhynchus > Oncorhynchus keta. The sequence goes on along the minus strand of NC_068439.1, from coordinate 5,154,222 downwards.
AATTGGAATGACAAGCGGACTACACGTCTCGAATGTTCAGAAAGTTAAGCTTACGTAGCAAGAATCTATTGACTAAAATGATTAAAATGATACAGTACTGCTAAAGTAGGCTAGCTGGCAGTAGCTGCGTTGTTGACACTACACTAATCAAGTCGTTCCGTTGAGTGTAATAATTTCTACAGTGCTGCTGTTCGGGGCTAGCTGGCTAGCTAGCAGTGTTGTTTACGTTACGTTGAGTTAAAAGAACGACAATAGCTGGCTAGCTAACCTAGGAAATCGGTCTAGACTACACAATTATCTTTGAAACAAAGACGGCTATGTAGCTAGCTATGTAGCTAGCTACGATCAAACAAATCAAACCGTTGTACTGTAATGAACTGAAAAATGTGATACTCCCTGACCGGTGATTGAATTCGAATCAGTAAACGTGTGGTGACGTTGGCTAGCTGTTAGCTGTTAGCTGTTGGCTAGCTAGCAGAGTCTCCTACGTTAAGGACGACAAATAGCTGGCTAGCGAACCTCAGTGAATTAAGATAATCACTCCAAGGCTACACACACTAAACTACACAATTATCTTGGAAACAAAGACAGCTATGTAGCTAGCTAACACTGAACTAATCAAGTCGTACAGTTGAGTGAATAGCACTACAGTGATGCTAATCTGTGTGCGTTAGCTAGCGTTGCTAGCTCCTGGGCGAATAGCAGTGAAGGCTACGTTAGGGCGACGAAATACGAAATACGATAATTAATGCAATTATCTCTGATACAAGGACGGCTATGTAGCTAGCTAAGAAGAATGGCTAAGATTATGTAGCTAGCTAACAGTAAACTAATCAAGTCGTACAGTTGAGTGAATAGCACTACAGTGATGCTAATCTGTGTGCGTTAGCTAGCGTTGCTAGCTCCTGGGCGAATAGCAGTGAAGGCTACGTTAGGGCGACGAAATACGATAATTATGCAATTATCTCTGATACAAGGACGGCTATGTAGCTAGCTAAGAAGAATTGCTAAGATTAGACAAATCAACCGTTGTACTGTAATGAAATGTAATGAAAAAGTTATACAACCTGCAGAGCGAAGTGCGAATGCGACCGCTCGCAACCTGCAGACTCCAACCGAATACCTGCTCAGTTTATCTACACGTTATAACTAATACCTGGTCATCTTATCTACACATTATTACTAATACCTGGTCAGCACGTTATTACTAATACCTGGTCAGTTTATCTACACGTTATTACTAATACCTGGTCATCTTATCTACACATTATTACTAATACCTGGTCAGCACGTTTTTACTAATACCTGGTCAGTTTATCTACACGTTATTACTAATACCTGGTCATCTTATCTACACATTATTACTAATACCTGGTCAGTTTATCTACATGTTATTACTAATACCTGGTCATCTTATCTACACATTATTACTAATACCTGGTCAGCTTATCTACACATTATTACTAATACCTGGTCAGCTTATCTACACATTATTACTAATACCTGGTCAGCTTATCTACACATTATTACTAATACCTGGTCAGCTTATCTACACGTTATTACTAATACCTGGTCAGCTTATCTACATGTTATTACTAATACCTGGTCAGCTTATCTACACATTATTACTAATACCTGGTCAGCTTATCTACACGTTATTACTAATACCTGGTCAGCTTATCTACATGTTATTACTAATACCTGGTCAGCTTATCTACATGTTATTACTAACACCTGGTCAGCTTATCTACATGTTATTACTAATACCTGGTCAGCTTATCTACATGTTATTACTAATACCTGGTCAGCATATCTACATGTTATTACTAATACCTGGTCAGCTTATCTACACATTATTACTAATACCTGGTCAGTTTATCTACACGTTATTACTAATACCTGGTCAGCTTATCTACATGTTATTACTAATACCTGGTCAGCTTATCTACACATTATTACTAATACCTGGTCAGCTTATCTACACGTTATTACTAATACCTGGTCAGCTTATCTACATGTTATTACTAATACCTGGTCAGCTTATCTACATGTTATTACTAATACCTGGTCAGCTTATCTACATGTTATTACTAATACCTGGTCAGCTTATCTACACATTATTACTAACACCTGGTCAGCTTATCTACATGTTATTACTAATACCTGGTCAGCTTATCTACATGTTATTACTAATACCTGGTCAGCTTATCTACACATTATTACTAATACCTGGTCAGCTTATCTACACGTTATTGCTAATACCTGGTCAGCTTATCTACACATTATTACTAATACCTGGTCAGCTTATCTACATGTTATTACTAATACCTGGTCAGCTTATCTACAGGTTATTACTAATACCTGGTCAGCTTATCTACACATTATTACTAATACCTGGTCAGCTTATCTACACATTATTACTAATACCTGGTCAGCTTATCTACACATTATTACTAATACCTGGTCAGCTTATCTACACATTATTACTAATACCTGGTCAGCTTATCTACATGTTATTACTAACACCTGGTCAGCTTATCTACACGTTATTACTAATACCTGGTCAGCTTATCTACACATTATTACTAATACCTGGTCAGCTTATCTACACATTATTACTAATACCTGGTCAGCTTATCTACATGTTATTACTAATACCTGGTCAGCTTATCTACAGGTTATTACTAATACCTGGTCAGCTTATCTACATGTTATTACTAATACCTGGTCAGCTTATCTACATGTTATTACTAATACCTGGTCAGCTTATCTACACATCATTACTAATACCTGGTCAGCTTATCTACACGTTATTACTAATACCTGGTCAGCTTATCTACACATCATTACTAACACCTGGTCAGCTTATCTACACATCATTACTAATACCTGGTCAGCTTATCTACACATTATTACTAATACCTGGTCAGCTTATCTGCACATCATTACTAATACCTGGTCAGCTTATCTACATGTTATTACTAATACCTGGTCAGCTTATCTACACGTTATTACTAATACCTGGTCAGCTTATCTACACGTTATTACTAATACCTGGTCAGCTTATCTACATGTTATTACTAATACCTGGTCAGCTTATCTACACGTTATTACTAATACCTGGTCAGCTTATCTACACGTTATTACTAATACCTGGTCAGCTTATCTACACATCATTACTAACACCTGGTCAGCTTATCTACACGTCATTACTAATACCTGGTCAGCTTATCTACACATTATTACTAATACCTGGTCAGCTTATCTACACATCATTACTAATACCTGGTCAGCTTATCTACATGTTATTACTAATACCTGGTCAGCTTATCTACACGTTATTACTAATACCTGGTCAGCTTATCTACACGTTATTACTAATACCTGGTCAGCTTATCTACATGTTATTACTAATACCTGGTCAGCTTATCTACACGTTATTACTAATACCTGGTCAGCTTATCTACACATCATTACTAACACCTGGTCAGCTTATCTACACGTCATTACTAATACCTGGTCAGCTTATCTACACATTATTACTAATACCTGGTCAGCTTATCTACACATCATTACTAATACCTGGTCAGCTTATCTACATGTTATTACTAATACCTGGTCAGCTTATCTACACGTTATTACTAATACCTGGTCAGCTTATCTACACGTTATTACTAATACCTGGTCAGCTTATCTACATGTTATTACTAATACCTGGTCAGCTTATCTACACGTTATTACTAATACCTGGTCAGCTTATCTACACATTATTACTAATACCTGGTCAGCTTATCTACATGTTATTACTAATACCTGGTCAGCTTATCTACACATTATTACTAATATCTGGTCAGCTTATCTACACGTTATTACTAATACCTGGTCAGCTTATCTACATGTTATTACTAATACCTGGTCAGCTTATCTACATGTTATTACTAACACCTGGTCAGCTTATCTACATGTTATTACTAATACCTGGTCAGCTTATCTACATGTTATTACTAATACCTGGTCAGCATATCTACATGTTATTACTAATACCTGGTCAGCTTATCTACACATTATTACTAATACCTGGTCAGTTTATCTACACGTTATTACTAATACCTGGTCAGCTTATCTACATGTTATTACTAATACCTGGTCAGCTTATCTACACATTATTACTAATACCTGGTCAGCTTATCTACATGTTATTACTAATACCTGGTCAGCTTATCTACATGTTATTACTAATACCTGGTCAGCTTATCTACACATTATTACTAATACCTGGTCAGCTTATCTACACGTTATTGCTAATACCTGGTCAGCTTATCTACACATTATTACTAATACCTGGTCAGCTTATCTACATGTTATTACTAATACCTGGTCAGCTTATCTACAGGTTATTACTAATACCTGGTCAGCTTATCTACACATTATTACTAATACCTGGTCAGCTTATCTACACATTATTACTAATACCTGGTCAGCTTATCTACACATTATTACTAATACCTGGTCAGCTTATCTACACATTATTACTAATACCTGGTCAGCTTATCTACATGTTATTACTAACACCTGGTCAGCTTATCTACACGTTATTACTAATACCTGGTCAGCTTATCTACACATTATTACTAATACCTGGTCAGCTTATCTACACATTATTACTAATACCTGGTCAGCTTATCTACATGTTATTACTAATACCTGGTCAGCTTATCTACAGGTTATTACTAATACCTGGTCAGCTTATCTACATGTTATTACTAATACCTGGTCAGCTTATCTACATGTTATTACTAATACCTGGTCAGCTTATCTACACATCATTACTAATACCTGGTCAGCTTATCTACACGTTATTACTAATACCTGGTCAGCTTATCTACACATCATTACTAATACCTGGTCAGCTTATCTACACGTTATTACTAATACCTGGTCAGCTTATCTACACATCATTACTAACACCTGGTCAGCTTATCTACACATCATTACTAATACCTGGTCAGCTTATCTACACATTATTACTAATACCTGGTCAGCTTATCTGCACATCATTACTAATACCTGGTCAGCTTATCTACATGTTATTACTAATACCTGGTCAGCTTATCTACACGTTATTACTAATACCTGGTCAGCTTATCTACACGTTATTACTAATACCTGGTCAGCTTATCTACATGTTATTACTAATACCTGGTCAGCTTATCTACACGTTATTACTAATACCTGGTCAGCTTATCTACACGTTATTACTAATACCTGGTCAGCTTATCTACACATCATTACTAACACCTGGTCAGCTTATCTACACGTCATTACTAATACCTGGTCAGCTTATCTACACATTATTACTAATACCTGGTCAGCTTATCTACACATCATTACTAATACCTGGTCAGCTTATCTACATGTTATTACTAATACCTGGTCAGCTTATCTACACGTTATTACTAATACCTGGTCAGCTTATCTACACGTTATTACTAATACCTGGTCAGCTTATCTACATGTTATTACTAATACCTGGTCAGCTTATCTACACGTTATTACTAATACCTGGTCAGCTTATCTACACATTATTACTAATACCTGGTCAGCTTATCACAGTGTTATTTTTAGTCAATGTTGTGGTTGTTTCCAGGTTAAACGCTTAAATGTTTTATAGATCTCACTCAACTTTCTTCAGCTGGTGGAAGAGGGAGGTACACCTGATTGAAGAAGGAGGCCACATCTTTACCTGGTTGAAGAGGGAGGCCACATCTTTACCTGGTTGAAGAGGGAGGCCACATCTTTACCTGGTTGAAGAGGGAGGCCACATCTTTACCTGGTTGAAGAGGGAGGCCACATCTTTACCTGGTTGAAGAGGGAGGACACACCTTTACCTGGTTGAAGAAGGAGGCCACATCTTTACCTGGTTGAAGAGGGAGGCCACATCTTTACCTGGTTGAAGAGGGAGGCCACATCTTTACCTGGTTGAAGAGGGAGGACACACCTTTACCTGGTTGAAGAAGGAGGACACACTTTACTTGGTTGAAGAGGGAGGACACACCTTTACCTGGTTGAAGAGGGAGGCCACACCTTTACCTGGTTGAAGAGGGAGGACACACCTTTACCTGGTTGAAGAGGTAGGTCACACCTTAACCTGGTTGAAGAGGGAGTCCAGACCTTTACCTGGTTGAAGAGGGAGGACACACCTTTACCTGGTTGAAGATTGATGTCACACCTTAACCTGGTTGAAGAGGGAGTCCAGACCTTTACCTGGTTGAAGGGGGAGGACACACCTTTACCTGGTTGAAGAGGGAGTCCAGACCTTTACCTGGTTGAAGAGGGAGGACACACCTTTCCCTGGTTGAAGAGGGAGGACACACCTTTACCTGGTTGAAGAGGGAGGACACACCTTTACCTGGTTGAAGAGGGAGGACACACCTTTACCTGGTTGAAGAGGGAGTCCACATCTTTACATGGTTGAAGAGGGAGGCCACACGTTTACCTGGTTGAAGAGGGAGGCCACACGTTTACCTGGTTGAAGAGGGAGGTCACACCTTTACCTGGTTGAAGAGGGAGGTTACATCTTTACCTGGTAGAAGAGGGAGGACACACCTTCACCTGGTTGAAGAAGGAGGCCACATCTTTACCTTGTTGAAGAGAGAAGCCACTTCTTTACCTCGTTGAAGAGGGAGGACACACCTTTACCTGGTTGAAGAAGGAGGACACACTTTACTTGGTTGAAGAGGGAGGACACACCTTTACCTGGTTGAAGAGGGAGGCCACACCTTTACCTGGTTGAAGAGGGAGGACACACCTTTACCTGGTTGAAGAGGTAGGTCACACCTTAACCTGGTTGAAGAGGAGTCAGACCTTTACCTGGTTGAAGAGGAGTCAGACCTTTACCTGGTTGAAGAGGGAGGACACACCTTTACCTGGTTGAAGAGGGAGGACACACCTTTACCTGGTTGAAGAGGAGGACAGACCTTTACCTGGTTGAAGAGGGAGGACACACCTTTACCTGGTTGAAGAGGGAGTCCAGACCTTTACCTGGTTGAAGAGGGAGGACACACCTTTCCCTGGTTGAAGAGGGAGGACACACCTTTACCTGGTTGAAGAGGGAGGACACACCTTTACCTGGTTGAAGAGGGAGGCCACACGTTTACCTGGTTGAAGAGGGAGGTCACACCTTTACCTGGTTGAAGAGGGAGGACACACCTTTACCTGGTTGAAGAGGGAGTCCACATCTTTACATGGTTGAAGAGGGAGGCCACACGTTTACCTGGTTGAAGAGGGAGGCCACACGTTTACCTGGTTGAAGAGGGAGGACACACCTTTACCTGGTTGAAGAGGGAGGACACACCTTTACCTGGTTGAAGAGGGAGTCCACATCTTTACATGGTTGAAGAGGGAGGCCACACGTTTACCTGGTTGAAGAGGGAGGCCACACGTTTACCTGGTTGAAGAGGGAGGTCACACCTTTACCTGGTTGAAGAGGGAGGTTACATCTTTACCTGGGTAAAGCGGGAGGTTACATCTTTACCTGGGTAAAGCGGGAGGTTACATCTTTACCTGGTTGAAGAGGGAGGTCACACCTTTACCTGGTTGAATAGGGAGGTCACGCCTTAACCTGGTTGAAGTGGGAAGTCACACCTTAACCTGGTTGAATAGGGAGGTCACACCTTAACCTGGTTGAAGAGAGAGGTCACACCTTTACCTGGTTGAATAGGGAGGTCACGCCTTAACCTGGTTGAAGTGGGAAGTCACACCTTAACCTGGTTGAATAGGGAGGTCACACCTTAACCTGGTTGAAGAGAGAGGTCACACCTTTACCTGGTTGAAGAGAGAGGTCACACCTTTACCTGGTTGAAGAGAGAGGTCACACCTTTACCTGGTTAAAGAGGGAGGTCACACCTTTACCTGGTTGAATAGGGAGGTCACACCTTTACCTGGTTAAAGAGGGAGGTCACACCTTTACCTGGTTGAAGAGGTAGGTCACACCTTAACCTGGTTGAATAGGGAGTCCAGACCTTTATCTAATTGAAGAGGAAGGCCACACCTTTACCTGGTTGAAGAGGGAGGTCACATCTTTACCTGGTTGAAGAAGGAGGACACACTTTACCTGGTTGAAGAGGGAGGACACACCTTTACCTGGTTGAAGAGGGAGGCCACACCTTTACCTGGTTGAAGAGGGAGGACACACCTTTACCTGGTTGAAGAGGGAGTCCAGACCTTTACCTGGTTGAAGAGGGAGGACACACCTTTACCTGGTTGAAGAGGGAGGACATACCTTTACCTGGTTGAAGAGGGAGGACACACCTTTACCTGGTTGAAGAGGGAGTCCAGACCTTTACCTGGTTGAAGAGGGAGGACACACCTTTACCTGGTTGAAGAGGGAGGCCACACCTTTACCTGGTTGAAGAGGGAGGTCACACCTTTACCTGGTTGAAGAGGGAGGCCACATCTTTACCTGGTTGAAGAGGGAGGCCACACGTTTACCTGGTTGAAGAGGGAGGTCACACCTTTACCTGGTTGAAGAGGGAGGTTACATCTTTACCTGGGTAAAGCGGGAGGTTACATCTTTACCTGGTTGAAGAGGGAGGTCACACCTTTACCTGGTTGAATAGGGAGGCCACATCTTTACCTGGTTGAAGAGGGAGGCCACACATTTATCTGGTTGAAGAGGGAGGCCACACGTTTACCTGGTTGAAGAGGGAGGTCACACCTTTACCTGGTTGAAGAGGGAGGTTACATCTTTACCTGGGTAAAGCGGGAGGTTACATCTTTACCTGGGTAAAGCGGGAGGTTACGTCTTTACCTGGTTGAAGAGGGAGGTCACACCTTTACCTGGTTGAATAGGGAGGTCACGCCTTAACCTGGTTGAAGTGGGAAGTCACACCTTAACCTGGATGAATAGGGAGGTCACACCTTAACCTGGTTGAAGAGAGAGATCACACCTTTACCTGGTTGAAGAGAGAGGTCACACCTTTACCTGGTTGAAGAGGGAGGCCACATCTTTACCTAATTGGAGAGGGAGGCTACATCTTTACCTGGTTGAAGAGGGAGATCACATCTTTACCTGGTTTAAGAGGAAGGTCACATCTGTACCTGGATGAATAGGGAGGTCACATCTTTACCTGGTTGAAGAGGGAGGTCACACTTTTACCTAATTGAAGAGGGAGGTCACACTTTTACCTAATTGAAGAGGGAGGTCACACCTTTACCTGATTGAAGAGGGAGGTCACACCTTTACCTGGTTGAAGAGGGAGGTCACACCTTTACCTGGTTGAAGAGGGAGGTCACAACTTTACCTGGATGAAGAGGGAGGTCACACCTTTACCTGGATGAAGAGGGAGGTCACATCTTTACCTGGTTGAAGAGGGAGGTCACATCTTTACCTGGTTGAAGAGGGAGGACACACTTTGCCTGGGTAAAGCGGGAGGTCACATCTTTACCTGGTTGAAGAAGGAGATCACACCTTTACCTGGTTGAAGAGGGAGGTCACACCTTTACCTGATTGAATAGGGTGTCCACACCTGCACCTGATTGGAAGAGGTAGTCCACACCTGTACCTGATTGAAGAGGTAGTCCACACCTTTACCTGATTGAAGAGGTAGTCCACACCTTTACCTAATTGGAGAGGGAGGCTACATCTTTACCTGGTTGAAGAGGGAGATCACATCTTTACCTGGTTTAAGAGGGAGGTCACATCTGTACCTGGATGAATAGGGAGGTCACATCTTTACCTGGTTGAAGAGGGAGGTCACACTTTTACCTAATTGAAGAGGGAGGTCACACCTTTACCTGATTGAAGAGGGAGGTCACACCTTTACCTGGTTGAAGCGGGAGGTCACACCTTTACCTGGTTGAAGAGGGAGGTCACAACTTTACCTGGATGAAGAGGGAGGTCACACCTTTACCTGGATGAAGAGGTAGTCCACACCTTTACCTGATTGAAGAGGTAGTCCACACCTTTACCTGATTGAAGAGGTAGTCCACACCTGTACCTGATTGAAGAGGTAGTCCACACCTTTACCTGATTGAAGAGGTAGTCCACACCTTTACCTGATTGAAGAGGTAGTCCACACCTGTACCTGATTGAAGAGGTAGTCCACACCTGTACCTGATTGAAGAGGTAGTCCACACCTGTACCTGATTGAAGAGGTAGTCCACACCTTTACCTGATTGAAGAGGTAGTCCACACCTTTGCCTGATTGAAGAGGTAGTCCACACCTTTACCTGATTGAAGAGGTAGTCCACACCTTTACCTGATTGAAGAGGGCGGTCACACCTTTACCTGATTGAAGGGTGAGTAAACAAACACCAGGAAGCAGAAGACCCAGCATTGTGTGCATGGCAGGAGACTGAGAAGACAGGCCAGAACAGTGATAGTGTGGAGTCATCTCTCCTCTTCTCCATGGGGTAAGAATGTTTGTGCTTGTAGAAGATTCAGACTCTTTAGCAAACACCCACATAGACTCAAGGTAGTGTTAAACGTAACAGTTAAAGTTATTCACAAAGAGAGAGATCTGGCAGGGTTTGTGACTCACTTACAGGCTTTAAGGTTTGAGTCAGAAAAACAACCACATTTGGGTTTCTCTCATTTATTTGTGTGTGTGTGTGTGTGTGTGTGTGTGTGTGTGTGTGTGTGTGTGTGTGTGTGTGTGTGTGTGTGTGTGTGTGTGTGTGTGTGTGTGTGTGTGTGTGTGTGTGTGTGTGTGTGTGTGTGTGTGTGTGTGTGTGTGTGTGTGTGTGTGTGTGTGTGTGTGTGTGTGTGACTACACTGCTTTCTTCATCCGTTTCACAGCTGGAGAAGGACACAGTGTTTAGTCATCTTCATCCCAACACAATGTCACTCTGCGTCCCTGTGCTCCACACACTACTCCCTCTAGATGCTCAGTCCCAAACTGCATCCTATTCCCTACATAGTACGTTCGTTCTGGCCAGGGACGGTGCCATTAAAGACACATCCCAGGGACCAAACCAAGGTTCATTATTTCTTGAGGCTGGCCACGTATTTCTGTTTGACTCAGCGGTGGGTTTTTCATTCATGTTTTGTAAGTTAATTTAAAACTAATTTGTTGGAGCTGGAGCTGAGAGCAGAGGGGTCCTTTTGTGGGTGTTATAGTGTTAAGTCTTGCTTCCTGATTGGGTACAAGTCTAATCCGTGGCTTGTGGAGGGGCTTGGAGTGGCCTTCCTATGACGCCCACGCTATTCCTACTCTCCTCCTCTCCTCCTTTCCTTCTCTCTACTCTCCTCCTTTCCTTCTCTCTTCTCTACTCTCATTTTCTCTTCTCCCCCCCTCTCCTCCTTTCCTTCTCTCTACTCTCCTGCTCTCCTTCTCTCTACTCTCCTTCTCTCTACTCTCCTCCTCTCCTTCTCTCTACTCTCCTCCTCTCCTTCTCTCTTCTCTACTCTCATTTTCTCTTCTCCCCCCCTCTCCCCTTTTCCTTCGCTCCCTCTCACTTCAAATCAAATCAAATCAAATTTATTTGTAAAGCCCTTCATACATCAGCTGATATCTCAAAGTGCTGTACAGAAACCCAGCCTAAAACCCCAAACAGCAAGCAATGCAGATGTAGAAGCACGGTGGCTAGGAAAAACTCCCTGGAAAGGCCAAAACCTAGGAAGAAACCTAGAAAGGAACCAGGCTAGAGAGGAACTTCTCTCTCCTCTCCTTCACTCTTCTCTCTCCTCTCCTCCTCTCCTTCACTCTTCTCTCCCCCTCTCCTCCTCTCCTTCTCTCTCCTCTCCTTCACTCCTCTCTCCCCCTCTCCTCCTCTCCTTCTCTCCCCCTCTCCTCCATCTACCTCTGTTGCCATGACACATCAATGGAAATGTACAGTAAACATTGACATTCACAAAAGTTCCAAAAAAGAATAAAGACATTCCAAATATACAGTGTTATAATGATGTGCAAATAGTAGTACAAAAGGGAAAGGGAAAGTACAAAAGGGAAATACATAAACAAAGGTTGTATTTACAGTTTTTTTATTATTAATTTAACCTTTATTTAACCAGGCAAGTCAGTTAAGAACACATTCTTATTTTCAATGACGGCCTGGGAACAGTGGGTTAACTGCCTGTTCAGGGGCAGAACGACAGATTTGTACCTTGTCAGCTCGGGGGTTTGAACTCGCAACCTTCCGGTTACTAGACCAACGCTCTAACCACTAGGCTACGCTGTCGCCTGTTTGCTCTTCACTGGTTGCCCTATTCTTGTGGCAGCAGGTCACAAATCTTACTGCTGCTAATGCGCACTGTGGTATTTCATCTTGCTGCTGTGATTGCACACTGTGGTATTTCACCTAACAGATATGTAAGTTGATCAAATTTGGATTTGTTTTCAAATTATTTGTGGGTCTGTGTAATCTGAGGGAAAAATGTGTCTCTAAGGTTAAAGGTGAAAGGGCAATGGGTTCTATAAACGATTAAAATATTTTTAGTCATGTCCTAATTGGTATGTCGAATTTAATGTTCTTTTTGATGGCACAGCCCTTCTTTTTTTTGGAACACAATTACTTTTGTCTTACTGACATTTACTGTCATGGCCCAGGTCTGACAGAATCTGTGCAGAAGATATACGTGTACGGTAATTTGGTAAAAAGCCAATTTGACATTTGCTCAGTACATTGTTTTCACTGAGGAAATTTACGAGACGCGTCCCACCTGGCCAACATCCAGAGAAATTGCAGAGCGCCAAAGTAAAACACAGAAAAACTTGTTATAAAATTTCAGAAAACATATAAATGTTATACCTTTAACCTTTTGTAACTAGGGAGCAGTATGTTCATTTTTGGATAAAAAACGTTCCTGTTTTAAACAAGATATTTTGTCACTAAAAGATGCTATATGCATATATAATAGCATATATAATTGACAGCTTTGGATAGAAAACACTCTGACGTTTCCAAAACTGCAAAGATATTGTCTGTGAGTGCCACAGAACTGATGTTACAGGCGAAACCCAGATAAAAATCCAATCAGGAAGTGCTGCATGCCAATGACTCCTTATATGGCTGTGAATGAGCTACGAATGAGCTTACATTTTCTACGTATTCCCCAAGGTGTCTACAGCATTGTGACGTCTTTACGCATTTATGTTGAAGAATAGCCGTAAGGGATCACATTTAGCAAGTGGTCACATGACGGCTCCCGCAGAAAATCTTGCGTAAAGTACATAAGTAGCCCTTTTTCCAATCGCTTCTTATGAGAAACCAATTGTCCCGTCGAATATATTATCGAATTGTTATGTGAAAAACACCTTGAGGATTGATTCTAAACAACGTTTGCCATGTTTCTGTCGATATTATGGAGCTAATTTGGAAAAAAGTTTGCCGTTGTAGTTTTCCGGTCGATTTCTCAGCCAAACGTGAAGAACAAACGGGAGCTATTTCGCCTACAAAAATAATATAATATAAAAAAGGAACATTTGCTATCTAACTGGGAGTCTCCTGAGTGAAAATATACAAAGTTCTTCAAAGGTAAATTATTTAATTTGATTGCTTTTCTTATTTTCGTGAAAATGTTGCCTGCTGGTAGCAGAGCCTAGCATAGCATTATGCCATGATAAACTTACACAAATGCTGGTCTAGCTTTGGCTGTAAAGCATGTTTTGAAAATCTGAGAAGACAGTGTGATTAACAAAAGGCTACCTCTATCTCTCCCTCTTGTTTGGCCTTATTTGCTGTGAAGTCCATGTCATTAGGTGCCTATCTATATGTAAACAATTCCTCTGTGTCTCACTCTCTTACTGCAAACCCCCCAGCTGCAAATGACTATGGGTATAATGCAACATGTAGTCACTGTGGAAAACGGATTCCTTTAAAAGGGAAAGGGGATTGATAGGCAGGCTCAGTGAAATCTCTGTATGTCTGTCTGTTTGCTGAGTGAGTGAGTGAGTGAGTGAGTGAGTGAGTGAGTGAGTGAGTGAGTGAGTGAGTGAGTGAGTGAGTGAGTCAGAGACACAAAGACAGAGAGGCGGAGAGAGAGAGAGAGAGAGAGACAGAGACAGAGAGGGACAGAGAGAGAGAGAGAGACAGAGAGGGACAGAGAGAGAGAGAGAGACAGAGAGGGACAGAGAGAGAGAGAGAGACAGAGAGGGACAGAGAGGGACAGAGAGAGAGAGAGAGAGAGAGAGAGAGAGAGAGAGAGAGAGAGAGAGAGAGAGAGAGAGAGAGAGAGACCAAACCTATTTCCCTCAGGTTATACAGACCCACAAAGAATTCGAAAACATTCCAATTGTGATAAACTCCCGCTTCTATTGGGTGAAATACAACAGTGTGACATCACAGCAGTAATATTTGTGACCTTTTGCGACAAGAAAAGGGAAACCAGAGGAATGAATAGCAAGAGAGAAACAAAGGGATTGGGATGGGCAAAAAAAGCAGAGAAAGATTCCATGTCTGCCTGACTGAGAAAGATAGACCAGAGGTGCTTGTGAGTTAGAGTGAGGAAACAGAAGCGAGGGAGAGGGTTTTTTTGTCCTCAGAGGTGACAGTTTTCCATTATCTCTTGGAAATCAGCAGCATTTTAATGGACAAAGAGCTGTCTCTGATAAACATAGATCTCCAGTCAGGTTTAGAATGGGTAACACAGATCTCCAGTCAGTTTTAGAATGGGTAACACAGATCTCCAGTCAGGTTTAGAATGGGTAACACAGATCTCCAGTCAGGTTTAGAATGGGTAACACAGATCTCCAGTCAGTTTTAGAATCGGTAACACAGATCTCCAGTCAGTTTTAGAATGGGTAACACAGATCTCCAGTCAGTTATAGAATGAGTAAAAACCGTTGAATGAGTAGGTTTGTTCCAAACGTTTGACTGATGGTCCTTCTGTAGCTCAGTTGGTAGAGCATGGTGCTTGTAACGCCAGGGTAGTGGGTTCGATTCCCGGGACCACCCATACGTAGAATGTATGCACACATGACTGTAAGTCGCTTTGGATAAAAGCGTCTGCTAAATGGCATATATTATTATTATTATTACTCACTGACTGACTGATACTCTATATGTAGGTGCATATATATGTAGGGCAAGTGTCAGTTACATCAATGTCAATCTCTCCCGGCTCAAAGTTGAGGAGACATTGACTGCACTGTGTTGACCTCATCACTATTGGTCTTTGTGTGAGGTGTTGATGTGTTGATCTCATCACTATTGGTCTTTGTGTGAGGTATTAATGTATTGACCTCATCACTATTGGTCTTTGTGTGAGGTATTAATGTATTGACCTCATCACTATTGGTCTTTGTGTGAGGTATTAATGTGTTGCTCTCATCACTATTGGTCTTTGTGTGAGGTATTAATGTGTTGACCTCATCACTATTGGTCTTTGTGTGAGGTATTAATGTGTTGACCTCATCAGTATTGGTCTTTGTGTGAGGTATTAATGTGTTGACCTCATCACTATTGGTCTTTGTTTGGGGTATTAATGTGTTGACCTCATCAATATTGGTCTTTGTGTGAGGTATTAATGTGTTGACCTCATCACTATTGGTCTTTGTGTGAGGTATTAATGTGTTGACCTCATCACTATTGGTCTTTGTGTGAGGTATTGCTGTGTTGACCTCATCACTATTGGTCTTTGTGTGAGGTATTGCTGTGTTGAAGGTACCAAACTGTCTGTTCAAGCAGTTGGCAACACAGTTCAGACACTCATATGGTACAAACACTCATTATATCATATCATCATACACAAAGACATGTTTCTTCACAGTCCACATGTCCAGAACAGAGACCGGGGAAAAAACACATTATTTAAATAGAACCTCTCTGCCAAACCCAGGTAAATCAACATAGCAGATAAAATAAACACCGCACTGCAAAACGGGGATTGTGAAGAGACTGTGCGACTAGTAAATGTTCTGTACCAGGTATTATGTCATGGTGTCATTAATGTGGACACCGATAGCTGATGCTTGTCCAAATGGCTAATGGTTATCCTAATAATTACCAAGAACAAAAGATTTCTCTACCATTGCCGGCTCAGGGATTCGAACCAGCGACTTTGTTGATTAACATAATATGTAGTACAGAACATTTACTAGTCAAGGACTGAAATACATTTAAAATGTCACACGCAGCCTGCATATTATTATATACACACACAATATCTAGGTCTAATACATAACACAGTGCATGTTACAATACAAGATATGCACAGTCTCTTCACAATCCCCGTTGTGCAGTGCGGTGTTTATTTCATCTGCTATGTTGATTTACCTGGGTTTGGCAGAGAGTTCCGTGAATTCACGGCTCTATTTAAATAATGTGTTTTTCCCCGGTCTCTGTTCTGGACCTGTGGACTGCGTTGGCCCAAAGCTCTTAACCCGCTAGACTACCTGCTGCAACATTAGTTGTCCTGGTTTAACTGAGGAAAAGGTCGTTACAACGTTACTTGATAAATATTAATGTGTCTCCTGAGTATTCTGAATAACAGGCAACCATTACTAACCCCCTGTAGAAAAACAGAATGCCAGCCTTTGTACTTGAATACAAATGTAAATCATTCAAAGCAAGTCACATCACTAGAAGCTCAACTACTCAACCTCCTGGTCCCCTAGTGAAATTGCTTCCCTATAAAACAGCTTATTTTTTTAAAAATAGGGACAACAAGCCAACCCCCTGTACTGCTAACCCTCACTGACATGTATGAGGAAATGGCAATCTGACTATTTGCCCTATGAGAAACAGCCTATACAGTTCCTTCAGTCTGAATATTAGCCCTATGAGATACAGCCTATACAGTCTCTTCAGTCTGAATATTAGCCCTATGAGATACAGCCTATACAGTCTCTTCAGTCTGAATATTAGCCCTATGAGAAACAGCCTATACAGTCTCTTCAGTCTGAATATTAGCCCTATGAGAAACAGCCTATACAGTTCCTTCAGTCTGAATATTAGCCCTATGAGAAACAGCCTATACAGTCTCTTCAGTCTGAATATTAGCCCTATGAGATACAGCCTATACAGTCTCTTCAGTCTGAATATTAGCCCTATGAGAAACAGCCTATACAGTCTCTTCAGTCTGAATATTAGCCCTATGAGATACAGCCTATACAGTCTCTTCAGTCTGAATATTAGCCCTATGAGAAACAGCCTATACAGTCTCTTCAGTCTGAATATTAGCCCTATGAGATACAGCCTATACAGTCTCTTCAGTCTGAATATTAGCCCTATGAGAAACAGCCTATACAGTTCCTTCAGTCTGAATATTAGCCCTATGAGATACAGCCTATACAGTCTCTTCAGTCTGAATATTAGCCCTATGAGATACAGCCTATACAGTCTCTTCAGTCTGAATATTAGCCCTATGAGATACAGCCTATACAGTCTCTTCAGTCTGAATATTAGCCCTATGAGATACAGCCTATACAGTCTCTTCAGTCTGAATATTAGCCCTATGAGAAACAGCCTATACAGTCTCTTCAGTCTGGATATTAGCCCTATGAGAAACAGCCTATACAGTTCCTTCAGTCTGAATATTAGCCCTATTAGATACAGCCTATACAGTCTCTTCAGTCTGGATATTGGCCCTATGAGATACAGCCTATACAGTCTCTTCAGTCTGAATATTATCCCTATGAGATACAGCCTATACAGTCTCTTCAGTCTGAATATTAGCCCTATGAGATACAGCCTATACAGTCCCTTCAGTCTGAATATTGGCCCTATGAGATACAGCCTATAAAGTCCCTTCAGTCTGAATATTAATTAGCCCTACGAGATACAGCCTATACAGTCTCTTCAGTCTGAATATTAGCCCTATGAGATACAGCCTATACAGTCCCTTCAGTCTGGATATTGGCCCTATGAGATACAGCCTATACAGTCTCTTCAGTCTGAATATTATCCCTATGAGATACAGCCTATACAGTCCCTTCAGTCTGAATATTAGCCCTATGAGATACAGCCTATACAGTCTCTTCAGTCTGAATATTATCCCTATGAGATACAGCCTATATAGTCCCTTCTGTCTGAATATTAGCCCTATGAGATACAGCCTATATAGTCCCTTCTGTCTGAATATTAATTAGCCCTATGAGATACAGCCTATACAGTCCCTTCTGTCTGAATATTAGCCCTATGAGATACAGCCTATATAGTCCCTTCTGTCTGAATATTAATTAGCCCTATGAGATACAGCCTATACAGTCCCTTTGGGACTTTGAGATTCAATGATCGCAACATATTTAGCAAAACCAACAATTCCCTGCATACTGTGGAACGTATTCAGACTTCTTGACTTTCCCCCACTTTTTAGTTACAGCCTTATTCAAAAAAAAAAAGTTTAATCCCTCAATCTACACACAACACTAACCCACAATGACATCACAATACCCCACAATGACATCACAATACCCCACAATGACATCACAATACCCCACAATGACATCACAATACCCCACAATGACAAAGCAAAAACTGGTGTTTAGAATTTCTGAAACTGAAATATCATATTTACACAAGTTTTCGAACCCTTTACTCAGTACTTTGTTGAAGTACCGTCGGCAACGATTACAGCCTTGAGTATGACGCTACAAGCTTGGCACCCCTGTATTTGGGGAGTTTTTCCCATTCTTCTCTGCAGATCCTCTCAAGCTATGTCAGGTTGGATGGAGAGTGTTGCTGAACAGCTATTTTCAGGTCTCTCCAGAGATGTTCATTCAGTTTCAAGTCTCTGGCTGGGCCACTCAAGGACATTCAGAGACTTGTCCCAAAGCCACTCCTGCATTGACTTGGCTGTGTGCTTAGGGTCGTTGTCCTGTTGGAAGGTAAACATTTGCCCCAGTCGGAGGTCCTGAGTACTCAGGAGCAGGTTGATTATCAAGGATGTCTCTGTACTTTGCTCTGTTCATCTTTGCCTCGATCCTGACTCGTCTCCCAGTCCCAGCCGCTGAAAAACATCCCCAAAGCATGTTGCTGCCACCACCATGCTTCACCGTAGGGAGGGTGCCAGGTTTCCTCCAGAGGGGATGCTTGGTATTCAGGCCAAAGAGTTCAAAATTGGTTTCATCAGACCAAAGAATCTTCTTTCTCATGGTCAGAAAGTCTTTAGGTGCCTTTTGGCAAACTCTGAGTGGGCTGTCATGTACCTTTTACTGAGGAGTGGCTTCTGTCTATTGGTGGAGTGATGCAGAGATGGTTGTCCTTCTGGAAGTTTCTCCAATCCCCACAGAGGAACCCTAGAAATCTTTGATAGTGACCATCGGGTTCTTGGTCACCTCCCTGACCAAGGTCCTTCTCTCCCGATTGCTCAGGTTGGCCGGGTGGCCAGCTCTAGGAAGTGTCTTGGTGGTTCCAAACTTCTTCCATTTAAGAATGATGGAGGCCACTGTGTTCCTGGGAACCTTCAATACTGCAGACATTTTTTGGTACCCTTTCCCAGATCTGTGCCTCGATACAATGATGTCTTGGAGCTCTACAGACAATTCCTTCGACCTCATGGCTCGGGTTTTTGCTGTGACATGAACTGTCAACTGAGGGACCTTATATATTCAGGTGTGTTCCTTTCCAAATCATGTCCGATCAATTGAATTTACCACAGGTGGACTCCAATCAAGTTGTAGAAATATCTCAGTGATGATAAATGGAAACAGGATGCACCTGAGCTCAATTTACAGTCTCATAGCAAAGGGTCTGAATACTCATGTACTTATGTTTTTTAATTTAAAAACATTTACAAAAAAAATCTAAAAACCTGTTTGCGCTTTGTTATTTTGGGGTATAATGTGTAATTTTCTGAGCATTTTTAGAATAACGTAACAAAATGTGGAAGAAAACCAATGGGTCTGAATACTTTCCAAAGGCAATGTACAAATTAAAAATAAAAATAAATGTTACAAAA